>NC_079151.1:53678017-54001588 GCF_947563725.1 Argiope bruennichi | reverse complement strand
CAATATATATATTTTCGTTATGATGAAGGACTCCAGAATTTTTGTATTCATGTTGGAACAAGATTCCATTTGATTTTTCAAATTATGCTAAAAATTCTTTCACTACAGGATTGCTATGAACGAGGATTCGGATATTTTCAATGCTTTTTGTAGTTTTTCACTACATATCCATAATTCCGTAGTTTCCACCTAATTTCCGTAGTAACTAAGGAAATTCCGTACTGTTAGAGGGTATAGACATGTTTCAAATACCGTATATACTAATTTATATTCTTTTCAAAGTTGGGGTGGTGGTGGGGACTTATACATGGATAGCTCAAAAACATTTTTTTCATCGCCTTATAAATATTTTATAAAAAAATATCCGTTTATAACATTGCACGAATTTGATAAATACACTAAATATACAAATAAAATGAAATAAAAATAAACGAAATAATAAATAATGGAGGGGGGAAACCAAAGACCAAAATACGCAGCATAATTTCATATGACCAAAGATTCAGTAAATTTTACTATCTAAAAAAATCTAATATTTTCTATATTGATTTCTAATTTATTTTACACTGCCAGGCAGAATATTGAGATAGGTAATCGGCTTGGTTGCTTGAAATCATACACTATACTAATTATATCTTCTGTACAATTCAAACAGCTTTCTTAAGTGTTAAACTTAATTTTAAAAGTTTATAAATATAGAATTTCGGATTCATACCATAATCATCAATCTTTCAGTATAATAATAATAATAAAAAAAAAACCCGTTAAAAGGCCATTTATTTTCTAGTCATAGTATATCAAATTATTTTTAGGACTGAAATTAGCTTGAGAAAAGTGATTCATTTAGCTTATGAGATAAATTTAATTTGATTAATTAATTAATTTGGCTAATTAATCATTAAGTAACAAACAAAGACACACCATTTTGTGTGAGATAAAGAACTGATGCATCTAAGTTTGTCTTATTGAAAAATGTGTCAGAACTTATGCCAAACTACATAACTTCAAAAAAAAAAAAAAAAAAAAAAAAAAAGGCTGATGAACTTGGTGGGGGGAAGCATACTTTCCATGACCCTAGAGAGGGATAAGTCAACAATATTCGAAATGCAGAGATAAAAAAGAAAAACAAAATATGTGAATGACCCCTCTTTTTTTCCATACTTCGTGGGAATTATCGGGTTCCCATCATGATAGTTCTCAAGGCCTCAACTGTTCAGTCAAGTGTCACACCACAAAAGAAATATAACCTGAAAACCAGAAATGACAAAACTCGAGTACAATTTATTAGCGCCTGCCGACAAACCATTCACGCAGCCCATTACTCTGTAGGATGCAGACGTCAAAAATACGGTTGATATTCGCTGGACGCCACATGGATAATGACACAGACAGTAACGTTTATATACACTTACGCGTGAAAGTAGTCCGAAAATTCCTCTCCCAACTGTCGAAAAGGAAACATAATTCAGACAATTTTGAGTGATTTATAAGATAGGCATGAAGCAGCAACAACATATGGATTTTTTTAATATTTATTTTGTGGGGAAAAGGGCAACCGTTGAAGCATTTCAGCCTGCTTCATTCATGCTAATTAAGAAGCATATAATCATAAAATATCTATTTCCCTTAATTTAAATTATTTCAAAAGGGCCAGCTGGTGTCACTCATTCGATTTATTTAAAGTCATCAAAAGAAGTGTGAAATAAAAATCAATATATATATAATAAAAAATTTACATTGAAATTATCAGAAGTCTCCAGCAAGCTATAAGTTATTTGAAAATATTATATTTATCCTTTTTATCCATATTTATATATTTATCCTTTACCACCATATTTATCCTTTAAAAAATTAATGTGCAATCAGATGACAAATCAAGATAATAATACATAATGTATTAAAATTTTTAAAAGGAAGATAAGAATGAGCTGCAATCAGTTCATCAGTTCCAAAACTAAACTTCTCCAAACTAGAATGTAAACAATATGTTTAATAATATAAAGAACGAAAAAAAAAAAAAGTAATATGACGGTTACAAAAGAAATATGAGCGAACATATGACAATAAACCACTGGAAATGGTTCCCCGGAAACTTACTCGCATACTCTCTAACAAAGGTCTTGGTTACGGCCGCAATTGTCTTGCATGGCATTGGCGAAAAACAGTTACGAAATTTAGATCTTTGGAGTGAATTTAGCATTTTTATTGAATCTAAAGCGCCAATAGGTATTTTGGACGCCTATTTTATGATCGACTGAAACCAAAATCTGACACGAAACTACATTTGTAGCCACACGATCACATGCAGAATTTTACTGAATTAAGCTGAATTTTACTGAATTCATTTATGAATTATTGTATCTACATGCCCGCGAAAGTACAGACGATCAACCTTTTGACAGATTTGTTTCAAAATTTGACAAGAATCGATATTTTAGATGCTAAGCCTGCGAACCAAATTTTATTTGTCTAGGATGCGTTTTATAGCCATCAAGTTCACCTGGCTTGGGACAACTAGACCCACTTCCTCTGAATGGTTTTCGTTCAAAATCGGCCAGAAATCTATAAATTTGGTGTAAAGTTCGAATTGGTAAGTTATTGGTTTGGTGCCGAATTTCTTTTGTCGAACTTCAAAAAATTTTGAGTTATTGTTTTTAACGATTATAATATTTTATACTTCATATAACAAGAGAGTAAAAATAGCAAACGAATCAATCGATTCATTTCAAGTTAATAAATTAACCTGGACAAAATTAAAAGAAATGCTTGCATCTATTTTTTTGCAGACATTCCACTAAAATTAAAAACTATTTCTGCCTAAACGTGATTTGCGCAACTGATTCAAATAAAGTTCGAAATTGTTATTCTTTCTTTCCTTGCCATTTGGAATGCACCAGAGACAATCGCTAAACCTTTCCTTTTCAATGTGGTCGACAACACGAACTACAGCATTACAATTAGCAGTTAGTTTATGAAAAGAAAGTGAATAAGCGGCTTTACAAATGCGAAAAAGTACGCAAAGACATGCTTGCGATAGCTATTCAAAATCATAAACCAAGCATACTATCTCAACTGCAACCCTTCATAAAGAAATCGATCATTTCTAATAATAATAATATTATACTCACGAAGAAATTCGGGTTGAATAAAAATAATACCAGCATTTTATATAAAATGTTTTGATGTTTCGAAAGCATTCTTGTCTCGCATCACGTGTAATTCGGGTTGAATAATAATAATAATAATAATAAATCAGCATTTTAAATAAAATGTTTTGAAGATTCGAAGGCATTATCGTCTTGCACCACGTGCAACTCACTCTCCAGCTTTATCTCGGTGAGATCGCAGTAAAATTTCCGGAGAAACACTGTTTAATATCAACTGCATTATCGAACAGTAGTTGCACTTCATGAAGATGCATCTGTTATCACGTACGGCTTCTTCGCGTGTTTACGCAGCTCCCATTTCCCAGAAATGTAAGCCAAGGGATTTAAATGGGAGGAAATCAGTGGCCACGCGAGTGCATTGGAGCGGCATTCCTCGATATTAAAATGATTAATAAATCGAACCGTTACTCGTGTTTACCAATAAATCAGAACCTTGAGATGTTCGCAGTGTCGCGGTGGATGAATGCATGAATGCGGGTATTTGAGAGGAATATTAAGGCATTCAGGAAGCTGTTTGGGGCATAAGCTGGTTTAAATCACACATATTATGATGGGTTTCTTACGTTTTATCGATAATAATTAATATTCTTGCTATATTCTGCACAAGAGTTTTAATTAGCAATTTATTTGTACGAATCTTTTATTTATTCCTAATTTCAAAATGCATCGGTTTTGGGGGAAATATTCTGTTATCTTAACTCATATAAGAATATCAGAATTTGTGATAATTATTTCATAAGAATTATGCCCCTGTAAGTTCAATATGAATTCTACCAACACTAGAAGAGCCCAAATAGCCGTCCTATGAGGCTACGCAGATGCTCGAGGCGCCTAAAATTTCCTCTTTTTATCTTCTTCAATTCCTACTATTAGTTTACACCAGAGGTTCCCAAACTTTTTTTTCTCGTGGACCACTTTCAAAGTTTTACTATTTTCGGTAGACCCCCTGCTGCTACATTTCTACTGTATTCCCAAAACTCTTTAAAACTATCACCCTAAATTGGGGTATGTTAAGAAGAAAAAAAAAGTAGCACATTTTCTTGTGTCCTATTTATTTAAATAATACTTGTGGTTATACAAAATTATAAACATTTATTATTACAAACAATCAACAATTGGCAAAAAATCAACAATGAACTCTGAAATGTAAATCAACAATAAAAAATAGTCATACTTTTAATGAGACGGATGAACTTGATGAATTGACAGCAAATTATCAATATTTGGCTTCAGTTTTGTAAGAAGTAATCTCAAATCTTAAGCAATCTCAAATTTTTGAGTACCTACCTAGTGAATGATGCTATCTGCCTACGTTGATAGGTAAATCCAATCCAAAATTTTTGTTCTTTATTATGAAAACCAAAAAATTTTTCGTGGACCCCCACACTTACAACTTGTGAACCCCTGTTTTCTTTTCACATCTACTTGGACCCCGTGTGGTCTCCTATGGATCCCTGGGGGTCCACGTGGACCACTTTGAGAACCTATGGTTTACACTCTCCCTATATATATTTATATATCTAGTTCAAATTTTCAATCGTTAATACAGAGCAATTAATGGGAAATACCAAATTTTCTATGAATTCACATTTAAATATACTTAAATTTATAATGTTCAAATTCGAGAAAGAGAAAAAAAAATTACATTTAGACAGGTGATTAAATGAATACAGATATTATTATTTAATTTAATAAAAATAGTGTCACTTCAATTTAATTCAAATGCTCTAAAATTACGATTTCGAAATGAATTTTAATCGAATCAATCAAGTAAGCAATCTCACAAACATTGTTAAAGATAATTCTAATAAATAAAAATAAAGGGGGAAAATTAAAATTTGAAGCAGCATACGTAATTCCGTAACTCAATGAAACTGTGATTTAAAACAATTTAAAAGGGAAAGCGCCAAATAATTCTTAAGTTCAATCCGAGCTTTGAAACAAGTTTTTAGCGCTCTCTTAATCAGTAAAAAAACTTTTTATCACGCGACCTTGACGTTGGTGGTAACATGAAACGAAGATTTTGAGGAGCAAAAAGTCAAACGGACGTAGAAGACAGCTGTGATAATAGCAGTATCATCGAGTTCAAAGCAAATGAAATACACGTCCGCTTCAGTTTCGTTTTCAAGTGACATTCAACAAGTAAACTAACAAAAGAAAACTTTTCCTTTTTCCCAATTCGTGTAGGAGTTCTTAATTCGTCAACTGCGGCGCTTCTTTGCGCGCCTTGGTTAACGAGTGAATGTTTGCTCAAGATGCGTAAAAATCGCTTGCAATAATAATAATAAATTAAAAAGGAGTATTGCTTCTACATGAAGCACTGTGATGATAACCGAGCGGCTATTCAAATAAAAATAAAATGATCTTACAAATTGCCTGATACCGAAATCAAGAAATGTAGCAAATCCCGTACATTGCATACAAGGAAATACATACTAAGAGTGGTTGCAAAATCAATTCATTCACACTGTTACATTGTAGTGGTAGCAAGGAAATGTTTAAATAATAACAGTTAGATTCATCTGGAAAGGCGTTTTCTTTTATATTTCAACCAGAAACATTAAGAAAAAATCTCAAGTAAAATAAGGGAGAAAAAAATCTAATAAATATTAATAACTGAAAACTCATTTTATCGAAATGACTGTTTATTACACATGCATAACCTTTGGGGGGGGGGGGGAATGCATAAACACAGGTCCGTGAAATCACGATAAGATTTCATGAAAGGATAATCAATAGCGAAATACTTGTAGTGAGAGCACTATTTAACCCATTGCACTCGGATGGTGCCTCTCACTGACCTTTCAAGAGGTGCATCATTTTGACTTTATTTATTTATTTTTCAATTTTGATTCTTCAAAACGTCGACTTATTTTTTCAGGGAAATTCAACTTAAAATAATTACGTATATTTGTTTTTCAGAACAATAAACAAATCTTTGCATTAGGTGAATAATTATGCATTGAATACTTCTCCAAGTGCAAAAGGTTAGTATTAAAAATAATGCCAGTTAAATAATATAGCAGGGATCAATACAAACTTTTCAGCAAAAATTAGCCTCCTACTATTAGTAATTTAGACAATCCCTCGAATTTATCTTTCTGTTTAAAAAGTAGTTAATTAGAACATAAAATTATTGAGGTCTGGAATGGCATCTACTATCCATTTGTGTACGGGATTAAATGCCCCACCCCAACAAAAAAAATTGAATAAGGAAATGCTGCAAAAAGGTTTTATTATTTTTATTCGTTTTAACGGATCCAGTAATCCATGAGGTTACAGTTATCATGTATTAATTTTCATAGATATTTATAACTTAAAAAGAAAATTTCTATATTTAAGAAATATGCTTTTATTCATTTTTTAAAAAATACATAAAACATATTATAAAAAATAATCAAAATAATTATTAAAAAAATGTCACTAATTTAGTCATAGGCCATGATAATTCATTATGAAACATTAATAGCGACAGAGACCAATTACTGTTTCAGAAGCAGTTTCAAAGAAATAATTAACAAACGATCAATATCGTAAATTAGAATCATTTAAATCTGCTTGTAACACAAATAACGTTTAAGATTTTTTTTTTTTTTTTTTTTTTTTTGGAAAGAAAACGAAACGCAACACTAGATAATGCTTCCGTTAGCGATTCGCAGACAGGCTTTGAAGCTACTTTAGGATTAAAATTAATGAGAAACTGATGCGGAGTTGGGCGATTTATCATAAAGCACCTGTCTTCTGTCACAGATAGAGAGCTACGATACTGCGAATGGAACAATTAAAACTCGTTAGAGAAAACTCATTAGCTTGTTATGGGGGGGGGGACGAATTACTTTAAGCTAAGGATATCAAACTCTACAATTAGAACAGTCCAAATAAACAAGGTCTAAGTCCCCCATCTCTAATATAGTTAAGCAAACGCTTATTTTGAAAATACAGCATTTAAAAAAAAGGACAAAGTTAATTATCTCGTTCTGACGCCTGACATCTTCCTTTTAACAAATTTCCTACTTTCAGGGATATCTTGTTCACACTGATTCGTTTCAAAATCGCAAAATATTTTGTTTCCTTTCGTACGTGAAAATTATTGAAGACGATAACACCAGTATTTCGAAATTCCGTATGACAATTTTAGAATATTTTCAAATCTAGTTGTAAAATCTTTATAAAATTCAGGCAACTTGTCTTCATTCACTGAACATTATATTCCTAAAATATTTACTTCAGTAAATTTTGCTTTAAATCTATATAGCACAGGTACTCGATTACTCCCATTTGCTTATTGTCTGAATGGTGATTTTATATTAGAAGGATGTATTATATATACAGAAAATAGAAGAAAACAAGAAAACATTTCACCCAGGAATGCCAATCTTGTCTTAAGTTCAGTTTAGTTACATTAAAGCCCCGCTTTTTAAAGCAACACTAGGGATACTTTTTGGGGCAGACCTCGTAATTTTGAACCACGGTCAGATAACGAGACGGCACATGAGCTGGCAACCTCCTCTCCAAACTTTCGCACCAACCAGAGGGAGGACATTTGACCACGTTGCATTTAACGTGCACCAGACCCGCTTACACGACGGTTCTTCAAAGCCGCTACCTGTTTATGTCCAGATGACAAACTAAAAACTTTTTCCATCCATTTTTGATATTATGCAATTTCACCTATTCAGGATTTGTTCTATAATTAGAAATTGTTAAAATGAAAAACAAAATGTTAAATTGTTAAAATGATATTTCAATGTATTAAGAACACGATAGTTCCTTCGGCGACCATCCATTCGCCCACTATACGAACAACATTAATTTAGTAACGTCAAATTAAAGATAAATATTAAATTTAAATGCAAAAATGTTCTGAGCAATTAAAGATAAAAATAGTCCGCATTATTTATAAATTTCTCTATGCCATTTCTAGATCATTTAAAAAGTCGCCATATAACTTCTGAAATATGTATTTTTTAATACCTTAATTTATTTATTTTTAAATAATAGCTATTTTGCCCTTCCATGCGGTCATTAATGACAGAATAAGTTACCTAATATATATTAATTATCATTCACGCCAATCCTTCCTATCCAAATGGCGTAAAGCTAAGAACAAGAATTCAGTTAGAAATAGAAGCGAATAATACCACAAAAAAAAAAAAAAAAAAAAAAATTCAATCTTTTGCAAACAGTTTGATAAGCACAAACAAAGTGCATGCTAAATATTTTGGAGATCAATATCCAAGTAAAGGGAACAAAAATATTGTTAAAAAGAAGGATAACTTTGTACAAAGAGAAATGCTTTATATATATAGTATGTGTCATTTGATTAATGTTGCATCAAAATTTTATTCAAAAACATCAATAAATTTTGAAAACAGTTTTAAAAATCACACAGAAAAACCAGTCTCCTTTAAACCTCACATACTCTCTAATAATCCCTGAGAGCGGCTTGCATGGCATACAATAATTAAGAAATATTAATCTTTGGCGTGAATTTAGCTTTTTTACTGAATCTATCGTGCCATCTTTGGCGAGTTATTTGGCGGTTAATCTCTGGCATGCGCTTATAATAGTATCTGAAAATCGATTTTGTGTTTTAGACGCGTTCTTCCCAACCGAATGAAACAAAATTTGACATAAAACTGCACCTGTAGTCACAAAATACCATACCAAATTTGATATATTTAAGCCATTGCGTTTACATGTTACTGAAAGTACAGACTAACAGATAACCAATCCGTTATTGGATTTCGTTCAAAATATGCCATCTACACTATAGATGTTAATTCTGTGCATCCATTTTATCTCTCCAGCTCTCTTCGTTTTGTAATTATCGAGATAACTTATATTCGGACAGACAGACTTCCTTGAAGAGATTTTACTCAAAATTTGTTATAAATCTGCAAATTTCAACTGTTCTAATTCAAAGCGCTTTTGAGTTATCTTTGTCATAGACTGACAGACATTTTCCAAAAATGTGTTTTTAAATTAAGGGTGGTCTAAAATGTGAAGATTCGTCAAAATCTTTTATTCGAAGAATTTTTTGACGATTGCTATACTTTCTCTATACTATATATACAAGAAAGTAAGAAAGGTGGTATTTTCTGAAACATTCAGGTATTTCAGGTTAAAATTTCGGGGGGGGGGACTGATTATTGAGAGTTAAAAAGAAGTTTTATAGAAACGTAATCAATCATCCAAACACAAATTTTTTTTAAAGGAAATCTTTTAAAAATAGCAAACAAAATCTGAAATGGAACTAACATTAAAACAAAAGAACAGAAGTAATTGCATACTAGAAACCACTGGGCACGTCCCTACTTGGGTGACATACCTCAATGAATCGGCATAAGCAAAAGGCGTGCTTATACCACAGACCAATTTCACTTGTGTCGCATGCGATATCACATCTCAACAAGAAAAGAAACAACTAGAAGTCACGTCCCAGCAGTGGGGCGGGGGGTGAACCATTTATATTCAGGTAGAAATCAGACGATCCGCGACGATACAAGGACAGCGCGAACTAGGCACTATACAAAGTCGTACCGTGACAGGAAATGAGGGGGAGGGATTTCCGAACTGCCGAATTCGTTTTTCAAAAGGAGCAGCAGAAGTGCTTTGTACGATTCGAAATATACCGGGAAGGAAAATCAATAAATGCCGCGTAAATTCAGTGGTAACAAAGGGAGCAAAAGCTGCACTGGATGAGTTATGCAAATTGTAGTTCATCCCCACCAGAAGGTTTTCCCAAGAAAAACAACTCTGTTGGACAACGAAGCAAACTTACGCCGGAATAAAAATTTGTGCTTTTGCTTTTTTTCGAGAGCTCAGCCCTTTGTGCGTATATCACAGGGGTGAAAAAGAAAATTTAAAATAATGGTTTTCTCTAAACTAACATTCTTGGAAACGCAAACGAAGTTAAATGTTGTCACGTATCGGACAGAAATTTAAAAGCATGGCGGTACGAGGCTTTTAAACTGAAACACGTCGAGTGAAATATGCAGCATTCCAGTCCCAGGCTGAATAGTGAGAAAGCTTTTTATTATGCAACTTCTCGTTTCGGGCAGTCAAAACCAATTTAAAACTTTTCGGTACAACAGAGTGTATTTCGAGAAAAAATAACTACGCACACCTGTATGCGCGGGGAACTAGAATTCCCCTCCTCCCCTTTGTTACATCGAGGGATTGGATCACAAAATAAAATAACAGTGAATTGCCAGAAATAGAAATTAAGATGTTATTTTTCTCAGTCTTTGAGATAACAGCATAATTTCAAGTCATTTACACTGGAAGTACAAATAGCAATAACCGTTCATTTTTTGCCTCTTCTATAAAGTTTTCTTTTCGCTCCATTTTTAAATAGAACGACAAAATAAATTTTTTTTTAAAAAAATCCCTTAAAAAAAGTAATGGACTTCTAATCTAAATTGCAATTAGATTGGACAGTAAGAAATAATACAGTAAGAAATACAGTACTAAATTACAATAAGAAATAATAAAATGTCCAGATCAATCTTCAAATGCATAATAACTTATATGAATTATAATTTCACAGAGTATAATACTTTTTCAATAATTTTATGTTCAATGGCGGATAGGACAAATCTCGGCAATTTCATTGAGAAATCCGATACTTAAATCAGCTGATGTTATATCATTCCAGTTTTATAAGAGCATATATAGTGATAACCAGACGTTGATTTGGAAACTCAGCGTCTGGTTCACATCATAGAACAAACAGACAAATCGGAAGATTAATTAAATTAGATAACAAATGATATCTGAAGCACCTATACGAGTAAGAATGAAAGAAACAGTAGAGGAAATCCTTAGTCAGTCTTGAATTAATTAAGGGACCAGATAATATCAATTCATATATTTGGAATAAGTCAATCAGTAAAATGACAACGACAGAGTACATCTGGGTATTTTAATTTCAACCAAAGAAATCTCATTTTATCTGAACGGCTAAAATCGACGTTACAGATGGAGAACAACTAAAGATGTATAGTATTATGATTAATTATGACATTATGATTAATTGTTCGGTTTAACTTCGGGATGAAAGGAATTTGTGTACATTCTCTCTCTCTCACCCTTCTTAAGTGAGAAAGGATAAAAAAAAAAGTTCATAATTGATACGTTCAACAATAACCACATAAGTTAACAGAATAACAGTTGCTCGGAGCGTAGATTAATTTTTTCGCCTCCAGTCCTAAGTGATTTATTAAGTATAGATAGTGCTTGGGGCGCTGCATCATTTTTTTTTTTTTTTTAACATTCATGAAATATTGATTTAAAAAATCATATAAACACAATCATATGATGCCCGGGGCATTTATACTCACTTGCCCCACGATCGCTTTAAAGCTTTTTACTTCAAAGGTTCATAATGTATCATATTTCCACCTTTTATAACCTTTATAACCTTTTATAACCACCTTTTATGAAGAAAAAAAAGGGGGAAATTAAATATCTGAACTGGAACATCTACTTACTGGAAGATAGTTTCGGATAGTTCCAAAACGTTTAACAGCGGGAAATAATTAAATTTCTTACCTATATTAGCATTAATTTTCATATAGAGAAATCAACAAATATAACAAAGCGATGAAACTTACCTGAAAAAAAAAAGAAAAAAATCATTAAAAAACAGCATAAAAAACAATTTTAATTCAAGTTTAGTTAAAAAAAGATCCTAAATAAGAGCTGTATAATTATTTAAGTAACTAAATAACATTATAGATAAAACTTCATGTTTCTTAAAAACTCAAATATTAATTTCAGACAATCTTTTAATAACAAGTATAAATTCGAAATAGTTATTTTCACATAAATACAGCTGAATCCTTTGATCTATTAAACCTAACGCTCCTTCTTGTTAATAGTTAAAATATTGGATATACAGTCAAAAATCCATCTTCCCAACAAAGATAACAACAACAACAACTAAAGTATTACATCAGTGCTGCGTTTGCTAAAACGATTCCGCTGAAACTGAGCCACATTGAATTTTTATTGAAAAGCAACACAATCATTAATCTTTCATCCCATCTTCTGCACCGCTGATTTTGTCACCTTGATCTTGTAAAAAAAATGCGAGCCAATCGAACGCGCGGTGACATTATAAATAAGGAAGAAACACATTTGGCGACAATTTTACGCGGTATAGCTAATAAACTTTAATTAGGTTAATTTAAATGATTTTCATTCGGATTCAGGTTTTTTGAATGAAATCAAAATATCTAATAATTTCGCAAAGAGTTTAATAATGAAGAGGAGATATTTTTAGAGGAGATATTCTAACTCTCCGACCCGCCCGAAGGCACACGGATTTAAACCATAAAACTGAATGACCGGACCGCCGCAAAAGCAACATTGGCGGGAACTGTGGTTGAGTCCTAAGGGCCGTCACCGGCCACGGTACAACCCTCCCCGAAGGAAGTACGTCCCGTCATCGATGGGAGGAGCCAGATCTCCCATCTATTAGTGTATCCTCCAGGGTGGCGAGATCCAACCACCATGCCGGAAGCATCTCATCCTCATTTCGAGGTGCCCGCCCGGGGGGATTTTTAGATGGAAAGTCAACCTTCTAACTCTCCGACCCGCCCTAAGGCACACGGATTTAAACCATAGAACTGAATGACCGGACCGCCGCAACAGCAATTGGCGGGAACTGTGGTCGAGTCCTAAGGGCCGTCACCGGCCACGGTACAACCCTCCCCGAAGGAAGTACGTCCCGTCATCGGTGGGGGGAGTCAGATCCCCCACCTATTATTGTACCCTCCAGGGTGGCGAGATCCAACCACCATGCCGGAAGCATCTCATCCTCGTTTCGAGGTGCCCCCCCGAGAAAGAGATTTTTAGATGGAAAAGTAGTTCAGTGTAATACGTTACAGTTTTAGCATAATAAAAATTATAAACTTTCAAACATTACCTTTCATTCATGCTTATTTGTAACAATTTAAATATAAGATTCTTACGCATTTATTTCAGAAATCGTACCACATATCTGCTACTAAACCTATACATCTAATGAACGACAAGTCAACATTTAGAAGTCTGAATAGAATTAAAATTAGTTAACAATTTTTAATGAGTGCTTCTATATTTCCTAATTCTGTACTGTTTAATGATCTTTTCCGAGGAGTCCTATCATGGGAAATATAAATTCTGATTCTTTTCAATCATTACACATTTCAAATTTTTTTTTATTTCCCTTCTTTAGCTATCTTGACCAAACACCAGACATTTTTTTTTTTTTAACAATGATGGTTTTATTTAGCTTTCTATTAGCGATGCCTAGTAGAGGATTAATGGTTTCTAAAATAGAATCGTAATTAAATGATAATTAATTACTCCAGGCATTAAAAGGATGATACACAAATCCACGAATGATTTTTAAAGCATTGAAAAGAATGAATGTATTAAAAAAAAAAAAAAAAAAAGACACACATTCTGCAAAATACAGTTGCCCTGCATTAGTATTTTTCGTGTATTGAAGCATGCAATGGTTTTTTTATTTTTTCCCTCCCAACTGTTTTGTAATCAAACTTAATTTTCTTTAAGTGCCTTTGATAGTAAAACCAATCGATGATCGTCCTGTCAATGACAGTCTATACTCGTGCTGTTAATTAAATTAAAGAAAGTTCCTGCTCTCATTCCTTAATATACCGCAAGAATAACTATAATTCTGTTACAGTTCGTTTATTAAATCATTTTCAAAGCCATTTGTTTTCTAAACATCGTATACACTGCGCACTTATAAACTCAGCGAGGAATAAGAAGCTTAGAAATGGCAAACCTCATCGACTCCAATATAGAGAGTTGTGAAGTTTTCATTACTTCCGAGTTGTATAACTCGAAGTCTAGGAAGTTGGTCCGTTGATCTTGGTATAAAGGTGCAATAGACAGATTTAGTTATGCCATGAGAAACAAAATGGCATAATTCAAAAGCATACATATGCCGTAAGTAAAATGTTTACAAGCAAATAAAATCATTTTAAAATTGAATGTTCATAATGTATTAGTAAAAACTATTTTTTTTAATGACATTACATAACAAAAATTAAAACTTCAAAACAAAGTGGTAAAAAAAAAAAAAAATCATACGACCACTCTTGCTTCTATATAAAACAGATCAGACTGAAATGAATTCTGACAAAAATGAACAGGTTAGTTCATCGACAAAAGCTAGACATTCAGGCTTCGAGCAGAAGGAAAAAAAAATTATTAAGGTTATATATTTTAATTAAAACTTATCGGTGTAACAGGTGCGGGAAATGAAATATACACATTTTCTCCATTAGCAACTAACATTAAACAAAAGAGGGGAAAAAAAAAAACACTCGCTCTAAACTGCTTCGTAAATGAAACCTTCACAAGTGCCTAATCAGAATCATTTAATTTTTATAAACGAATGCTGGAGGGGAATCGATAAAATGCGAAATTGCCTCTCGTATCTAATGGGTATCTTTCGGCAAGTGCAATTTCATTTCATTTTATGGACAACTGCAGGCGGGGAAATCTTAACACATTTCTGGCCGAGATTAAAGCGTCGGGTAAGAAGTACGAGAAGACAACTGGGTAATGTCCTAAGTGGCTGGAACCCCATCGGGCCCCCAGATACGCCGAGAAACTTATCTTCCTGGAGAGGGAGGTCATCAACTCGTTTATATAAATGGAAGGGGGAGTTAGACGAGAGCGAATCTGGGAAGCCGACATTCGAGAACGACGCCTTTAAAGAGTGTCTTGAAAAGGCTATTCAACAAAGAAACGAGCAAATGCGAAATATAAAAATCTCCGCTGAAATTCGAGTAAATCAACACGCTGCTTATAAAATACTTCAATTCAATCAAGTGTTTAAAAACATAATTCTTAAAAAAAAAAAAAAAAAAAAATCTATTTTTTATTATATGCAATAGAAATTACACGTATTAAAATTTTGCACGCATATCTAAATCCATCACCTCAAGTAATACGAAAAATTCTTCTCAGCAAAATAGAAAGTAAAGGTAGATTTCTTTACGATTAAGTTCTTATCAGGCAAGATAAATTGTTGATGTTAGAAACAGCTAAAATAAAGTCTTGAAAATCACTTTTCAGCCCCTAACTTCTAAGATATTGCAGTTATTGAAAAACTTTAAATATAAAAGTTGTTCGTCTTAATGAGGCGCTAATTTGACTAATTGGATTTATTTTTCTATGTTCAATATTAAGAAAGTTATAGCGGAATGAAAATTTTATCCCCTCCCCCCACCATTTCCGTCTTCTTTGAGCTAGATGAACCATTTACGAACTAGATCGAATTTTTTATCTTTCTAACATATTCCAAGCCAGTTAAAATTCAAACAAAATTCACAAGATAACATGAACAAAGCGTTACACACACACACACACACACACACACACACACACACACACACACACACACACACACACACACACACACACACACACACACACACACACACACACACACACACACACACACACACACACACACACACACACACTGATACAAATAGAGATTCAAAACTTTTTAACAGTACTTAATAATTTCGGTACAATATACCAGCTTCAGAGAATTCCTTTAAAGAATGTGGTTACACAACGACGAAATGTTTATGTTTTGTTACTTTAAAGGCTAAATATATTTTTAAAAACATCAAAGCAGCGTTACGTATGTGAAAATCTTTTAACAGACATAAACTGATTCGTTATCTGTTCTTTATTCGCAATTTAATCAGAATCATATATAAATATTCGAGAACCATAGATCGTATCATAAGATGTTTTACTGAAGTCATGTGAAGTTTTTTCCGTGTGAATATTATATAGCAAGAATCAAAATGTTTCCCAAGCTATACCTAAGGGTGGGGTGGGAGGGATGGGGAATAACTCCTTACGGAGACATTTATTCCTTCTAAGACAATTTTACTTCTCCTGTACAATTCTCTAATATTCTTCCTGTACAATTCCAGGAATATAGCAAGAATATTAGACAAAGTAGTCATTAGCTATAAGGATGTTAAAAAACTAATTTCTTTCTTTCTTTTCTTTTTCAGGGAAAAAAAAACAACAATGCGTTAAACAAAACCAATATTGTGCTGCTTATTTCGATACGATTCCTTACAACAAACGCAAATAAAGGAGTGTCCATTGAAGGGGGGCAGAAATCTTAGAAGGAAACGGATTCCCGAATGACGAATGAAGCCCCGCAAGTCAGTGAGTCGACTTGAAACTGTATCAATTCCGTTAGCTTTAATTGCCAAATGTAGAAAACAATACTTGCTCTCCGATGAAATGGCTTCACCGGAACCCTTCCTGCGCCATTTCCACAGAATTTTATCGAGGTCAGAAGAAAATCAGGCTGCGGTCGCGGAAACAAAATCCGTTCATTAGCATTGAAAAGTGCGCGTTTTTTCTTTGTTAAGTTAAAGATTATTTTACAAGATTCGCTTAGATTCCATTTCTGCAGAATTATTACCGGATTACAAAAGATTTTCATAAAATTTCAACGTCGTACATTTTCACATGTTTTAAAAGGAAGTTTGTTTAAATGTGTAGTCACCAATAATTTTAGAACGCTATTTTTAATTATCCTTTAAGACGATTTATTTATATTATTTAAACATCTTATGGACTCTAAAAAGGGAATAAGATAAATAATATCGCAAATAACATTCCGTTTCTCAGCCTTTATTTAAAAAATAAACTAAAACTTATTTCTAGTAATGGCCGTTACGATATAAATTAGAAATCTTAGAAATATCTTCCCTTTTAAGAACTTAAAAAATATTCCTAAAACAATGAAAAATATTATAAATAATCGATAAATTTTACCGTTCACACAAAATTATTCATTATTAATGAACCTAACTACACCCTGCTAGCTATTATTATATCTGATTTAAGAAATAAATATCTATATGTTAGATTAGTTACATATTTAATGTAATTACATACTACATATGGCATAGCATACGGCAGAATGGTATACGCGCAATGGAGGAAAACATTCCAGAACCAAATATGATACACTATTAAGAGATTAAAGCACTTTAAAACAGCGAATTCTGAATACAAGACAACCTGCTGTTATGCCTCGATTAGTTTAAGGAAGACAAAATACTTTTTGGCATAATAATTTTTTCCATTTCGCTCAATAATACTAACTTTAAAAATTAAATTTTGAAGAAACTGTACAGACCATAATAGTATTCCTATCTGAATTTGGATTTTAACGTTGGAAATGAATCTTAAAACTGCCATGCAATAGATGAGAAATATGACTTTTTACATTGTAAATTTCTCTTCTATAAATTTAGGCAATGAACATTTTTAATTAACTGAGTATTTTAATTAATTTAAAAAATTCCTAGGGAAAGCTAAATATGGATTATAGTAATCGAATATAAATAAAAATATTAATAAATTTTATAAAAATTTATTTATAATTTGAATCTATGGAGAGAATAAATCGAATTCCGATAAATATTAATGGTAAACTGATAGTCATAAATACTGATAACAAATAATTCAAATAATTAATATTGTGTTCGCACGGATTATGGTCCTTAACTTATCGCCCTGTTTATTAAAATAATAAATTCAATTTAAAAACAATTTAAAAATTAACAACGCCATTAAAGAACCAACAGGAGAAAGCAAGAAAGTGAGGAACATTCATTTCGTATATCCTCTTCCCTGACTGCGAATTCAAACACTTCACAATAACACAAATTTGCACATATTAAAACTTGTCACTTTTAGAAAAGTTCATTGTCGCGTAACGCATTCATTTAATTTAATTAAAGCCTTATGTGTCAGGTGGATTTTATGCGGTCCATTAAAGTAGCTTACGGAGTGAAAATATTTCCTCATCGGGAAGACAGGATGTCACGATAGAGAAAATTTATCATTTACCATCTCGTTTCGTTTATATCGCTTTTAATTCGGTTCGCGGAACAGGCTTATATTTACATTTCATTTAACTTAAATCACGGTTTAAATTTCATAGTAATGTGACAGGACGCATTTAAAGACAACTCTGTCAAACATATCATGGCTGTTTTGGATTTGAAATGGTTTTAAGGATAGAGAGGTTTGCATCGTTCACAAACATTGAAGAATCAGGAGTTCAAACGAAATACATGAAAAAACATTTAAAAGGGGAGGGAGAGTCAATAGTCTTTAAAAAATATTACGAAAAATGTAATTCTATTTTATTTTTTCATAAACGATACGAAGTACAGAGAAAGTATTGTAATCGTCAAACAATACCAGTTGTAAATCATCAATTTTTTCAGACACCCCTGAGCTCGAAAAACAGATTTTTGGCATTATAGCTGTTGGTTTGCCAGTGAACACGATAGCTCAAAAACGCTTTGAGCTAGGTGGATGAAATTTGGCATATTAACCAACGTGCAAATTTGTAGATTCCTAGCAAATTTTTAACGATATCTATTCAAGGAAGTGTATCTATCTGCTTGATCGACTGCAAGTGAATTCGGTAACTCCCAAACGCAAAGTGCTAAGCAGATGAAATTTAGTACATAGGTTTAACGTCTAAAATATAGATTCGTATCAGATCTTGAGCCAAATCTATCAGAGGTTTGACCATCTACCAGTCTGTAGTTTCGCATGCATATTAAAAGTAGAAACTCACATACGAAATGATTTAGATCAATGAATTCGATGTGTTATCTTGTTATTACAACTGTAGCTCTCATGAATCTCGAAAGAACTTGCATCTCATGCATCTATCGTGTACGCCACCTAAAACACCACTCATGTTTCACTAGCATCTAACTGGAAAACTTGCATGTGTTAATGAACTAATCGGTGATTTATGATAATGCGAATTAACGTAGTGCAGTTTAAAAACTTCCTATTCTTTATGTAATTTTAACGAATTTGCGAAACTGCTAGCCTATTTTCAAAGATATTCAATAGTATATGATCACTTATATTATACGGTACACTACCTCCTTATTATTTTAATTGTTTTCAAAAGTCGCCAAGTGTCTAATGTAAATTTCTTCTACTGTTCTGATCGATTTACAAAACTTTCTAATTTTAAGGAGATTATTGTAGAAAATGTAGATAAAAATCAGTGTGAGTGGTCTCTCCAAAACTTTCTCGCATACGTTTTAATAAACTTGTCATGTCAATAGTTACGAAATATTAACTTTTGGCGTGCATTTAGTATTTCTACTGAATCTATCGTGTAATCCTGGACAGTTCTTTGGCGATTAATCCCTGGCATGCAGTTAATAGTATCCGAAAATCAAATTTATGTTTTAGACGCATTTTGCTCAATCGATTGAAACAAAAAGCCGACATAAAACAACACTTGTAGTCACAAAATCCCGTACCAGATCGGATATATTTAAGTCAGCGTGTTTCTGAATTATCGCCCTTACATGTTTTTGAAAGTACAGATCGACAGACAAGTCAACCCATAGCTGGATTTGGCTAAAAATTTGACAGGTGCCTATACTATAGATTTTAAATCTATGTACTAAATTTTATTTATCTACCTTTCTTCACTTTGCAATTATCGTGTAAACTTATATTTGAACAGCCGGACTTCCTCGTGTTCAAAATTTGGCAAAAATTTGATGTAAAGACATAATACCAAATCTCAACCGTCTAGCTCAAATCGTTTTTGAATTATCTTTGTCACAGACAGACGGACATTTTTCGAACTCAGGGAGGTCTAAAACGTTGGGAGGGAGGTTGGTTAAAATCTCCGAGTTCAAATTTTTTGACGATTACTATGTTTTCTTTATACTACGTATACGAGAAAATAAAAAATATGATGCGATGTTTCGTGAAATATATTCGATAATATAATTAAAAATATAATTTCACTTCCACTCTCTTAATTTTCCGCGGTTACATTCAGCATTTATTTCATGCAAACCCTAGAAATGAAGGCAATTTCTTTATGAACTGCAGAGAAAACCCAAAGAAGTGGGCACGGGGGAGGAGCCGGCACTAGGCAGCGCTGAGGTCAAGTGGGTTGAGACGAGAGGACGGACGGCTTATCAGGAAGACGGTTAGGAGAAAAGAAAACACAACATAGGAGGTAGAAGAAATTCACTGATGAATAACATTCAACAGAGCAGTGGGAGAACCCAGATTTCCGTTGAGAAAAGGGAATAGCAACAATCGGAGAAAAGTTTGAAGTTGGAATACTAACATAACGGAAGAGAGTAGTGGAATCTATTTAACATACAAATTTCACTTTTTAGTGAAATCTTTTTAGGTCGGGAGGCTCTACAATAATTGGTGGTGTGGAGAAGGATCAGTTTCTGATATCCGTTTCAAATAATTTAGAAATTCATTGCATTCATGTTTCATTAATCAACATACAAAATTAGAGAACGTAGAAGAAAATATTGTTATAACGTTATACAACAAAATGACATCAAGTCCGAAAGTACTATACTTACTTCAAAGAACAATTAAAAAAATGCTTTTCAGTGATAAACAAGATAATGTTTTAAATCTTCATTTAATACCGAAATAAAAACAATAATTGGATTAAAAAAAAAATTTATTGCTGTTTTTGAAAGATGTTTCGAAAATAATATGTTCTTTCAACACTCAGCTAAGATTTTTTTTTATTGTCTTCAGCATTTTTTTTTTTTAGTATAAACGATTATCTTTATTGAATTTTTAAATATAAAATATTATTTTGCATTTTCAATAGTGATACTAATAGAAAAGTTTTAAAACTTTAATTAAATTTTTAAAGAAGTTTTCACATTTTTTTTCCCAAAACCTTACGCATTCTTGCTTTTACATTAAATAATCGAAAAAGAATGTAGGGTTCCAAAAATATCTTTATTTTGCCACTCATTTTTACTAATCTTTTAAAATATAACTATTAAAATTTTTTTCTAACCAAGGGAATATATTACGTCAAACGTTATAAATCTCATCTATCGAATTGTTTCGATAGATGGGATAACATATTTTTAAACTTCATTTAATACTGAAATACAAAAAATTATGAAATACAATTCCGGGGAAAAATTACTCAGCGAAATATATTTATATGTTAAGGTTCATGGCCAAAAAACAACACAAAGAATCATGGAACTTTCATTTTGGTGCATAAATTAGTACTTTTTTTTTTTTTTAATTCTTCACATATTTTCAATAACGAAATATATTGCTGAATGCACTCATCATTTGAATCATTCGCAAACTTATGTCATGTTGTAATTGCTTTGTATGCTTATGCCGTATAGCTGCGCTTCTTTTATTTAGTTCATATATTTAAAAACTGTAAAAATTATTTAATTACAAAAAATTTCGGTTATTTTCGAGGATTCATATCAACGCACGTAAATAATTCTCATACAAGTAAATAATTATCATCAGTTATTGAAAATAACTAGAAGTCTACCAATCAGTTCGTAAAAAGCGACAATGCATTTTGATGGAAATTTTTAAAACAAATAACTATATTATAAAAATAATACTAATCATTGACATTGAAATAAAGTTAGACATAGAAACCACCCTCCTACGAATGTTGATTGAAGACATGCTTTACAAAGCAACGTGATGTTCAATATTTCTATGCATTATAAATTTTTATAATACTAAAGCATCTGCAGTTGATATACAAATTTCAATAATTAATTTGCGATACAAACGCCTGCAGAACGGCGTTACAAATGACAACCGGTCAATAAAATATTCTAAACGGGAGCAATCGTCATAAAACTCAAAGCTCACGGGAACAAAGGATTTTTCGAAATTTAAACTTCAACATTATCCATTTAACGCAAATGCGTTTGTCCTTACCAAAGAAGAAACTTAACAGTTCAGTTCCAAGATCCGCCTAGAATCGCATAACAGCTGCCTTTTTAATGTGAAAGCCAATAGCAACAAATGACGGGGAATGGGTTTAAATGAAATCACGAGACAATAAGACTGCTTGTTTCGAATTCTACAGTGAAGGTTAAAGACATACTCAAAACAAATGAAATAATTACAGAGCCAGTCAAACGCCACACATCTGACACACAATTAATTACGATGAATGCTTTTTATGTAGCCTTTTATCCACGCATTTAACGACGGTTTCTTGAATCTGGCAGTGGTCGCAATGGCGTAATTAATCGCCAAGTAAGCAACAGAACGCTGGAGAATCACGAGAGAGTAATGAGTAAAATGATGCTTTGAAAATGATTATGGGAATGAAACAAAGCGTCGCTTTTTCCTTGTATAAATCGAGTCGATTGTTGTTCTCGATTCTCTGCTTTTGTAGCAATCGAACAGTAGTAGATGTTTGTTTAATTTATACTTCAGAAATGGAGAGGAAATGTATTCACACCACGGGCCTTTTGTACGAGTTGGAAATCACATAAAATAAAATCAGTAAGATATTATGAAGAATTCGGGGATCGTTATCCACGAAAATTAATTACAATCAATCCAAAAACAACCAGATAATAATCTAGTACAGAGTTTATGTTCAAGTATAACAAATAATGCTTTCTCTAAATAAACAAAAAGGGGTGTCTAATTTTCACTCGTCCCGAAATAAAAACATTTACAATGGTTTAACAAAAAATAACTGTTTAAATTGAAAGATTATTATTATTTTTTTTTTTTTAAATTTCAGAAGTACCATAATATTTGTATTCATACGAATTGAACCAGTCACAGAGAACATTATTTTAAAATTCAAAGAAAGAATGATGTAGTTATTGGAGGCAAAACATTTTGTTGCAACGAAAAAGCAGTATTTTCGCTTTAGCATACTATTAGGTTGCCCAAACGAGAAGTGGACACTTATGATTGCGTCAGAATGACTACAACTATAGCAGCGCTATCGAACACGGATATAAAGGGCAGTAGGAGGAGTGCACTGATTACGGCGTTGAACAGAGAAAGCTATTCGTGGTACAAGAAAGGAGCAGTATCAATTCAACTCAATACTGCAGTACTCTGACGAAACTACAGAAAGGAATCAAAAGCAAACGGCCAGGCCATCTCACACAACAAGTGATCCTTCTCCATAACAATGTCTACCCACACGTCTCCCGTGAAACCCAGACGACCTTTAAAAAATTTCGTTGGGAAGTGATGGAATATCGGCTAGCTGTACAGTCCGGATTTGTCACCCTGTGACTCCCATATCTTTGAGCCACTTAAGAGAGCATTACAAAGAACACGTTTCTATTCGGAAGACGAAGTGAAGGAAGTTGTGCAGGACTGCCTCAAGAATTAATCGCCATCTTTCTACAGCAAAAGCATAGACTTGCTTGTTGCCTAAACGATGGGAGCTGCGTTACAATGCTCATGGCGATTTCTTTTGATTTCCAATTAAAGATATTCTATTCATTCAACTTGTCCACTTTCCATTTGGGCAATCTTTATACATTGTTTAAATCGTATTCAATCGAACGGAAGATATTTACGATCCTACAATGTTATAGGATGTGATACGTTATAAAATAGCTGAAATCAATTGTACTTTTATACGCCATTAAATATTAGTTCAATCCTTTTCCAGATATATGGAATAATCCTTTAAAACCATAATTTTTCGTAACTTCAGAATTCATTCATGTCGCAAAATCAGCAAAGTCCACTTTTAATGAAAACATCGGTACGTCCGCTAACTGTTGCAAATGATTGGAAATGTTTAATAGTAATCACAATAATTTAGAAATGAAGAGTCCTTAAATCAAATCTTGGACTATCTAATATATTTATCTGAAATGCTTGAGAGACAGGCAGTAGTTTTCACGCTCTTTTTATGATTATGTCAGCACAAATTAAAATAATCGGTATCTTTTATCTTAGAAGTTAAGCATTCAAGAGAAATATTTCAAATCTATCGATCGAATTACAAACCCTTATCAACAGAATGAAGTGCATTAAATGAAAGTAACAAAATGTTTAATAACGAAATAATAACGGGAGAAATTTCAGCAACAGTTTTTATTTTAACAGTTAAAAAAAGGAAGGGGGAAAAAAACAAGGAATTAACACAACATGAATTTAACCCTTATTGTGGCAAGATATTTTATAGAGGTAGTATATTTTTATATGTATTTTTTTGTATATTTTATTTTGTATTTGTTAATTATATGTATATTTTGTATGTATGGTATACTATATAAAATGAACATAAGAGTTAAAAATTAAATTGTTTCAATTATAGTTGGCTAGAACAAATTATTATTATTATTTGTCCAAACTGATTAACTTTTGGGTATTCAAATCTGAGAAATAATAGGAAAATTAAACCAAGGCCATAGGATGAAGAGTTACGGTTTTAATAATTTGTTTCGGTTAACTATTTTCACGGTCAGTAGATAGAAAAGGATATTTACATTATGAAAATGAGAAAGATCTCGCAAAGCAAATGGTTTGTTTCCTCTAAGGTTAAGCATTCTTCAACAATTGCGAATTGTACATGATAATTGAAACGGAACAGATGGGAACAAGCGAAAACAGTGGAGACGCGGATATGAGCGATAAAAATGTTTGACCTCATACCCTTGCTAGAACATAAAGTCTCTACTGTTCTGGAGTACGATGATCCAAACATTACGCCACAAAGCCACACACTTTGTTCTATGAAAAGATTCTTGGAAGCCAGGAGTTAATGGAGGTGCGGACAGAAAACTGACGAAGGCCAGAGTGATATGGCATGATTTGGAACATGTACGGTGGATGGACACACGTCAATCATTCAAGAATTCTGATTTGGTTACATAGTATGTGCAAAATCTCGGAAGCTATCGGTGATAAAAACAGAAGCTCGACAGGAGATGGATGCTTTTAGCACCTACCAGTTTTGAAAACAACGATCAGAAGGGTTGATCCGGGCTGCCTTATATAAAAACGATTGGATGAAATCGTTTCTAGCATTTCTTTCGCTTACGATCTAACGAGATAATGGAGTGATGACTTTCTAGGGTGCAATTAATTACACGAGTCACCGCACAAAGGGGAAGAAAAAAAGAGAAAAAAAATCTGAATTAGAACTCTAATTCAATATTATTAGGCTTTTTATTAAAAATATTTCCCTTAGATCTGGAGTACAGCAGGTGAATAAGTAGGTCCCTGTTTTTACTTTCCCGCATACGTAGTACAGACAAGTATAGTAATATCTGTAACATAGATAACTCAAAAATACACTGAGCTAGACGGTTGAAATTTGGTATACGGTCTCTAAACCAAATTTGCAGATTTCTATGAAAGTTTGTGTAAAATCTATTCAGAGGAAGTTCGCCTGTGGCTGCCCGAATGTTTTTATGTTAAACGAAGAGAACTAGATAGATCAAATTTGGCATCTGTTTTTGAGTTCAATCCAACACTGGTTGATTGTCTGGTGGTTTGTATTTTCAGAAATATGTAAACCGGATAATACAAAATCGCAGAGATTTAAAATATATCAAATTTGGTATAAGAATTTGTGACTACAAGTGCAATTTATGTCAAATTTTTATTTCAATCGGCTGAAAAAAAATATGTCAACAATACAAATTCGATTTGGGGTATTTTTAACACATGCCAAGAATTAATCACCAAATAACTCGCCAAGGATAATACAATAGATTCAGTAAAAATGCTTAATTCATGCTAAAAGTTGATATTTAGTAACTATTATACGCCAATGCCATATAAGACATTCTCTGGCATGCCAAGTTTATTAGAGAGTATGCGAGAAAGTTTTGGGCAAACTATTCCAGCTGGTTTATGCTTATATCTTGTATTATTGAGCAAGTATTCCTTTTGTGAGTAATAAACTTTATCACAAGAAAAAAATTTAATCCATATTATCAAAGCATCTATCTAGGTGAGCAATTTCAAGTGTAAATTTAATTTTACACACGGTATATAATCAAACATAAAACGTCAACAATTCGCATTCTGGTGGCATTATGCATGTCTAAAAAATTGCCCCTTCTCTTCTAATCGGTCAGTGCGAGTACGTTTAACAGTTAGTTAGTTATATTAAAATCCCGTTTTAAGCAACACTAGGGTTATTTTGGGACGGACCTCGTAATTTTGAAACGCGGTCAGATGACGAGGACGACATCTGAGCTCGCACCCCTCTCTCCACACCACGCCACACCAGTGGGAGGACGCGTACGTTTAACAGATATTAAATGGATGCATTTGATAACGTCAATGTATTCTAATTTTAGAGTATCTTCAAAATAATTATAAGTCAATTACTGAGAAGTGTTTGAATTACTGAGAAGGCCAATAAATGATTCTTGTAATGGAGATCACATTCAAAATTTATGTCATGTTATCGTAAGTTAAAGTACATTAACAATATATGCCAAATGAATTAATAGTCAGGAGTATAATGCTGGTAAGCAGATTTTTAATATCAAATTGTCCAATATCAAACAATTCTCCCCTATATAATCATAAAAAATAAATTAGTTCTCCGTTTTAATATTTTTCACTTTCTGTAATATTTTAACATAAATTTCTTCTTTTGGCCTTCCCTTCATCCATCTTAGTAACCAACATAATTTTTTATTAAAAAAAAAATTATAATTCAACTTTCTCCAACAAGACGACATCAACAAAAAAGACTTTAGCCAAAATTCTGAAGAGTAAAAGAAAAGTTAAAGAATTCAAAAGGAAAGTTAAGAAATTCAGCAAACAAGTACAGTTTGAGCTGCAGAAACTGAAGTAAAACATGAGAAATACACACGGTAATGAGTTCGGAACAGAATTATTAACAGAACTGCCAGAAAGCTGTTTCGCAGTACCGCGGTTTAGAAAATAACATCAGCAATTCTTCTCTCTGTTTCCGGAAGTCTAGTTTCTCTTCGAATCGATTACCTTATTACTAAGCGTCTCACGTTTCTCAATGCTGTCTTTTCCGAGATTAAACCAGAAGGAAAATACAAGATTTTTCATTAGACCAAACAGAAGAAGTGCACATTTCTTCAGGGTTTACGAAGAAAAGTACTAACAGAATGCGCACATGTAACTAATTTAAAGATGTATCAGCAGTGACATATAACTAAACAAGAAGAATTATAAGTTTAATTTACTCAAAGCTTTCTGGATTAATACTAAAAAAAGGATTTTTATTTTCTGTGACTGAAGACTTGATGAAAGTTTAGATGGAGCTGGACTCTAAGGTGCTACATCTCCGAGATATGATAGTTAATTTTATTTATACTAATTTAAAAAATGCTTTAATTCTGAATATTGTCGGTACCTTTCTTCTCTTTTTATCTGTAAGGGAATTATTATTTAGAGGCATAGTTTAATATATTCATTTTTCTGTGACTGAAATCATATTATGAATCATTTTTGAGTCTTCTCTGTATACAATGGCGGAATTAACATTTCAGGATGAAAAAATTACTCAAAAGAAATTAATTATTGGATTTTATTGCCAGCATTGCAATTTGAAATAATCGGCGTTACTTACTACAGCTTTGAAAAATTAATATTAATACATAATAATATCTAATAAATTTTTCTTATCATCTATTAAAGCTTACAAAATCTATTATACTTCTTGAAATTCTCTTTTCGCCCCTTGATCCGATTTATTAGTTAATTGTTAACTAATAAGTTAATTCTCCATTTATCTAGCACAACCACTTACTAAGTAATCTTATTGCCATATCATTACTCTATTCACCTATTATGTCCGGAGATTAAGAACCTTGAGTTCAAGCACTTCTTGACAATCCCCTCAAATTGGCAAATGGCCTCTTGAACTGAAATGACGAGTCTGGCTAGTCATGAACTTTCTTGAGCAAACTGACATTGAGGAGCTGCACTCAACAGAAATTGAGGGTTGATACTTTTTTCGAATAGTTTTGTTTATATGGGGGGGGGGACCTAATTCTCTATAATAATCCCTCCTCTTAAAACTAAGAAAATTAAACTGCCTGAGGGCTAACTGAAATAAATTGCGGTTTAAGGAGTTAAAAATCAAATCTTTGTTACTCAAGAGACATATTTACATTTAAGTTCCTTGTGCCCACAGTTAAGATGGCAAACAGATACTATATTGATATAAATTTATAAATAGTAATGAAAACGAAAACAGTTTTTGTTCCGGTTTGAAAAAAAGATTTATAGAAGGATCCCTTTCCCTTCTTAAAATATCTTTTATTATTGCATGATGTAAATGGAAGAAATAAATAACTTTAAAAATGAAGAGCAAAAATATCTTATGATTTTTTTCTATCTACAGAAAGCGAATTCTTACAATTTAGATCAATTTCATTAATATTCCTAGTGATATATGAATGATTTATGGAAGAAATAATAGCTATCTCATAGCTTTAATGTAACATACCAATGCAGAATTATCAGCATAAATTTGTTTATTATATCGAACAAAAAACTGCAAGTTATAGAATGAAGAGATGGTCACTAATGACAAAAAAAATTAATGAATTTCCAATATTAATCCCGGAATTCGCTTGGGAAAATTAACGACTTGGCGATGTTCGTACGGAAACAGGCGAGGGAACAAAAAATTTGGCAGCTTTTCATTCAACGATACCAAAAAGATTTTCGAAATGATTTAAAATAATGTCCCTACACCATCTATCTTACTAAAGCATTTAAAAGTGAAAGAAATGTGCCGTGTTAACAAGTAGTGCCAGACTTAAGAAATATGCCACAACTTCAAAAGAAGCCGAAAATCCGAACCGACATAAACTCTGCCCAGATTTTTACGCCAGCCAAACTCTCGTAGTTAGTTCCGGAATAACCAACTGACGACTGCGAGCAATTGGTTAAAAATAAGGATACCATTAACCAAAGAAAATATGCTCAGCCTCAAGCAGATGGTAAAAAGGCGTTAATGGCAGAATAAAAAGTGTCACTTAAAACATACACACATAAGATAACGTCACTCATCGCCGAAACCGGGAGATGAAGACACTGCTGCTTATTAAAATGAAGAAAGGTCTGAGAACGCACACTCGACACAGCACACAGTTCAGCATTTTCTTGGGATCGGCATAATTATGCCAAGGCCAGATTGCCCGAAGAAGAAAAAACACTTCCACTTTTTCCGCAGAAGATGCGCGTCGGAGGGTTACCACGGCGCCTATTGCATCGCAGGGAAACATGCCAAATTGCCATCACATCCACTTTTTTTTTTTTAAATAAATGAAATGAGTAAGAAATGTTAGCTGGAGGATGCTCCGTGGCTGGGCAGACGCCAAACATCACTCTGACAAACTTCGCCCGCCTGATGTGCCAAAAGGTGTCAACTGTAAACGGTTGGTATTTATTATTTGAAACGTTTCTTGCAAAAAAGCTACCGAAAGCACGATTCGGTGAGACGTATGAAATGTTTTCAAATTCTTCACACGTATACAGAACAGAAGAGAACCGCAGAACTTTTTTTTTAACACTACTGCAGGCAAAAATGGAAAGCCGACATTTCTATGAAGATGGCTACTATGTAATTTTAAATAAATTAATATTTTATTTGACATGACATACGAATTGACAAAGAGCCTTATAAACTTTGTAGAATTAAGTATTTTGGATAATAATTGTTCAAATTATTTTTCGCAAAGATGGAAATCCGACGGCTTAGTGATGATGGTTTCCAGAGTATTTTAGATGAATTAAAATTCGATTTGATAAGGAATTTATGGAGTTCGCAGAATAAAGTATTTTGGATATTAATTGTTTGAATAATCCTTAAGAGAAATCCAGGAATGTCTATAAATACCTTAGAAAAACTGTTAACTAAAATTAAACTATTCTTAAATGCAGTATTTTAAAAATGAAAAGTAATATCAATTTGACGAATTCAATGATTCTTTTTAATCAGAGCCTGTAACTATTTTTTAAAAATACAATCAGTTAAATTAAATTTACGTAAATACGAATTCGTTTTTATCCAAAATTTATCGGAAAGCTTAAATAATGTGCATAATTATTAAAATTTTTAAAATCTATTGCATGAATGCACAAAAAAAAAAAAAAAAAAAAAAAAAAAAATTGCTAGCAAATTGTTTCAAACGACGTGAATCTTTTTTTAAAAATATAACAGTGCTTGAAGTACTCGATATGATGGCATTTCAATCAATATATTATATCATTTATCTTACACGCCACTTATTTCACAGAAATTTGTAGCTTGAAGAAAATGGAAGTTTCTATTTGGGTAATCTAGAAAGACTGTATTACAGAAACCGATGTGTGTATTTAACAACATCTATTTTCATACAGAGAACAATGGACCGAATTGAAATGACCTGAATTTACCCCAAATTATTCAACTGGAAATACAAAAGAGGGATAAATAAGATGCAAAACTATTCTTTTCAAATTCTTCACTATCTATTTCTTAGAATCGATTTTGAGTTCCTGCGATACATACTATTCATTATAGATTCTAAAAAGAATAATAATATGTCGTTTTTCGCAGATTTTCGAAAATTCATAAAAGCCTGGCATATACATTTAAAGCTATTATTTTAACTTTTTTACAATTTTTTAAAACAAATATTTATTTAGTAGACTGCCGACATTTCCAGCAGCCACGCCCTTTTTCAATCTCCTGATTTTTCCAAAAAATACAAAAATAAAAATACAAAAATGACATCAAAAAGGTAGATCTTTAATTTTTGTTTTTAATGGATCGTTTTAAACGTTGAATCAGAACATGAAAATTCAATGCGGTTGTCAGAAAACTATCCAACTTTAAATTTAAATCAGTTGCATGCTTTTGACAGCAATGATGATTAATGCGTTTTGAGAACATCACAAAATATTTTTTAGTATATTTTTTTCGTTTTGATCGATTCAACATAAATTGTTCTTTCAACCAAAATATTAAAAAAAATGAAAAAAGGAAGTGAATTTCTTTACGTCCAAAGGTTATCACAGTTAGTCTTAAAAGTATTCGTGATAAACGCATGGATGCATACTGCCATATAAAACAGATTATGTTTGAAATATACTTTTTCAGTAAAATACTGGTATGATAGAAATTTTTTAGAAAACTTAAATAATAAATAAGTATGTATTTTGGGAATTATAAGTAAGGAGGGGGTGAATAAAAAAATCAAAAGAAAAGCATTTAAATTAATCAACAGCACAACAGGAGAGATAGCCGGCATCCTGGGTTCGAGTCCTGGTTCGGGCATGGTTGCTCTTCATCTGTTCTATCTGCGAGATGTGTGAATGTGTCCCCCTGTAAAAAGAGGCTGTACAAGCGAATGTGATGCGTGAGTAGCTAAGACGTACTCTTGGTCCTAGTTGGCGCTACTAAAACAAGAAACGCACTCTCGGCTTAAAATCGCTGACTTCGTCAGTGAGCTTGTTCATGGCAAGTGCCATTAGAAACAACAAAAGAGATTTTTTGATAAAGATGACCAAATATCCGTACATATTAGCCACTACAGTTTTGATTTTCGGGTTCAGTTTTTAGTATTAACATTTTTTTTTTAATATTATATAATTTTTTTAAAATGCTACATTCTAAAGAATCTACTTTCACAGTTCATATTTTAAATAAAATATAGCTATACTACAGATTCCCCAGGATGAATGAACCTGAAGGGGGGGGAATAAGAATAATACGATAAACTTAATATAACAGAAAATTTGCAATAATATAGTATTTTATTGTTTCTAAATATTGCTTTCGATTTTTTTTTAACCTCAACCCCTAGAACGCACTGATTGAGTTAAGAAAATAATTGGTTTAATTAATAATAAAAAAAATCCAACATTCATTTGTAAATCTAAGCAAAGCAATTAAGAAGTAAATAATACAAGAGAGAGAACTTAATATTATTCCTTCAGACAAAAGCTTAATATATAACTTTCGTAAACATTTTTTGCTGAGTATTATGATTCCAGACGTGCTAGAGTGGGTTTCTTTCTTTCTTTCTTTTTTTTTTTCCCCCCTTCTTTAATTTCTGGCGTGCGGCTAACAGTACTCGAAAATCGAATTTGAGTTCTAAACGCACAAAATTGAGGAGACAAAATCGGTTGAAATTCTTCAGTACTAATTGAGACCAACATGACATACAAAATATTATATATTTAAATTATTGCGTTTTACAGCTATCGTGTTACATACTTGTGAACCCTTTAAAGCATCTGGTTCCAAATTTGACAAATATCTATACTGTAGATATTTGTATCTATGTACCAAATTTCATTCTCCCTTCGTTTTGTAGTTAACGTATTAATTTATATTCGGACAGACAGACTTCCTTTGAATGGATAACACACAAAGCTTGAGAGAAATCAGCAAATTTGGAATGAATTATACACATTCCATCCATCTAGCTCAAATAGTTTTTGCGCTATTTTTGTCACAAATAGGCAAACATAACACCAAAAATGTGTTTTTCATGCTCAGAAACATCTAAAATATGGAAACACGTCAAAATCTTGAGTTCGATTTTTTTATTGCAATTTTTTTTAAATAAAAAAAAAAGTAGAAAACTACATAAAAACAAATCAAAGAAATAAAAAGAACTCAATCTAATTTAAAAATAATTCGGAGCAACGAAAAAAAAAAAAAAACGCTCAGCAAAATGTATTCAGAAAGAAAAACTGATGTGCCTGCCTACACAGCAATTCCGCAGATTCAAATCCCCCCCCCCCGATTTTATGATAAGCAGGGCAATAAACATAAATGCTATCTAAAAATCAATTGCTTGAAACACTTAAATGCTAATAGAATACGTAGCTGGAAAAGAAACAGAGGACTTTAATTTAAATAATTTTGCATGGAATACAAACCTTTCTGTTGTTTATACAAATAGCTTCATCCAAATTCGATTAAGTAACCCGAATTTTATCAAAGAATTCAGAAAAATCCACTCTGAGAAACCGATATCGACAAAAAAGGAAAGTAGCTACGGAAGAAAGTTTTCAAATGCTCTTTTAAATAAGGATTACACAATGCATAAAAAAATGTTTTTGAAATGTTGATCTCTGTAGAGAATAAAATTTATCTTCTATTCGTAGAATTGTGTTGTGAATAACATTATAATTCAATTTATAAAACAATATAATATAAATACTAGGTGGTGGTTGATATACATCTTTTATGAATAGGATATGATATGAAATATTTTCATTTAACAAATAAATAACTTAGAAATACATTAGGTACTATATCACTATACGAGAGTAAATCATAAGATTTGTTTTTACTCAAAATTTACGAACTATTAAATATATAATTAAATTGGATTTCAGCAATTTAATTATATATTTATAAAGTTTATAAATAATAATAAAAATAAAATAAAAATTAAGAAATCTATACAAATTTTGTTTAAATAACGATGAAATACTACAAAATCAGACAAAATACGAATGAAAACCAATTCAGCTTTCTTGAGAATAAGAAATTACGAATAATCTAATACAATTATGGTAATAATTGGGATCTCGGAGGGCGATGGGAAATATATAAAACATAAAAAAAACTTTAGTATGGAAATATTTACATATAATTTTACAGAATTATCGAGCATAAACTAATATTTAATGAATGATTTTAATTCGCCATAATGTAAAATACAGTGAACTCCCGAGTATCTGGTCTAATGTGACGGTCACGTAGTCCGGCTAACAAAAAAGATGGATAGGGCGGAGTTCTAAGAATTCATTTCTTTGCCTATCAATACTAGAAGAAGAGGTTTTTTTATACAAAAACTCACTGTTATAATACATATTTTCTCCCTTATTATAGAATATTAAGCCTTCCATTTATCTCAATACAGGTAGAATGTGAACGCGATCGCGGCCCGGTGAATCATAAAAGCAGTTGCCGGTAACGTGCCGAGTTAAAGGGGAAGGTTTTGTATTGGTAGTTTATATATGTTTATATACTGCACTGCATGTTTCAATAATTTATTAGAGAAAAAGTACGTTAAAATATATAAACTTTTCATTTTAACACAAATTCTGTAATGCATGACTTAAATGCAGGAAACATAAACAAAACGTTAATGTGACTTATTCAAACTGATTTTATTTTTCAGGGGTAAATGATTACACAGATATTAAAAAGTAACCCTAAGATACGAGTCAAAACTTACAACATTTAGTTTTTGAAAACATCCTTAATAGATGGTTTTTTTTTTTTTTTTTTTTTTTTGCATTTTAGCCCGATTTCAATGCCTTGGTAATGTTGCCAATGCAACACCTTGCCTTCCTCATTTAATTACGAGAAAAGAAAACTAGGCCGGATAGTCTCGAACCGGATATTCGGGTGTGTACTATAGCGACAATTGAACGAAGCATTTAAAATTATAGATATAATGGAGTATGTATTAATAAAAAAAGAATCATCACGTTGTAATAGAAATGTCAAACGAAAAGGGAGAGTAGCGATACAGAAATTACGGAACGGAAAACGGAATCTACTACATGAAGGGAGAAATCTACACAATTTTGAGTCTAAACAAATCCGAAAGATAACGACAATAAAGTCCTACACAAACGGTAGAATTAATATTCCGTTTATATTTTCTGCACCCATCAACAGAATAACGGAATCGAAATCGGAATTTCTTACATGAAGGAAGTAATCTACAATATTTTAAATAGTAATATATATGAAAAAAACAAAAAACAATCCGAAAGAGTACGACAATAAAATCCTACACAAACGGTAGAATTAATATTCCGTTTATATTTTCTGCACCCATCAACAGAATAACGGAATCGAAATCGGAATTTCTTACATGAAGGAAGTAATCTACAATATTTTGAATAGTAATATATATGAAAAAAACAAAACAAAAAACAATCCGAAAGAGTACGACAATAAAGTCCTACACAAACGGAAGAATTAATATTCCGTTTATATTTTCTGCACCCATCAAAAAAAGCACGCGATTCTACTGCAAATTCGTGCGAATCAGATTCTGACCTGAATTGGCCTTCCAAGGAAAGGCAAACGAACTCGAGTCACTAACTACTGTACACGAAGTATCACCGCGCGCAGTTTACATGCACTACCTTCTGCGAATCACTATCACTTTACTCAAGCGAACGGTCACGCCAACACAAGATATACGCATCAGATGCTATCGTAAAAATGACAATTCCGTACGTCACAAGTAGTCTGACGACCAGGCAGCCATTCACGGGGACATAATATTGTTATTTTAAGTCGCGAATATTGTTTACTTGGTAAGTAATACATGACTACTAACATCCAAGAGGCACGAAATTAATTTTCCTTGTATTAAGATGGACATTTCTCGTAAAAATATTAACAGACAATAAAGAAAACCGCGTTAAAGATAGAAAAAGATACTGAGTGTAAATATGTGTAATACAGAATAAATAATATAAATGTAAAACAAGCCGTTACGCGAAATGGAAATCGTGCAAATAATTAAGAAACGGATCGGAAGATGCCATAATTTATACGAATTAATATCATGTATTGATAATAAATGAAATATATTATTAAATTTTAAATAATTATATATTTCAGATTACAACAAATAAGTAATCTCTCAGCAAAGAATCATTTTGCAAGACAATTTAAAATACTTTTATAATAACTATTGGGTGTAGTCTCCAGAAAACTTTCTCGCGTACTCTTTAATAAATTTGTTATACCCGAGAACGCCTTGCATAGCATTTGCATACAATAGTTACGAAATATTAATCTTTGGGCTGAATTTAGCATTTTAAATGAATATATCATCCCAGACGAGCTATTTGACGATTAAGCCCTGGGGTATGCAGTTAATAACATTCAAAAATCGAATCTGAATCTTAGATGTGTTTTTTCCCCCAATCGATTAAAACAAAACAAAAACAAAAAAATTGTTAAAAAGTTACACTTGTAACCATAAAATCCCATTCCAAATTTAATACATTTAACTCATTACGTTTTTGAATTATCGCATTTATATGTTCCTGAAAGTACAGACCGACAGACGGTCAACCATCTGGTTGGATTTGTCTCAAAATTTGTTAAGTGTCTACACTACAGATGTTAAATATGTGTCCCAAATTTTATCTATCTAGCTCTCTTCGTTTTGTAGTTATAGTGTAACTTATATTTGAACAGATGGACAGACTTCCTCTGAACTGATTTTGCTCAAAATTTATAGAAATCGACTAATTTGGGGTAAACACCGTATACCAAATTTCATCCGTTTAGCTCAAAGTGTTTTTAAGTTACCTTTGTCACAGACACACAAACGAACGGACATCTTCCGAAAAATATGTTTTTCGAACTCTGACAGGTCTAAAACATCTGTCAGTAAAATTTTTTTTAACATCATAAACTCGGTGACATTATTTTCTACATTAAAATGACATGTTACATATTTTGTTTAAAATTAAATTATATAAATTCTGGGACACACAAGAGAATTGGAATATGATACATCGAAGACTTAACTATCAAAATGTACAAAAAATGTTAAAAATTTTCAAAGTATGTCGAAAACATATCAACAGAAGAAATGCGAGTATATAAAAACAAATGTGGAGATAAGGCGAGCTATTACTATTAATGGACAAAGTAAAGGCTTCGGTAGCATATAAATGCAGATCCATCGATAAAACCAGATAAATGCTTTTAGAGGTAAAACACGGAAAGCAATTTGTCATCGCAATTCAAGGTTCCGTGTTATCTAATTTAAATTTAAACGATAGTATCTCTCTCGCACTTATACGCAACATGAACTATCTCTTCCGTGTGACCTGATGAAGAAATATGTACGCAATCAAACGCATGCCAATTACATATATAAAATTGTACCAAACTGGAATTTAGAACTATAATTCCGATCTCCTACAAAAAATTATGTTATAAACAAGATATTAAAAACAATTACAGCAAAATTATTTTCATAACAGCTACAAGGCTAGCAATATTACACAAACAAAAGTATATACATTTAGATAAATTTATTTATTTCATTGGAAATGCTTCGGTACAAAAAGAGAAAGAGAAAGAATTAAAGTTAAATTATTTATCTTTTCCACCGAATTTTAAAAAGTTAATAAAAGTGATGATAATAAAATAATAACTTACAACCTTTCAGCAACTGAAACAGAATTAGTTATAATTTTTAATAAAATTCCTTTAATAATTCGTATAAGTATTATTTTCAATGTCTTTAAAACCTTCTCCATAAACATAATCTTTAGCGGAAAATAAAACTATTTTCTCTAACATGAACTATAAAGCAGAAAAAAGAAGAAGAAAAAAAAAAGGGGGGGGGGGAGAAACTTTTTTTTTAAGCAGAATAATTTAATTTTTTTTTCACAGGCGAATTTTAATCTATATTTTTAAATTGGTTAAAATTAAATTTAAAAAAAGAAGGTGATTATTCGTTTTATAGTAAGCATTAGTTTCAAATAAGATTAAATATTCGGGAAAAAGTTAAAAATTAGTATTATTCAGAACATTGCAAAGCTTGGTACCAGCATGTCAAACATATAAATAAAGGGTACATTAAAATTAAATGTTTACAGAGGTAGATTATACACTTGATAACTATTTACTAAAATGCACAACAAAGCAAAAAGTGTTGCTTAAAGGCGAATTTCAAATCGAATAAAATCAATACATTAGTCTAATGATATCTAGAAATACGACAAAATATAGACATATACATATAAAACAATAATTTAAGAATCATAATTAATTTGTGATATTAATAAATTATTTTAAATATAATCAGCCTTTAATTATATTTAATCAGTACAAAACCGTTGTTATTCATATGTTAAGTTAAATCCACAATAACTTATTAACTGTCCGCGGAATATATTACTTTTATATCAGTAGTTTAAAATCCGTTTTAAAAATTAATTATCTACGCAATTACGTTTCTTTAAAGCTTTGGAGAATTTAAATTTTAAATCGTGCAGAATAAAAGAGGATGAATTTCATTGTTAAAAGAGACCTACAGATTTTTAGATTCCTATGAAGGACAAATGATCACACTTCTTCAGGAGATATATCCCCATCAGTAACAGTCATTTTTAAATTAATATACATTTTTAAAAAAAGAAAAAGAAAAACAAATTTCATATCTAAAGAAATACATTTTAAATAAGAGGCATATCAAAAAATATTGCAGTGAAAAAAATATTTTATAAAATTTGCTTCTTTTGAGGAGATATTTTTTCCCCTTATTATTTTAAAGTAAGATTAGAGTTTATTAATCTATACTTATAATAAAGCTCAATGTGTGTGTTGGCGCTCTACAGGCCAGGTCATTTGACATACAGCTACCAAATTTGGTACATGTATACCTTGGAGGTCGGGAATGTGCACCTGGGGTCCCTTTTTTTGAAATTTTAATTAGAATTTTAATTATTAATTAAAAACTAACTTTCCCGCCAAAAAAATCTTCCATTTTCCCCACCGCCAACTTTTCCGCCAAAATAATCTTCCATTTTCCCCAACGCCAAATGATTTAGGCTTTAGTTCTGTTTTTCTCCCAACAGTAATGAGGCTAGGGTTAAGATTTTTCGGCGGATTATTTCAAACGATTCTGTTTATTTTCTTAATGTTTTATGCATTTAAAATTAAACATTGTTAATTAATCCATGTTTCAGATTCATTCTGAAGTACTTTTGAATTAAAATAACACAGAATAAAGGAAATTAAAAATGTATAATCTGCATAGCGTTACCCCAACTAGCGTAGAAAAATTCACGCATTTGCGTTACCGTAAAAGGCGAAGAAAATTCACGCATGCGCACTGTGTTCTGATTGTTGGCATGGCAACCATTATCAACGGACGATTTAAATTACTTTTAGGTTAGTTGTATGCTTTTGTAAGTAAATTGTATTTATGTTAGTTATATATTTTTTGTATATGCTTATAGTTTTAAGTACATCGTTTTTTAAGTAGTTTTTTTTAACCTGTTTTCAATGATTTAAATTATTTTTAGGCTAATTGCATGCTTTTGTAATTAAATTGTATTTATGTTAGTTATATATTTTTTTGTATATGCTTATAGTTTTAAGTACATCGTTTTTTAAGTAGTTTTTTTAAACCTGTTTTCGACCGATTATTTTAAACGATTCATTTTATTTTCTTAGTGTTTGATGCATTTAAAATTAAACATTGTTAATAAATCGATCTGTTCATGATGAATCTGAGAAAATTTTGTTGACAAATTCTTGAGATATTACATAAATTAAGAAAGATATTCTTTAGTGCCCATAAAGTTTAAATGCTCAGTGACTCTATTATCAGTAATCATATTATTAAAAAAATGCTTTGTTTCAGTAAAAAATATTATTATATTAATTGCAGATTAATCCTTTACACTTTAATTTAAAGCATAAATTCTACGAGGGGTAACAGAAAATTAGAGAGATACATATCACGTTATGACTGAAGGCCTTTATAATATTATGAGTGAATTATATGACTATCAAAATTTGAAGTTTTAAAATATTTTGCTGAAGAATCTATTAAAGTTGGAATTGCATAAAATATTTAATTATTAAAATTTTAACGAACATTAAGAATGGCGAACCGGCTGGTCGCCAAAGGCGGCTAGTATATAAGAAAAGAGACAATTTTTAGAACTTTCTAATTTTGCACAGATACATACATACCTTTAAAATCTCTGAACAATATTAAAGAATTAATTTGAACAGGTGTTCGATATATTTGTCATCAAGTGTCTAATAATTCATCATCAGTCTTCGATGTACAAATATTGCGGAATTTTAAAATTATATAATATTTGTCAGGATTGAAGAATGATTAGTACTCAAAAATATTACAGAAGATCTAAATTATATAATACCAAATGTACCTATAATTTGAGATGATACCTTCTCTTGATATTTTTAAAATAATCTTATGATGCTGTTTTCACAATTTTTTTAAAAAAATAATAAAAATCCCGAGAAAAAAAAAGCTTTAAAAAATTTTACAGATAATACTGGGTACAGTATAGCAAGATGACATAGAATATTTCTGTGTTATTTATTAAAAATTCACGGTAAAAAAAAAAAAATTAAAAAATCACAAAGAATCAACGCTTTAAAAGACAAACAATGAGACTTCAAATTTTGCCACATTTTTGAATAACTATTTATTCAGATCAATTACAGTAGAAAAAAGTATTTACTTTTTTCCCCCTACATTCCTCATTTGCCTTTCATTCGAATGTTCCATGCCACTCACTTATCCTTCAAATTTTACTGAAAATTATTTTAACTATTCATACTCTTATCAGTTTTACGGATAATATTTTATTAAACAATGGGACTTCAAATTTTGCCACATTTTTGAATAACTATTTATTCAGATCAATTACAGTAGAAAAAAGGATTTACTTTTTTTCTCCCTACATTCCTCATTTGTCTTTCATTCGAATGTTCCATGCCACTCACTTATCCTTCAAATTTTACTGAAAATTATTTTAACTATTCATACTGTTATCAGTTTTACGGATAATATTTTATTAATTAAATTTCTGGAAATATATAAGTGAATCGCGTTTTGAAGTTTCTTCAATCACTTTAAAATATAATCATGGCATTTTTTTTTTTTTTCAGAAATTTTTCGGCAGGGGAAGATTATGTAACTTTATTCAAAATCCAACCTAAAACTGTATCCTGGCGAAGACACATTTAAGACACTTCTTATGATGAGAGTCGGGGGAGAAGGGGTTTGTTGTCAACTCCCAAAGAAATAAAAACCGTGATTTAAAATCCGTGAAAATAGACAAAGAGAAAGAAAACAATGTTTTTGGTAACGTTGCAGATTGTCAGAGCTCATCATCACTCTCGTAAATTCCTATTTGTATCTCTGAGTTCGTTTTTAACAGAAATAGTAAATAAACAAGAAACAGTCTTCAGACCTGCCTATTTTTGCTACTGTCTTAGACACCCGAATAAACATTTGTTATTTAACAATACGTGGGCACAAAGCTATTTAAAGATACAAATTAAAAAAAGAGCGGTTTCTTTTTTCTTCTTTTTTTTAACCCTGCCTTTCACTAGTAAAGAAAAATAGACACAAAATGAAAGCCGTACCCCATTCCATTATGTGACGAACGTGAAATACAGATCAACATTGCTACGACTCATGCCACTTCCAGGGACGATGCGCGATGAAAATAAATTAGACAGTGACATAATAAAGACTTTCTTCTTTTTTGAGGAAATAATTGGCATCAGAATAATTTCAAAACACGCTAACAAATAGGGAAGATACAAAGAAAAATGTGCTTAATTCCTAAGCGGTGGCAGTTGTTGTTGTTGTTTCTTATGGCACTTGCCATGGACAAGCCCGCTGTTCGAAGACAGTCGATTTAAGCCTGAGGGGGGAGCGCCTCTTGTTTCTAAAGTAGCGCCAACTAGGGCCAAGAGAACGACTTAGCTACACATACGTCAGAACCCTTTTTACGGGGCGGACTTCATTCATGCATTTCATTCACTCATCCACAGATCGTAATTTAGACCTGAATCAGAGAACGATCACCCCTGATCCAGTACCCCCCCCCCCCCAGTGGTATTACTCTCGACATGGAGGACTTTGTGACCACGACAGATTTAACGCGCGTCAGCCACCAAGCACGCGGGGATTCTTCGGCCGGCGGGGTTTGAACTCGCAACCTTAGGGACGCGAATCCGAAGCTCTACCAACCAAAATAGGTAAAGAACAATGGCATTCATTCGTTATGAACCCCAAGAATATATTAATATAATTTCATAAATATTTTGCACTAAGTTCATCTGTTTATCCACCTGCTTTAATAAAATCATATTAATTTGATTAATAATGTAATATTTTAAAATTACACAGACTACTAAAATCCAGTATCTAAGGCAGATGTTTCATTTCAAGACTACAGAAAAATTTTCTGTTCCAAAATACGTATATTTAACTTCAATCACACTCACTGTGAAAAATCCGTGATAGGTGACTAACAAACATAATTGTATCTACATTAATTTTTTTTTACTGAACTGCTGTTAAAAAAAAAAAACGCAAAAGAAATTTTTAAATTGCATATGAACATTTGCTTAATACATTTTTTTACTTTCCACACAGACCTTATTTGCTCCCAAAGGATGTAAAAAGATGGCAAAAGTTCACGGATAATTATTACAAAACTTTTTTTTTTCCGCTTTTTCGTCCCACATCGACTTAGCTTAAACAAAGAGTATAAAGTTGGCGCGATTAGTTTGTTTTGTTTAGTTTAGTTTAATTATATTAACGTCCCGTTTGAAGCAAAACTAGGGCTATTTTTGGACGGACCTCGTAATTTTGAACCACGGTCAGATGACGAGGACGACAGAAAGCATGCTATAATTCATATTTTATATATATCTGCACACATAATAAATGCGAAAGGGGCAAACAAAAAAAAAAGGAAGTACATAATATAAATAAATAATAATAATTAAATTTGCAATTCTTGCAAATGTAATTAATTCAGTCAAATTCATATTCTTACAAGGTAAAATAAGCTCTGGAAATTCTAAATTAATTCATCAAATTCTAATTAATTAAAGTAGTATCTAGCTGTGTGTTACTTCTGAGATTAAAACCAAAATATCACGTGCAGATTTCTTAAACTTGATAACAAGACAAATAGCTCATAATGCCAAACACATGCCAGGTGTAAATAAAAAACTAATTTCCAATCTGCGTTTCCTATTCCATAAAAGCACTGACCGCGGAACAGGTGTTGGAAATTTCATACTAATGATCATAAAACTCATGATGAAACAAAATGATCATAATGTACAAAATTATCAATCCAAGTAATCGTAATTAATCATAGTTGGGAGCAGATAAAGAATTTGTCATAATGATAAATATCATTCGATAATATAATGGTAGCTGATAAATGCAAGTGAAAAAGAAAGAGTGAACGAATAAGAAAATATTACTACAGAAATACATCCGAGTTTCATTCTGTATGACAGTTTACGAAGTAGTCCGAAGTATTCGAAACAAATGGCCCAAATTTTCTATCAAGTTCATATATACACTGGAAATTATTTTTTGACAATTTTGTATCCCCAGTGCTTTCTTTAAAGTAGCGATTGATTAAGCAAATTTCTGTTTATGCAATTCTGTAATACAAGCACTAAGTATGATAGTCACAAGTGAAAGTATTAAAGAACTAAAATCAGTATATCTAGCAAAGGCACAGTATGCGGCATCCATTTGATTGGCGCCTAACACCAGAGTAGGAAATAAAGTGGGCTGTGTATAAACGATTGCAACTTTTTCAAAATATTTTTATAGAAATAGCAAAGACTTTACTTGAAGATTAACCTAAAATAATAAAAAAACTGTTGCTTTATTAGCTAAAATACTTATCTTTATAGTTGATAATAATAAACTGTTGCTTTGTTATCAATTAATAAAAAAAGAATCAATAACAAATTAATGGCAATAATTGGAGAAAGATACTTTATAACAATCTTCGGTCAAAGGAACATTTTGGTGAGAATAAGTAAAACGAATCCACCACGAAATTAAGCAATCATTGTTTTTTTAGGATTAGAACATATAATTTATACTCGCACAAGAGGAAAGCAAAGCCAATGCAAAACCGCATTGCAGTATCTCGAGACATAATTTTACCTCAATAAGGAGGGGAAAAATCACGTCATAGCATGCCACAACTTCTAATCTTTAAATATGGAATAATTAGATATTAAGTTTAAATAGAATGCTTAGATACTAAATTTGTCATAAGGCGGGGGAGTTCTTTTACATTTATTATTAATATAAATTATCATATATTACATTTATTATCTTCAGAAACATAGTTGGGAGTAAGACCTCAATTTTAAAAATAATATATACCATACGAATCGGAATATTACACATCGAAAGAATTCGCATTACTTTTCGAGCCTGAGAACAAGTTTCCATTGGAATTTCAGACAATAATTGGTTTCCGGAAATGTTCCAAAAATTACCCGTATTCGGAGAATTTCGAAAATAATCCAATACCTTTTCATCTACTCCGCCTACACAATAACTAGGGGTATCAAACATAATCAAATACGACGCAGAGTATACGGAAGTTATTTTCGAAGGGCGGGATGAAATTCCTCTCAGTAGAAATGACAGTTTGTATATTGGAGGGGCTGAATTGCGGTAGGAAAGTTTTACGAAATCATTTAAGATAAGTGGATTCAACATTTAATTCAGAAATAAAAAATTTTAAGAGATAATTTCGGTCTAGCATTATTATTCTCGAAATAAAGCGCTTCTTAGAAAATATTTCAGACATACTAACTCGTCTTTCGAAATTCATATTTCATTCTATTAAATTTAAAATATTTGCGACAACAAATAAAATATCAGTCATATTTAATCTAATAACCACTAATTAAATGTTTTCGAGAAATACATAACATTAATTTAAAATATTTGATTGAGAACCATGTCTACCGAAATAACAACGGAGATGTTATAAGGGAGTTTTTATTTTCTGGTAGGAGTTCATTGTATCACTAATGTTATAGCCATGACACTAGTCATTTTACTTTCAAATACCTTAACCTTTTGACTACTAACGGGATATATACATCTCCTAACCTTTTAAAATCAGTTTAAATAGTTCTAAATAAAAGCAGTTTTTTTCGTGGAGATGGTGGTGTATTTGGCTATCATGTACCAGCCACACAGAATTAAAAACATTTGGAAAAAAAATGGAATAGATTTGTCTACTGTTCGTTTCAGTATTCTGAGATGACCACTTTTCGACGATTCTATCTCATTAAGGGGAGAGAGGCGGAAGATGAGCGTAATTCCGGAATTCTTAGTTATTCTTTGACCTTGATTTTCGCTCTATTAGATACCTTTCTGTTCATTTTTTTTCACTTGTATATAAGTATCGTGTCGTTCTTGACAGTATTATTTTAATTCAGTCTGCGAGTAATCTAAGTTTATTTTATTGTTAATTGTAAGCATTCCCTTCCTTTCACCTTTCCTCTTACCCCTATTTTGACAAATTAAACGCATGCGCAAAACCGGGGAGGGGTTTAGAATCAGTTGTCAAACAATACAGGATCTATTATCTTCATTTTCTATGTGATTACAGGGAAAAATATCTTATTCGCAGTCAAAGGGTTAAAATTGTTTGCACCTTGCAATTCAAATATGGATTTTATTTTTGGTTGATGCAAAATTTATTAGATAAAGGAAACAAATGAAATAAGCAAGAAATTCGTTCTGCATTTGTAATAATTAAGGTGAGAAAACAAAATGCTTTAGAAATTGTATGCCGAATAAATATATAAATAAATGCTTAATGACACAATTAAAACTTGAGTCGGGAAAACTCGAAACCAACAATGTATTTGTTCTTTGAAAATTTAGTAAAAATTTTAATGCATCGTATATTTATCGATCTAATAATACTAATTAGTACTTTAAAGAAAAGAATGATACATAGTAAACCATCTGTAAATCAGAAAACTAGAAAACAATAGAAATGACCATGATCGAGTATATAAAGTTAAAACGAAAACTGCCTTTCTTGAATGATCTTTGATTTGGCTCCAATCCGAGTTTCGGTGCCAAGTTGCTCTCCCCGTTAACGTTTCCATCTAAATGCAGCTTATCAACTTTTATACACAGTTGTAAATTTTTGGCTGAAGACTAAATTGTTTCTCAGTCGTTAAAATGCAGTTAGATTTAAAACAAAAATAAAGAATCGACAGAAGACTAAGAAATTAAAAAAGCTCTCAAATAATATGTTAAAAGCATTAGCATCAAACATAAAAAGTAACAAACTAAATGAGAATATGTTTCTTTTACTTGGTATAACAAAATAAATTGACACGTTTCTTGCAAAAACTCGATACATAATTTTTGGCATAATACAGGTTAAGTGGGGTCTCCCCCACCCCCCAAAAAAATTTTTTTTCCCCCAGAAATTACTATATTTAAAGAAAGCAGTTGTATAAGTCTGTTGCAGCATAAATCGTAAATATTTTATTTAAAAGTAGCTAACGATTATTTTAATAATTATAAATTTTATTTTGTAAATAGTTGTAAAATTCAGATTGGCAACAGTGATACTTTTGGAACTTGATGTTTAAAATACGATGCTAGAATGTTGAATGAAAATAAGCTGATGTAAATTTGATAATATTATCTATATGTAATATTTAGTTTTATAGTACGTTGTCTGCATTTTATTTTTGTTGATGCACGAACACAACAATTGGTGACCCTGGTTTTACGATGACAACAGATAGCGAACATTCTACGACTGAAACAACTACTGTTATGGATGCCGAAGCAAATAAAGTAAGCATAAAAATTCCACCATTTTGGTGTGAAAAACCAGACATTTGGTTTTATCAAGTTGGAGCTCAGTTTGAAATAAATAAAATTTCTACTGAAGAAACTAAATTCAACTATTTGGTTTCCCAGCTTGAACCGAAATATGTTGAGCATATATGGGATATTATTAAGGACACTAAGCCTAATAAATTTGCCCTGGCGAAAGAAAGACTTTTAAATATGTTCAAAGAAAGTGAAAACAAGAGAATTCAGCGCATAGTTACTGGAATAGACCTTGGCGATAACAAGCCAAGTCAACTTTTGCAGAAGATGAAAAATTTAGGAGCGGATGATTTTTCAGAAAAAGTGTTGAAATCTTTATGGCTGGATAAAATGCCTGATTTTATTCGAAATATTCTTCTTGTAAGTGAAGAAGGTTTAGACAAACTGGCTACGATGGCTGATAAAATTCATGAGATGAAATCGGAAAAGGAAGTTTCTGCTGTTTCGCCAAATGTTAACTATACTGATGCTTTATTTGCAAGAATAGCTGCTTTAGAACAAAAAATTGATTCACTGCAAATAAATGACCGTTCTAGATCCAAATTTATAAATCATCGCCGGAATATATCTCGAAGCCGCAGTCGTTCAACTAAGCGATTTAACCAGAAAGGTAAATATTGTTTTTATCATTTTAAATTTGGCGATCGTTGCCGACCTGAAAAATGTTATTCGCCATGTGCTTGGAGCGAAAAGGCGGGAAACTCCAAGATGCAACAGGATTAGCGGCTACCGCTGTTGCTGATATTAATGAAAGCCGCAAGTTTCGTTTATTTGTGAAGGACAAAAACACAGGACTGCGGTTCTTAGTGGATTCAGGAGCTGATGTTAGTCTTATTCCTGCAACTCATCGAAATAAAACAACAGATGATTTTAAACTATATGCGGCGAATGGAACAGAAATTCCTACTTATGGAATTAAAATTTTGAACTTGAATTTAGGACTTAGAAGAGAATTTAAATTTCCTTTTATATTAGCTAAAGTTGATAAAGCAATAATAGGAGCTGACTTTTTGAATAAATTTAAGCTTTTAATAGATATTCATAACAAACAACTTATTGATGGAATAACTAATCTGTCCGTTCGACACCACGTAACAACAATATCTGTTGATGATGTTATTAGTACTTTGGATAAAACTTCTAAATATGCTAATTTGTTACAACGCTATCCAAATTTAACTAAACCTAATTTAACAGTATCTAAATTTGAACATGATGTTGAGCATTTTATCACAACAAAAGGACAACCTACTTATTCCAAAGCTAGACAACTGGATTCCAAGCGATTACATATAGCAAAACAGGAATTTCAATACATGTTAGAAAATGATATTATTCGACCATCTAAATCACAATGGTCCAGCCCTCTTCACATGGTGCCTAAGAAAGATGGTTCCTTCCGACCATGTGGGGATTATCGACGTTTGAACGCTCAAACCATACCAGATCGTTATCCTATACCTCGATTAGAAGATTTCAACCACATTTTAAAGAATACTCGAATATTTTCTAAAATTGATTTGCATAAAGCATATTTCCAAATTCCGATTAATGAAGCTGATAAGAAAAAAACTGCTATTATAACACCCTTCGGCTTGTATGAATTTAATGTAATGAGTTTTGGTTAATATTAATAATAATTAATTGGTTAATTATTATTAATTATTAATAATAATTAATAAGGTTAATATTAATTGGTTAATATTGGCGATAAGCGAGGATCGAACTCGCAACCTTTGGGTTCGTAGCCGAGTAACAAGACCACTAGACAAAAGAAATTTCTCATGTCTCGTAGCTGTTATCTGACTTATAAAGCGTCACCACATTACTCCCCCTTCAGTTCGTCGGAGGTGAGACGAACGATTTTTTTGTCCTGTTTTTGCTGTTATTTGTGGTGATATATTGGCTGTTGCGCCTTATCCATTTTTTTATTTTTTATTGGCTGATTGTTTATCAGCTTCCTTTATTTATTGGCTGATTTTTTATCAGCTGCATTTTTTATTGGCTGACTATTTATCAGCTTCATTTTTTTTTTTATTGGCTGATTATTTATCAGCTTCATTTTTTTTTTATTTATTGCTGGTAGAGGGCGCCACAACAGTTGTATGAAGGTTTGCGTAATTTGCGTCATCGGGTCACCAATGTTGCTATTGGCGATAAGCGAGGATCGAACTCGCAACCTTTGGGTTCGTAGCCGAGTAACAAGACCACTAGACAAAAGAAATTTCTCATGTCTCGTAGCTGTTATCTGACTTATAAAGCGTCACCACAAGTCTGTTTGTTTTTATTAGTTTTTGGCAACAGGTCTGCTAATGCTGTAGTTTTAGTTTTCATACCTAACTTGCATTGACAATCAAATAATGTTCATGAATTATTAAAATAATCTTTAAAGTTTAAAACCAAAGCTTGTGCCAGAGACTTTTTTTTACGTAAAATAATCAAAGAATAAGCTCTATAACTAAAGATCACAAAAACGCTATATTTTACACTCAATGAGAAAACTATGTTTATCTGAAATGTAAAAATATATTTAATACAAAAATGTTTATATATTTTAATACAAAATAGTATTTATAATTTACAAAGTGGCATCAAAAATATTGGTAAGATTTCATTTACATTTCTCTATGAATACGTTGCGACTTGTATTTATGAGTTAAATGGAATTTTCGGAAATATTTATAATTACAATCCAGCAAAACTAATTGATGTAAATGGCAGAAATAAGTTTTCCAGAAAGTGGTGATATAACTTGGATAACTGAAGCTGCTAAATCAAATATTTTGCCACCTTTTCAGGAAGCAAATATAAAAGAATTGTTTGAAATTTCGTCCTGGTCTTTGATTGTAAAAGAAAATGGCCAACTTAAAACTTATGCAGCATTCCAGAATTTTCCAAATATACGTTATGATAAAGAAATGTGGGTCCACCAGATAAATAAAAGCGCTGAAAATACTTTTGATGGATTAAATACAATGTTTTTGCGCATAATTATCTCTGAAGCACCATGTGACACCCATATCAAATTAATTTTACAAAAAACATTTAAGTCAATTCCATATCTGAAATACTGTTGCTTCTTGACTGAGGAACAAGATCAAGTAAGTCCGGAACTGCTAAGCTTTTTCAAAACCAATGACAACTTAAACGCAACTACAAAACTATGGTTTTGCGAAAGCACCTCAACTGTACCAAACGTAGGAATCCGTTCAAAAAGAAGTGAGGATTATCTTTCATTAAAGAATTTATTTTCACAAATATATTCTTCATTTTCCAAAGATGAGTTACAGATGCTTACATTGGATTTTCTGGATTTCGGAGAGGACCAATTCCCAACATACAAATATTTCACATACGATGAAACCAATTCATATATAGGCATTGCCGACATCGAAGGCGGGGAGGCTGTAGGTTTCATCTATGCGACGACAAACCGAATCGATTTGGAAGCACTCAATCAAATTTTTCAATTAGAAGCAGTTTATGGTTTAAGAAAAAAGCACCAGAAAGATAAATTCGACATTCCATTCGAGGAAGAGTTCGATGCACAGCCTAAAGAATTTACTTCGGACGAAGAAAATGAGATCGTAGAAATGATATCTGATATCATAAAAGAAATAGATTCTACTTCAGATGTCGAAGAGTGCTTAAAGCAAATTTTAGACGACATTTGTCCGTTAGAACCATCGGAAGAAATGGAGAATAGAGATGTAAAATCCTTTTTAAATTCTGAATCTTTTGACATTTCTAATCCGGAGCACCTATCTCTCATAACGAGAGAACATTTGAAACATTTTTCTAAAGATTCCTTAGTAAGGATTATTAACTCTGACTCATTCAATACCCAGAACGAAAAGCATATGGAATTAGTACCTTTGTTAAAGAAAGCAATAGTTCGTATTACAGATGAACGCCTGGAAGAAATTTTGAATTCAGATATATTTGATCCTTCAGAGGAAAAATTCGCACAAATATCTTTACACGTGCTGGATAAGATGCCATCACAAAAATTACCCCGGTTTCAGAAATCCGCCATAGGAAGCAATATATATCAAAAGATAAAAGTTAAGGAAGCTCTTTCCAAAAGGGAAAAGAAGATAAAGCTTTCGTATGCAGACATGCAGGCGATTCTAGTGGAAATGGCTAGGCTATCAAGGGAGTACGAAAAAAATTCAAATGGAAAACTCTCGCAGCCTTCAGAGAACGATTCGCAGTTACTTCAGAAAAAATTCAGCTTTCAAAATGTACACTATAGAAATATGGGATTCATTTCGAGTTTGGCAGTTAGAGGAAAGTATAAAATTCAAGGAAATTACAGTGTGCCTAAAATAAAAGAGCCCTTTGGGTTTTTTCAAAAAGAAGAAGCTGACGCAGAAAGTGACACATCAAAAAGTAAAAATGTGGAAAAATATCCTACACTGCATACCGAAAGAGACACTGATCTTAAAATAACCATTCCAACTTACTATGGCAATATAAATTGCTTTTTTATTGAACATTTGGCGATTGAGAAAGATTACGAGTTTGGTTGTCTATATCTTATAACGACTGCCTTTGAATATTTTCCGAGCGTTGACTATTGTGTGCTATTACTACCGTACGGTACAAAGCAGTTACCACAGATCCGACAGTATTTTACATCAGTACCTGCACGGCCTTTTAGTGTTTACGAAAAAGAGCTTTTAGTGTTTCATAAGAGTGGATTTAACAGGGTTTTTGAAGCCCGCCAATATTCTCAAATTCATCAACAAAGTGTAAAAAACATGATCATGGCCAGTTGTTTAAAAGATTATCTTTTAAATGATCTTGATAAATGTCTTAACAGTGCAAATAAGGATATAAAAGGTGTAGTTTTATTTTCAGATGATCAAGTTTTAGGTATAGCTGTAGTTTCAGATATAAGTGAAGTAGATTTTATTCGGAAATTCTATGATATCGCAAACAGAGTTAATTTCAAATACCATAAATTCGAAAACCATGGAAGACTTCTCCACTGTGTGATGCACCCTATTGCTAAGTTCTTATCCAGAATTTTTCTTAAAGAAGTCATGCGCATAACACAAAATACAATCCTATATTACAAAGTATACCCATCTCACGTAGTACCATATAATCCATCTTATTGGCAGTCGTTGTGCAATGTTCTAGACTGCTTGGTTCCTCTTCGTTTTACAAAGAAAGCACCGTCCAAGCCTTCCATCAAGTTGAATCATCAAAAGGAGGAAAATCAATCGGGGATAAGAATCGAAGATATAAACCACGGATTATGTTTCACATGTACGAAAGATATCTTGAGCGAAAAGCAATCCATATCATCACGAATAGTCATAATAGGTTATTCCGATATTGCATTAGGAGTAATTGAAAGTCTAATTTACAATCCTAAATACAGATTTACAAACATAACGATTGTAAACAAGCAAATTATACCAAGTGAGTTTCCTTTAGATGAAAAGTGCTACAAATTCTTTCCAAAGTGGTCTTACTACAATCGCCCTTGCTTAGACAGCCTGTGTTTACCAGCATGGGTTACAGTAGTTCGAGGGAAAGTAACCTGTATAGAAAACAATTTTCTCCGCCTCAAAGAAATCACGGAAAACAAAAACCATGAATTTTCAATAGGTTTTGATTTTCTGGTGATCTGTGAAGAGCTTCAATTTCAAACTAAAAAAATAATCGAATCGGAATTAGCTGAAAAAGAGAAATTGGGAAAGAGGAAATACTCGATGTTAACGAATCTATGGAAATATGTTCATAAATCTGTTAAAGGTCCATCGAATGTATTTTCTTTGAATGACGCAGAAAGTTGTGCGAAAGTTTTGAACTGGTTATGGCGATATTTCAAACGAAAGGCTGAAGTCAGAGAGCAGTTAAGTTCACCGACTAGAGGAAGAGGAATGTTCAAAACTTTGCAAGAGTTGCAACTGGCCAAAACAGATGAAAGAATAATTATTTACGGTAACTGCATAAATATTTTTATCTGCGTTGCAATACTTTTAGAGGAAAATTTTCCTTATTCCAAAATTACTCTTGTAAAATCCATCCAGAAATTCCAAGAACTGAACTTTTACACACAAGATATTGAAGATGTGGTTAACCATATGCTAATTAAAAAGAATCTGGAATACTATGAAGGTGAACTGAAATACGAATTCGACACTGATGAAATATCATTCGTGGATATTGTCACAAATGGTGATTCTTTCAGTCTGGATTGTTGTGCCTTGCTGCTTTTCAATTCAAGAGGCATTAATTACAGAATCTTTAAAGCTCTTCATCATAGTCACTTATCATTTGCTTTACCAATAACAGCAAGTAAAGGTTATCCATATTTGCTAATTAATACTTGTTTTCAGACAAATTTAAAAAACATATTTGCAGCCGGAACAATCACCGAGATGCATACTAGAAGTGGTTTACGCCTACGTCTTGAAGACTGTCGTTACAATTCTAGAGAAATAGGATTAGCGATTGGAAATAATATAGAAAAAGTTTTAAGTCAGACACTAGACTCAAGAGAAACAACTCTGCCAAATTTACACGAGCCATCAATTATTAGGGCGAAGCTTCCGTACGGATACATATATATTCTAGCGATAAATCCCAGTTCTCAATTTTTACATAAAAGTGATGATCTGCCTCAAGATACAATAAAACCGAAGCTTTTAGTGTTAGGAAATATGAAAACAGGTACCGATATTATATTCGAACCAACAGCAAAGAAAACAGAACCGGAAAAAGATATCACAGAAGAACATCCCGTTATAAACGAAACGGATTCAGACAGTGCAGAAAATTCTACAGAGGAGCCAATAGAGAGTTCTGTAAAATCCGAAGCTGAATCTGAACTATTACAAGATAAATCTGCAATAGAATCCGAATCTTCATTTTCCGAAAGAATTTTTCCTGACGAACCAGAATTCTTCTCTGTGGCTTTTGATCCAGCAGAACGAATTCAAAGAATTGAATGTTTGACACAAAAGGATGTAAATGTCGAAAGTTTAGTTCATTTATATGGCATAAAGCTTGCCCAATTCTGTAAAACAGTCAGCATAATGACCAAAGAAGATTCAAATGAACTATCTTTTTGTTTAACGACAGACTGGATTCTGCCCTTAGACTACTTCACTTTCCATGGGGAAACGGAAACCATTTCCAAGAAATATGCATATAATGGGTTTTGGAAATCAGGATATCCACCGGACTTAAAGTTAGGGATAAACAGTTTTCTGAATTCTTTTTCTAAATTTAAACCGAGTGATAAATAAATATTGACTAAATGAAGATTCTATTACTATTTTATATAAGTATTTTCAATAAAAATATGATCCTAAATAAAATATTTCACCTTTAAAATATAGCATAATTTTTTTAAGATTATGCAATGAAATGCCTGAGATTCCATCACCAATTTTTATCAATTAACCAAAATTTATAATTCTATTACATTATATTTAGGTCTTAAACCTTATAAACTTTGTATAACAGTTATTATGAACAATAGCACGAACTTGAAAAATAAAACGATCATGAATGATTTATAAACACAAATAAATGAATAAAAATGGTTTATAAATTAAATAAAGAAGCAGCGCTGCAAAAATACTAACATATTGAAATAAGTAATGATTTCCAAATTAATGCTTTTTATTCGCTGTCATTCCGAGATAAGAAAAATAATTTTTTAAAACCAGAGTTCATTTAATAACTAACGGAAACAAATGTCTACCAAATACAAAATATAGCATAATCCTGCATATTTTCATCATGCATTTAAAGCATTTAAAATATTTCTTTCCTATCGATATGAAAAAATATTCAAAGAAGTTGTACAGGAATGAGAAGTTGTACAGGAATCAAGAATAGAATTGCCGGTTCTTTTTTTCGCTACTGGCAATAGCGAATGTAATGTTTGATACATAACTTACTTACGCTCACTTTCTCTGAAGCTATGTTGAAGATTTAACGTTAAATATGTATGAGAATTATAATGTCAATGCTTACTAAATTATTAATGAAAAAAATGTGGTGGGGAGGGATCACGTCCCAGGATTTAGAAATTTTCGCATATGTCCAAAGCGTTATGAAAAAAATGACTTTATTTTTTAAAAAAAATCAAAAGATAATCAAACCATTAGTCCGAAATATCGCAACATAATAATGTATTAAGATTGATTCCTTTTTCTTTACATAATTTTTTTCAATGTATTCTTAATCAATGATAACATGCAAGAAAAAGAATATATTTAAATATAATCTCAACCCTTACAAGAAAAATCACAGTTTACTAAACCAATGAAAAGTAGTGTTTTAGCATATACTGAAAATATAGTGAAACGTTTAGTAAAATAAGAAAAAAAAATTATATAGAAATATAACTGAAAGGATAATTTATTTTTAATTTTAAAGTGGCATTGAAAAAACGCTAAAATTTTGAAAAAATTTTTATGGTAAGCACCTATTTATGTTAGAATTTATTTTTAAAAAATGCCAATTTATAAATACTATCATATTAAAAAAATTCAAAACATTGATTTAATTTCATTTTTTTTTATGAAAGAAAACATTAACATGAAATTTATCATTGCTTAAAATTTAAAGCACAGTGGATGAAAAAAATTATAGATATCTCCCTTAAAGTCTAAAATAAGAATTTTAAAGCAAATAAACGACAATCAATTCTAAAAATGTAAGAACATTTAAATATATCTAACTGACATGCTTATTCAACAGACATTTATTTATAAGAGCAATGTTAATAACCAATTTTCATGGGTCAACATCATAATAAACGTTGAGGTAATAACTCACTTGTTTTAGACAATTAGTTGCAAGTAATGTTAATAATATAAATTACAGTACACTTCGGGATCCATTTGAAAATACAGGCATTTATTACTTATTAAAAATTCGAGTAAGTGACCGTTCGTGAAACTTTTAAATTTTCGACTGTAAATATTGCATATCAAAGTTCCTGAACTTATAAACATTGTTCTTCATTTTCTTCAGAAACCATTTATTTAGGGACCCACTGCGTCCTTGGCGCATTAAATTTCCTTTAAGATGAACAACACACATTCTTTCCAAAAGAGGGAAAAAAGAAACTTGAATGAAGGGAAGAAAAAAAACTTTATTGTTAAAATTAAATATATTAAATGTTTACACTGATGATGATAAACTGAATACACAAATGATAAGAAGAAAAAAAAATTGCTTCGTATTGTAAACGCAAATTGAACAGAACGTTCATATTCTAAATTGGATTCCGATTAGAAAGGCGGAATTTGAAGTACTGTATTGAAACGAAAATGAATGTGCGAAGTCGTAAATAGGAGCAACAAGTGAAACGACAATTATATCGTTTGCAAAATATTGTTCTTTATTATTCTGAAGTTGAATGTCACTCTGAGATCTTATTATTCTCCTTAGTGCGCTGAAATAACACTTATTTAGTTGTTTCATTTCTTGTTGTTCAACACGAATCGCTTGTTTGTCTATTGCGTTTCCTGTTATGTTGTTGACATGTCACGTTTTTGTAAATGGAAAGATACATTTCATACAAGACCTTATCGCGACGCACCTGCTGTAATATTATTTCGAGGTGATGGATGAAAAATCTTCAATAGTATTTAATTACTTACGAAATTCAATTTCAAAAACATCTGAAATATACATGAAAAAAATTAATCGAATAAAAAATATTAAAAAACATTATTCGTTAAGAAATTCTCTATTAATTAAAATATAAGCTCCAAAAACTAACTTATCTTAAAAATTATCAAGTTTTTTTTTTTTGGTATAATTTGTACTATTGATACAAAACAGAAAATTACTAAGAATCAAATCAATTAATTATTAATCGATAATTAATGATGTAACACTTTGTAAGTAGAATTAAATCTGGACACAACAAATAAACAAATAATACTTTTAACGCATTGAATATAGAACTAATAAGGTTTCATTAAATAAAAATGAAATAGAAATATGCACGCATATCAAATCAGAGGAAAGTATCCTTGAAAAAGAACTGACGCATTACCTTTTCCTGTAGCAGACGCAAAACTAAAAACAAATTTAGGCAAATGCATGCAAAACATTTCTAACAAACTACATTTGAAATGTATGTATTCATACTCTTTACTTCCATCTCCATATTCTTGTTTTTTCAATATAAAAACGGAACAAATTATGAAAATGTCTGAAAAACAGCTCATCTGGTTTAACTCAGACACAAACTTTACGACGATAATTTTTACTTTTTTTCGCCACCTTTCCAAGCAGATGTTTCACACCATAAATTTTTGAATAATTTGCCAGCGGTCTTTGCTCAGCTTTTCCAGGATAAATTAACCAGCGACGCCGAGTGACTAACGCAGATGCTTCTTTCTACGAGGCCTGGTCAATGTCACACTGCTATATTGCGAAAATTACGGCAGAAATTAGTTTCGAGAAAATGCTACGAATTAAATTATCAATATGTGAAAGACAAACATCATTCCGAATTAATAAAGTGGCATTTTTAATTAATGAAATTAAAGTCTAATGGTGGCAGACTAATTAAATGAGCTATCTTAATTATACGTATTAAATGTGCATCACTTACTTTCTTTTTTTGAAAGACCAAATTCTAAAGGTTTGCTAATTTGTAATTTAGATACAACAAATTCTACTGAAAATACCGTGGGGTGAAGAAAAAAAAAAAAAAAAAAAAAAAAGAGATAGAAAAGAAAGAGATAGAAAAAAAAAAAGTGAGAGGTAGATACCACACAAATCTTCTGGAAGCTAAAAAAAAAATCCTACCCCTAAGTTTAATATCGACGTTTTTCTGAAAATTTTTGTATAATTTCAGGAATCGGCATCAAACGTAAAAAGATAATTACAACAATAAATCTATGCATTTATTAATAATTTTGCATCACACTTCCCATAGATAAGGTAAAGATACGTATGTTTAACTCCCCCCTCCCCCCGAAAAAAAAAGGATGGTTCAGAAAAGATATCAGAAGGGGAAAAAAAAGGAAAGAAAATCAGATAGATGATACAACAATAAAAACTGTTTGAACTTCAGGCCAACAATGTTACCTTATTGTTGGAAATAATTTTAAAAAAACTGCCAAAATTTAGCAATAATTTTGATGATTATTAATTTAGTGTCATTAAAAAGATAATTTTTCAAATTTTGAAACGATGCAAAAATTATTTTTGTGCGATGATATTGTCAAAAGAAGTTAATATCGTGGGAAAACGCCAAAATTTAATTAATTTAAATTTAAACTCTAAATTTAAAAAAAATCGTTTCGGGGCTCACTTTTTCGACTTCCAAAGTATGCACGTACCAAATTTGGTAGCTCTAGGTGGCCACACGCACACGCGGATATACTCCTATTTATTCAATTAAACGCCTCCTATTTCTCTATTTTCTCCCCTGAAGATGGGATCATAGAGCGGACGGAAGGATTAATTATTGTCCTCCAAGCTTTTATAATTAAACGGTAACAAAAGATTTAAAAAAAAAAAAAAAAAAAAAACGTTTCTTTAATTGCACTGAAGTGTTTATCATTCTAATAAATTAAATATTCAGTGGTTATAATATAAATGTGCCTACTTCCACACCTCCCCCCTCCCCATTCTGCCTTAATCAGACAAATAAAAAAAAATATTAACTTAGTTAGCTACTCATCTTCAACTTAGTCCACTCCCAAGCTGTTTGCTCCGCAATTTTAAAATTATTCCGAAAAAGAGGAAAAGTAAAGTCATTCATTTTAATTGATAAGATATCAAGATTTTAAACTAATTTTTTTCATACAGTAAGGGGAGGGGGGAAGTACTGATAAAAAATTTCTTATCTATAACTAATGATTAAATTCATCTGATAAAAATGGATACTTCTATTGCACAGAGTATACTTAATAACCAAAAATGCTTTAAAAAAATAAATAAAGACCTGGCTTTTCATCTTGTTGAAAATGACTGACAGAACAGTCATCTGGAATTTATGAGTAGTATTCTGAAAATTGCTTAAATAAATGCTTTTTTTATTAAAATTTCTCAAAAGTAAATAGATATACACCTTTATCTGACTTTAGGCCAATGCCACTCACAACTACAAACATAAATATCTAAATAATATGTTATTTCAGGTTATATTTTTATAAACAATACCTCCAAAACACAATATATTGAGAACGTCGACAATTACTGTCACAAACTTGGTGTCTAGGTACAATAATACCACCATGCGCTCCACGGTAAGATCAGTTATAGCACTTCCTAGCGGTAAATAACGAAGTTCGCGTTGCTATTTCGAAAACAGTATACAAGATTTGTGAAAACAGTCGATTAAAAAATTGTAGCACGTTTCCGATTTAGCACGAAAAGATATCGCAAGCAAAATAATTCTAAGAACAAAACATGTAACACACATTTGTTTGTTCGGAATTTCCTGAAATTGTGACGCCACAAGACATGGACAAAAGGAGAAAATGTTATTTTTCGGATAAAAAATAAGACAAATCTACTTTTCTTTGCGGGAATAACTTAACTTACAACAGCAGATTTTCGCCAACACCATAAAACCTCCTACACACATTTTTGTTGTTTGTACTAGTGCATGAATGATACTGTGAAATGTGCGAGAGGTAAAATTCAAGCAGGAAACCAAATTTGCTTGGTAGATCACAGTGAACAGCTTGAACATCAAAAATAAAGTGATAACTGTTTCCTTTTTGTGTGTGCATTTTTTTGACATGTTTTACGACGTCACATTTTCGGAAATTGTGACCAAGCAATTGCGTGGCTTACACATTTTGTTCTTACAATTATTTCCTTCGGGATGTCTTCCCATACTGAATCGAAGACACTTTATTATTTTTTAATTGACTATTCTCTCCGTATCTTGTCCTGTTTTCGAGTAGTAATTCTGCTACTTGTCACCAGGTGGCGCTACCTAATCTCGCCATGTAGCGCACGGTCTCTTTACTATACCTAGATACCAAGTTTGTGACTGAAGCTGTTGCTGTTCTCAAATTAATGTGAGGTAGAACTTTATTGGATAACCCCATATGTATTTTTCTCACTATACACAATAATTATATTTACACAAAATGCAACCTTAAATAAGACGGCAATTGTTTATTAAAATGACAGCGAATAATATTTAGTTTCTGTTGTCGACATTCTTTTTCTAATACAATGCCACCTTTCTCTAATACAATGTTTACAAAGAATAATACATAAGTAAATAAGATTTTTACCGATTTTTGACACAGGATTTTCGTTTTATGTTAAAGCATTAAGTTTGTTTTTGAAGAGAAGGTGTGAAAGTTGAAGTTCCGCACGGTTTACTATCAATGCACTTATTAACCATTATAGAAATTTAAATTTAGAGTTCGTTATCAGGAAATAGCATTAATTATTATTAAAATGTACAAGTAAAAGGTAGATACAAGCGATGTCTCGCCCTAGCCAGAGGCCAATTAAAGCTATCTTGGACATATTTGTAATTATTTTTAAATGAATTACATTACTGTAAAATGAGTTATGTTTCACGTTCATTTAAGAATTCAATCAATGGTAATTATTGTTTTTCCCCTTCATTTAAGTTGACAAAGAAAGTAAAAAATAGTCTTGTATTTTTCCTTAAAAACTTTCAGAGATATAAGCTTAATAATCAGTCTAAAAATTACGTAATTTTACAATAGTATTTTAGTTACTTTCACAATTACATTAAACTTTAGAAAGACAAATAATAGAACAAAAATATTATAATGCAAGCAAAATAATTATATAAAATGAAAATCAAGATCGAATTTTAAAAAACTGACTTTGTTGTGAAAGGAATTTTTAAGAATTATAATTTCACGCTGCAGTAAGGCATACTTTAATATATGATCAAAACCATTTATAGCAACTTGAATAATTAAACAGCAGGACTAGACTGCCCAAAACTTCCTCGATACCTCTAAAAAAGGTGTTAAGAATCCCCCCCCAGCAAAAAATTCTGGACTTTGGGTAACGCAGAGAACGCCTTGAATGGAATTGGCGTACAATATTTACGAAATATTAACCTGTGGCGTGAATTTAGCATTGTTACTGTATCTATCGCCTGATCCTTGCGAGTTTTTAGGCGATTAATCACTGGCATGCGGTATTTCGAAATCAGGGAGGTGTACAGCATGGGGATTCGCCAAATTCTCGAGTTTGAATTTTTTGACGATTACAATACTTTTTTCTATACTTTGTATATGAGTAAGTAAAAAAGAGAGAGATAGAAAGAAAAGAAGATGAAATATTACAAGTCTAAAAAATTATGTTTGCAAAGCATATATTTATCAGTTATTATCTTCTTTGGACATGAAATATATCTCCGTAAAGGCAAAGCACGCAAAAATGTTACAGGGACATTGCTTCATATGACACCCACCCTAAGTTTTGCCTTAACCATTTTTAAAACTCATCTTTCTCGTCTTTATCATTAATAGATTATTTATTTATTTTACCTTCATCACATCACATATCTCAGAGTGGTAAAATAAAACCTAGTGGGGAAAGGATTACATTTCAGTAAATACAATGTAATCTTCTGTGTCATTTCGAACAACTAACTCACAGGCATACAATGCTTTCAGCGGGGGAGGTGGAGCCATAAGTGATGACAAATTGTTCGATAAAAACGAAAAATAAATAAACAAAGGAAAGAAAAGGGTACTGGAAATTAAGGGTTTTTTTCGCACAAATAATATTACAGAAAGAAAATAAAGGGGGCTCAGTAAATTCTGGAACATAAGAGGAAATCGTAGAAGTGCAGGGAGAGAGTTTTTCTTTTCTTTTCCCTTCCCATTATTATAAAAGTTTGCAATTACTTCCAATCGATTATAGAGAGATTGCCTCAATCTTTCCTAACTACAAAAAGTTACCGTCTAAAATTTATTTTTAAAACTCAAGATAATATTTCACAAAATGTTAAGTTAAATGGAGCGTAAAATTGCAGTGCTCCCAAATTGTTAATAACTATACTCAAGTAACGAAAAGTTTTGTCACTTCTTAACTCTTATATAATTCAAGCACAATAAAAAGAACATTACCCACTTTCAATCATTAACATAACCCTAGACAGAATAATTTTAAAGCACTGGATTTAGAGTAAACTTGATAGTTAAATTCGTGGCACGTCCAATTAATTAGGCAATAAAGAGCCTTAATTGTAGGGTCTCTTTCTATTTTGCCGACAGATTACAGTTCTCATTAATGCAATGTCTATTATAAGAACAATTTAAGTACAATTAAGTTTAAACTGAGGCACTTTTGTTAACGCTTACGTCAATAGCTAATTCAATCGATTAACCGTCACCTTAATTTAGACTTCAATATATTACAGAACGTGCACTAAATCAAGAAAAGGTTTATTAAAAACTAATTCCACATTTCCACAGTACTTTTAATTCCACAGTTTTAAAAAAGGTTAATAGATTTTTCTTCTTTTATCGCATTTTTAGAATATGGAATATGTATCCCTTTCTTTTTCTCCTTTTGGTTTAAAAATAGTTTTATTTTTAAACAGATAACGGATATGAAAGAATTAGATATTGCTAAAACAAATTAAGTCGCATATTTATTTTGTCGAACATAGTTTAAAAAGCAACGATGAAGGTTTGATGATAACTGAATGAACTATGAAATCTGAATTTTAAAAAGTTCGTGTTTCTTTGTCATTAACAAGATAAAAGTCTAACGATAAACGGAAATTTCTTGCAAATCCAATCGTTCAAGTTAGAATCATATAAAATATTTCCAATATATACCCAAGCTCTTACAGTTCACAATTTCATCTTATTATTCAGTTTCTTTATTTCCAAATCCATATCAAATATAATGCGCGTAAACAAATATTTTAGAATAGTTCATTCAGCGTCACAAGTTTTTCAGAAATAGAGTTTTTCAATAGGATCTCGAAATACTGCATTAAAATGCTAGGAACTTCCTTTTAAAATTCGAAAAAATAATTTTGTCTAACATACTACTTTTTTATCAAGCAAAAATGCTCTTTATAAAACGTAACATCGTTAGCGATAATTAAAAAATTCATTAATAATAATTTTAAAAGTATAATCCCGTTTTACTTGACAGAAGATGAATGTTAATGAAAACAAACTAATCCGAATTTATGCAAAGACAAAACTGAGTATTTGCTGCTATGTGATTTCACATATTTCGCTTACATATTACAGAAATTTTATTTAAAAAAAATGAATCCCCCTTCGCCAGGAGTAAAATCAAAAATATCTCCTTACCTTTTAAAGCATGCATGTCAGAAGCCCTAGGGAATTTTTGCTTTAAAAAGAAAGTATCAACAATTATGTTTCCTTAGAAAGGACATCTCATTTATTCAATCGAAATTTCATATAAGCGAACAGATGCGCATGTTTTGTCAATAGAACTGGTTCTACACAACTAAGATTTTAAAATACAGTTGATGTCACTTAATGTGATCATTATTAATGCTGTCATTCACTAATATTATCCAAACTTCTCGGTTTACAAATTCAAATATATACAAAAATATTCGTTTAGTGTACGGCTTGAAATATGTGTAACAGCTATCACACTGTTAAGTGAGGCTGAATTTTAAAAGGAAAACAGATTGAAAAGAGCCGATTTGAATGTCAAATACAAAAATGAAACTTTAAACAATTAATGAAAATCTATCAAACAATGCGTAATGCAACGCTGCGGCGCAGCTGAAAATTTCACATCTATCTCTTCATTGTAAAATTTTGAAAAATTCCCGAGTTTTAGGTGATCAGAAATATGCAATAAATGATGATAATTCCGACAGGAACTATCGTTTTAAAGAAATCCTTCAACGAACAGGGTCAAGTACTTGATATTTTGAAACCCGATGTGCAATATTGTTCAACACATTTTAAAAAGTGATACATGTACGAATATATGAGTGAATTGCTACAGAATTAATAATTAATAAGCAAAAAAAATCAATGAATTTTTAATTGCTATTTTTTAAATAAATTATATACAGCAACTATTTTTTTTCTTTTCTTTTCTTTTGACGTGATAAAATTATAGATCATTTTACCGAATTTAGTTAATATTATCAATCGGTTAGTGCTATCAAAGTCCTAACGTGAACACATTAAGCGACAATTATTTTATTGAGCTGTTTAAATTATGGAAATCAGAATTCTATCAATTTACTCTTTGAAGAAACAGAACGAGGGGACAAAGTCTGGATATAACTTTTTTAAAAGAAATATTACCAAACATTATACGATTTGAGATGCTCTGCTATATAACAACTGAGTTGAAGAAGTAAAATTACTTCGCTTTTCCATTTAGATACGCACTTCATATGGTTAATCATTTTAATTCTTTTGAAATCTCCTACTTAGGACAAATTTTATGCAATGGCGTCAATTTAAAACGGTAATTATGCGTTAAATTTTTCAAGGACTTTAGGACCTTTAATAGATTAAAAAAGGCCTCGAAAGTTGGTCAAATGCGACTTCCTCAAACATAAGAAAAAATTCTTAAATTTAATAGATTCTTTTAACACAGTTTTACAAGACATCTAACCTTATATTATAAATTTTTAAGTGAGTGAAATTAATTTTCATGAATTAAAATACATGTGGAAAAAAAAAAAAAAAACACGTTCCGTATAAATTGCTGGCAAGCAAATTCTGACGAAGTTTTTTTTAAAAACACGCAACTCATTTTAACAAATGTTGCACTAATTTACTTCTAAAGAATATAACATGATAATCATGCAAGGTGATAAATATTTTAATAGATTTAATAGTTATTTTACTTTTTATGTTGCTAAAACACGATAACACTTTAAAAAAAACATTTTTAGCATATTAGCAAGCATTGAAAAAAAAAAAGTATACATAATAATGCTTTGATTTCGCATGATTTTCTTTATTATGTGTGTATAAGCATGCCCGGAAAATTTCATATTGATACGAAGAACCCTTTCCAATTCATGGAAAGCTCTGAAATTGTAGTTTAGAAAAATGGATTTAAAATAAACAATTTCTGTGTGAAATGTCAACAATGACCTTCGCGTTTTCGACTATATCTTTTAAACTAATAAACATACACACATGCGCAATACCAAAAAATGTTCAGAAGGATTTCGGCTATCAAATTAAATTATATAAAAAGAATTAGATCGTAGCTCCTTAATCAAACGATAATGCAAGACAAGATATATATAAGATGTATGAAGAGAGAAGAAAAACTAATGAATAATTAACCACACCCTTAAAGAAATAATGCACTTATTTGAAAAACAAAGAATCCCACTCATTTAAAACATCAATAGTTTCCATCCATAGCAGCATTCAATATCAGATTTAGGAAGCATAATCTTAACTCCTCTGACTTCATAACAAACCGCAAAACCAAAAGACAGGAATTTCATAAAAGAAAAATTTAGCTATCAAGGAACCCCTATTGATACAAACATTTTACCATGCCATCCAGTGACATTCATATGCCATCAATCAAATCCGACTGTTAATCATTGAAATATCGGTAAGTAGTAATTTAAAAAAAGTACACACATGAATGTGATTTGAATGACTTCACCGTTCGAAAATGGCAAGATGGCAAAAACATTTGCTTTATTTTTTTCATAAAGATGTTGCTCAATCCTTTTCATCGACGTCAAATATAATTGCTACTTAAATCGTACTGATGTCGCTAGATGGATGGGGACAAAGGCAAGAGCAAAGGAGTGGGAAAAGTTCGCATAATGAACATCCTCGAGAAGCCGAAAATTGATCAAGGACGTTAGATAACTCATGTAACATAAGGTAACAGGAAACTAGAATACTTATTCACAAAAAGAAAGTATAAGCTTAAAATAGAAAAGAAAGAAAAAGTAACAGACTACTTGAAGCAATTCTATCTATTAATTTTACACTATCAGGGTGGATGAAATGGCGATTCACTAGAAATTGAGGCTCAATTCTGACAACCAAATTCTTTGAGAATCAAAGAGAAAATGAAAAGTACTCTTTAGCAGAGCTACCTTTCGCTACACATCAAGGAAATTTTTGCACAATTTTTAAAGAAGTAACAAACAAGATATTACTAAATTTCATTACGTCATACAGATTTTATCAACATACATTTTCTTTTAAAAATTGAATTGTAAAGCAGAACTCATTCAAGCGCATTGAATGCATGTATTTCATTGAAATCTATAGAGGGGATAATTGAACTTTCTAAGGAAATCCAAGGCCAGAAAATTGTTAATTAATACTAATCCTATTATGTAATTATATAGAATGTTAAACCTATTATAAAAAATGCAATAACCACTTAAAATCATATCCTAAATTCTTTATTAAAAAACGCTCTAAACTACATTAAAATTTACGTGCCTCGGTACGTAAAAATATTAATTTTTCCCACTGATTCCTCCGTCCCACTTGTGTTAATGATATTGAGAAAAGACGCATTAGTACTCAGGAATTCATTATAATCAAGTCTCTACAATAAAGCAAATGGTTCCCACCAGATTTTACTATAATGTAGTTGTTTTGCTTAAAAGCTGACTCAACTGTTCAAAGAAAAGTTTAACTCTTAAAACAAGAGTTCGGACTATTTTGTATCAATCGCTGAAACCAAAATATTTAGGATATTGTTATGAACAAAAACAATGAAAAATAGGTTTCTTAGGTAAATTCAAATTAAATTCCTCATACTTTAAATTAAATGACACATACAAAAAAGGTCAATACCAAGAATGCATTCAATATATGAAGGATTTTTCTGCGTAAAATTTGTGAAAATACGCTGAGCACATATTTTATGTAACCCAATGAGATGCCTTGCTATTATTTAGAATTTACAGCTTAAATTATTTATTTAAAAAAAAAAAAAACTAGGAGATATAATTATTTATGACCCTCAACTTTATAGTTTTTGATTTGGGAGGGGGGGGGCAATTATTTTTCTTCACTATTCCATATACGGAGTATAGAGAAAGCATTGCAATCGTGAAAAAATTCGAATTTCAGATTTTGACGAATCTTCACTTTTTAGGTCTCCCTGAATTCGAAAAACGCATTTTTGGAAAATGTCCATTCGTCTGTCTGTTTGTGACAAAGATAACTCAAACACGCTGTTACCTAGACGGATGACATTTGGTATACCTCCTTCCCACCAAATTTGTATATTTCTGTGAAATTTTCAACAAAATCCGCTCAGAGGAAATCTGTCTGTCCGATTGTTCGAATATAATTTAACACAACAACCATAAAACGATGAGATCTATATAGATAAAATTCGATACCCAGAATTAACATCTAAAGTCTAGACACCTATCAAATTTTGAGTCAAATCCAATAAGGATTTATGACTACAAATGTAATTTTGTGGTCAATTTTCGTTTCAATCAGTTGTGGGAAACGCATTTAAAGACAAATTCGATTTTCGGATACTATTAACCGCCAAATAACTCGCCAAGGATCACACGATAAATTCAGTAAATGCTAAATTCACGTCGAAGGTAATATTTCGCAACTATTGTACGCCAATGCTATGCAAGGCGTTCTGTAGGATAACACCTTTATTACAGACTATGTGAGAAATTTTTTTGGAGACCACTCTCGCTGTTCTCTGTATGACTTCAGAGAAAATGAGATGAATTGAGTATCTAAACAAACAGCAGTTACAGTGTCAAATCACTTTCTGTACATGATCGAATAATGTTTAATGATTTCTAAAATATTCTTACCTTATTTTTATATTGTAGCAAAAAGAATGACAGAGAGACAAGACTTACCTAAAAAAGAAAATGCAAATTATTAACTCTGTTTGTTTTAAAATATATATACTTTTAATTTTATTTTAAACGGAAGTAACCTTCGGAATGACACAAATAATTAACAAACTATTTTGATAAATAAATAAATTTATACTTGATACATAAAATACTTGACATGTACGCCTTTGTAGAAAAACAATTTCATATCTTTCACTTCTATTCGAAAGCAAATTTCTAAAAAATATATTGCAGGAAAAAGAGAAATTTTAAACTTATACTCCAAGATAAAAAAATTACTAAATGTTTGGGAAAGAAAAAAAAAAGGTTTATTTTTCTTAAGAGCAGAGAACAATTGTCATGCTCTTTGTCGTCCCCAGTTTTGAATTTTTAAGAATATTTATTCATTTCTATTTTCCAAGTTCAATCTTTACGGCAATATATGCTTTGGAAAGATATATAAATGATATTAAAATTTTATACACAACTTGGTACATACAATTACTTTATTCGAATTTAGCAATTTTAATATAGATCAAGTCAACTGAACCTTTTATAATATACACTACATAAATTTTTTTAAAAAATCAAAATGACAGATCTGTTAAATGAGAAATCAGAAAATTCTAAGAAACAATTGTGAGTTCTCCTAAAGAAAAAATAATTACATAACATTAAAACTCATTTTCTCTTTCTCTAGCAATCCCACGTGAAGTTCGAATTTAAATGCTATATATCAAACAATAGAAGAAAACTTACAAAAGAAGAGGGGGGGGTGATCATCAGCGAATAAAAAAAAAAAGAAAAAAGGAGTTTCTTTTCGGAACTACAGTAGGCATCACCTTGACCATATTAAAAAAAGAAAAAGGAAAGAAAGCCAGAAACCACCCTGAAATTAAAGGACTGCCAGCCCTATTACTTCTCCATCAACTATTTCACCCCCGCTCGAAGGCACGACATCCATCTGCGAGACATAAAGAGAGGCATCCTGTTGCTAGGCGCCAACTCTACAGGCAGGCTGCAGGTTCGAAGAATGTGCGAAGAACAATACGGTTGGTGGCGCTAACCAAAGAAGCGTGAAGATGGAGAAGATTCAGAACTTGAGCCGAAGTAAGATTTATACACTGAGCATTGAACAGACATTCACTTTTATTAATAAACTAAACTTTTCAGTTACAATTTATAGGTATAGAGCTTTACAATATTTCGTGAATTCGTATTTATTATTGAGGGAATATGGATTGATTTCTCCCTAAAATGCTCATAGCTTCAAAAAACGCTATCACATTTTAACAAGAACAAGAATAGATTTATTTATTCAAAAAAGAACAAAACAAGAAAAATTGACAGAACAAGTAAAAGTAGCTCTTTCGAGCTGGGATAAAAATATTAAATTCTTGACGGCTAGAATACATAGTGGGTAGTGAGTGATACAGCAGTACCGACAGTACAACGTTTTAAAATCAAATTGAATAATTAAATTACAAAATAAATACGATTTTTTTTCAAGATTTCATTTCTTTAAAGTATTTCAACTGACTTCATATTGTTTATATATTAAAAATCAATACGTTCACAAAACAAAATAACTAAATAGGACATTTTTTTTTATCCGCTAATTTCTTCAACGTCGTATTTTCCAAATGAGAAGAAAATATCGTTTCCATATTTTAACAAGTAACTAAAAAGGAAATATATTAACCCTTTGTAGTCGAATGTCTTCTCTCGGCCACCATTCAAGACAGTGCATCATTTTAAAGTTATATTTATTCATTTTTTTTTTTTTTTCAATTTTAAGTGTTAAAAATTCCTACAGAATGTTAAAATGATGTAGATTGTTTTTTCAGGGAAAATCAACTTAAAGCAGTTGCATGTATTTTTTTTTTTGGCGTTATTAACAAGTCCATGTATTAACTGAATAGCTATGCATCGAATTATCTTTCCGACTGCAAAGGGTTAATATGTATATAGCATTTTAATGCTATTCTATACAAAAATATTTAAATTAAAACAGGATGCAGCAATTAATTAATAAAATTATAATAGTACGTAGTAGTTATAATTAATAAAATTATAATAGTCAATTATTACGTAGTTAACAGAAACAGAATTCTAATTCAAAAAAAATTCTAATTCGTAATTAACAGAAAAAAATTCGAATTCAAAATGAAGCAACACAGAAACACTACTCCTATAAATAATGATTTCAGAAAATGTTAGCCTTTACCAAAAAATCAAGTATTTTAACTACGTAATCAATAAAAAGAATGGTAATCAGCTTTTTCATTTTTCATTCTTCGAAGCTACTAATTAATCAAATATATTCTTATTCGGATTAAAACTAAATTCAAAATAAGATCGGGAATTCTTTTAATTCTCTGGCATGTACATCGTTAAAATTAAAACCTCTCCATCATTAAATTTATCCGAGGAAGGGAGGGAAAAAAAAAAAAGAGATGCATGAATCGCCTTTTAAGATTTATCAAGTAACCACAAAAAACTTTTTTTTTCTCAATTGCATATTTTAATTAGTATATAACGCATAAATCTAGACATTAATGATGTTTTACTTTCTGAATAACCATGTCTCTACACAGAATAAAAACGTACTTACCAACTAATATTTCACACTAATGAAGAGATTAAGTTTAAAAAAGAAAATTAAGAAATTTTCCTTGGTATTATCAACTGGGAATTGAATAACCAAACAACGCTTTGTTTTATTTCATGCAAAACTGTATGGGGCAAATTTCGACAGAATCCCCTGAACACTTAAAACTAATTAACAGACAGAAACACTCTTTCTTATTTAATGGCGATTGTTTATAAATGTACTATTTGTTAAAGAAACACAATTTAAATGCTAAATAAATATTAATTTAAATTGGTTCATAAAAACAGAAATAGATGGAAACATTAATTTTAAAAAGTACAGCTACAGGAAGAAAAAAATATATATGTTCTATCAAAATGTTTTAAAGTAAATCTGTATCAAAGTTTCGCATATTCAACCTAAAAATATAAACAAAAAAGCGCTTATTTTCTTAAGAAAACTGAATTAATTTCAACTTGTTATACAATAGATTAGTAATCTGTTATATAACAGGTTGGAACTGTAAATGCAATATAATTATCTTTGCCAAATAAGGACTTCTATCATTAATACTCTTTTGCCAACGTGAAACTGTATTCGCCCAAGTTAACGTCTTTTTAGAGGAGAAAAAATGTGAGATATAGGCTATATTTATTTTAAATAGTATACATAATTTCATGTTACAGCTTAATAACTCCCACTCGGGGGCACCTCAAACATGAGGATGAGAAGCTTCCGGCATGGTGGTTGGTTCTCGCCACCCTGGAGGATACAGTAAAAGGTGGGCGTCTGGCTTCTTCCATCGATGACGGGGCGTACTTCCTTTGGGAAAGGTTGTGCCGTGGCCGTTGAAGGCCCTTAGGCCCTTAGTGTTGCTGTCGCGATCGTACGGTAACTCAGTTTCATCCGTGTGCTTGAGGGCGAATCGGAGTAGTCAGTTAATGGTTACTGCTTAATAAATAGATGCTTTTTCTTTTTTTTTCTTTTTTTTTAAAAAAAAGCTAACGAATCATAGTTGACTGTAACAAAGATTGGCGAATAATTTTTAATAATAACAATGGCGATCCAGATAAAGAAGAATTATAAATAAGTTCTTTATCTGGGTCTATTCCCATTTGAAAAATCGAATCACAGTTCCAGTGCCATTTTAAATATCCCATAACTTTCTATTATGTTAAAAGTGCTTTACTTACTTCCTCATAAGTGTTTCCACTATCAGCTGTTCTTCATTCAATTACATTGTCAAAGTCATTCACTTCATTCGATATTTTCATATTTGATTCCTTTCGTGTTTAAAAATTATTTGTCTCTAATCGCTTTTGCAAAACTGTACATTTTCTCTGACTTCATTTAAAATATGATAATATAAGCGATTTCTGATGCACACCGCATAAATATTCTAGTAATGGACAAATTAAATGAAACAGTTAAAATAAAGCGTATGAATAAAATCACGTTCAACAAGGAAGGGTGCAAAGTAACTTATTTGGAAATAGATCACATTTGAATTTTTGCAGTTAATTTTAGTTTCTAGCATACGAGACATTCAAAGAATCATAACTGTAATCGTCAAAAAATTCGAACTTGAGATTTTGATGATATGCCATGTTTCAGCCTTCCCTGGGTCCACAAAACACAATTTGAGAATTGCTTGTCAGTCAGCGAATACAATAATTTAACAACCAGATACACAGATGAAATTTGGTATATGGTCTGTTGTACATCTCTTTCACATTTTGAATGAAATCCATTCAGTCTTCTTGTCTGGCTATTCGAATATAAGTTAACACAGTTACTACAAAACAAAGAGAGCTCGATGCAAAAAATTAAGTACCCAGGTTAAAAACATAATGTTTAAATTTATATCAAATTTGGAAACAAGTTCTGTCAAGGGTTCTTTCATATAAGCCTAGAAACGTGATAAATCAAAAACCGGATGATTAAAATACAAGAAATTTAGTGCACAATTTTATACACTAAATGTACTTAGAATTGTATGTCTAAGTAAAATTTTGATTTAAATCGATATGGGGAGGAAAAGCATTCAAAAGAAACATTTGTTTTTTGATCACACCCTAATAGGTTCTTTCGCAACAACTTCCGCCATTGGCATATGATTTATAATACACAAATACATATTTATTAGAGACTATGCGAGGAAATTCTGAGAAAACCATTAACAATTTTTTAGGAAAACAACAATACCTTAAAATAAAAGCTTGAAGTTGATTATTTGTATCGGAATTATTACACATGCTGAAATAATAGTCACCCCTTCCCCCAGAAAGATTAAATTAGACTAGTTATTTGTTGCAATTTCTTACGTTCACTGAATTATCTAGGCATTATTATGTTGCGAATTGAAAAAATAGAGGCTTCTACAGGCAACTCAAACACCTGAAAATAACATATAATTCGAAGTATAATTTTCTGAATTCAATAAATTACACCAATTTCATCACTAATAAAAACAAAAATTCATTTCTGATGGATTGAAATTGCATTCAATGATGATTCTGTTAATAAAAGATATAAATCAAATATAAATATGAAACCAGCCTTCCATAGAAAATTCATTTCTCAGATGAAGTGACGGATCTCTTTTTTAATTAAACTAACTGATTTAAAAGTTCAAATTGAAGTGGGAAAAAAAAATTAAAAAATATTAAAACTTAATAACGAAGGTGAGATAACGAAATCTTTATCTTAATAACCAACTTGACAACTCCGGAATTCAGAATGTTATATAAAAGCATCACATTCAAGTCTTTAGACATTTCATTTCATTAAACAGTTAAAACCAGTCGCAGAACGTAACGAGAATCAGACACTAGACTGTTGTCATGGCAACACGCAGAAGAAAATTTTCTTCATCAAAATGAGCTATTTAAGCAATTTTTCCCTTCTTTTTGTAATTCGCCGAGAAACAATTTCATAAAAAGAGGTTTGAAAAGGAAGAAAAAAGAATGAGACTTCATATCGAAGAACCAGACATTTAATTTGAAAAAGAATTTTGTTCGTGTATAAACGTCACTTAAGAAAAGAGGAAAATGCCACTACTGTTTAAGAAAAAAACTGGTTTACTTGAAAGCGAAATGTATTCAATTTCATTAACCAACAACAAGATTAAATTGGCTAAATTAAATAAAAGGTAAAGAACTAAAATATGCAATAAAAAAATTTAAATCTGTTTAACTAATATACTTGATGTCACACTTCTTTGTTTCGATATATTAATGTTAAACAATCAATAACAAGCGTTCAGGCCCAACGAATTACCTTATGTCAGTTATTTCACAGTTTAATAAAGACAAGGTTAAAAACTTTTTTTGCAAGTAGAATTATATCTTAACATTCATACCTAAATATATTAATTAAAGAACTAAGTTGCTTTGCATTTTATTGTCAGCACAGATGTCGGTGACAGCCTGACTTAAACAATTAAAAAAGGTAAAATGAATATTTATTTAAGATATGAGATATACATATATGAGATTAACATATAAACAAAAATCAATAAAAATGAAATATAATTAAAATTCATTACAGAGCGTTCACCCGCATAATTCGCGTTGAATACTGTAAATATTTAAACTAAAAATATTTTTATTTTATGTAAATCTATTTAGATCAAAATGATTAACAAAAATCGAACACGTTTTTATAAAACACATTATAGAGTTAAAACACATTAAAGAGTTATTAAATAACCAAAATATATGAGTAGAATAAATCTTGCAAAAAAATCATATATAATTTTCACAGTAATATTATATAAATTTCAAAATTTTATTTCATTTGAAATTAAAATTTTCTTTCTCTTCGTAATTATTAATTTCATTTTTTTTTTTCATTTCATTTCTTAATTTTATTTTACGTAGCTGTAAAATCTATGTTCAGAGAGGAAAGAAATCTAAAGTTCCTAGAACTGGCGAGTTTTGCAGGCGAGTTACGCCTGAATCGAAATAAGTTCCTAGAACTGGCGAGACTTCACCCAGCGTAGTACCCTCCCCCCCTTCACGTAAATATGTTCGAAACTCACATGCATGGCAATAAATGACGCATTTTATTGAAAAGTTTCGAATTAAATCGCTTTCTGTCTTTTTGCAAATTTATAGTATTTGTTACTATAACTTGTCACAGAATGGAACAAAATTAAAATGCAAGGCATTTAAACTTTAAAATTACTTTGCTCATTTCCCTATCACAGAAATAACGACTAAACGCTGGAAATTAATGATACGCCAACAGAGAGAGGTATGAGCAATAGCCAGTGGGAGTAGTCGCCACAAAACTTTTCTCGTATACTCTCTCTAATAAAGATGTTATTCCAATGAACGCCTTGCATGGCATTGGCGTACAATCATTACGAAATATTAACCTTCGGCGTGAATTTAGCAGTTTTACTGAATCTATCAGGTGATCCTTGGCGAGCATTTTGGCGATTAATCCCTGGCCTTAAAAATCGAATTTGTGTTTCAGTCGCGGTCTTCTCAACTGACTGAAACAAAAATTTGACGTAAGGCTGCACGCAAAATTGCAAAATTACGTCTGAAATTTGATATATTTAAATCACTGCGTTTTTGAGTTTTCGCCTTTATATATTTCTGAAACTACAGACCAACAAACTGTCAACCTTTGCTGGATGTAGCTCAAAATTTGAAAGGCGTCTACACTAAAGATGTTAGATCTGTGTATAGAATCCCATCTATCTAGCTCTCTTCGTTTTGCAGTTACAGGACAGACAGACTTCTGAACGGATTTTGCTCAAAATTTGATAAAAATCTGCAAATTTGGATTTAAGTCTGCACATCAAATTTCATCCGTCAAGCTCAAACCGTTTTTGAGTTACTTTTGCCTCAGACAGACAGACATTTTTCAAAAACATGTTTTTCGAACTCAGGGGGGTCTAAAACGTGAAGATTCGTCAAAATCTCGAGTTCTAATTTTTTGGCGCTTACAATACTTTCTTTATACTATGTATACGAGAAAGAAAAGAAGGTAGAAATATATATAGCGTACGAGAAATTTAATTTTTCATATATATGAAATAGAAAGTACAGATATACTATATACATATATATTTTTCATATGACACCACGTCAAACTCAAAAATAGCAACTCCGAAATTGAAATAAGAAAAATAGTAATAATGATAATAATAAACGAACGAAAGAAATACGTTGAAGGCTACCAAATCATACTAAGCACTAAAACAAAATGAGTTCCACGTCGGTTTGATCCGAGTCAAATGCGGAAGCGATCACGGGCTTTGCGTGAAACAAAACAAGTACTGTAGCTAACTCAAAGCCGATCTCGGATGTTCCCATTGTTTGGGATAATTAATTGTGTGCGCTGAAGGTATAAAAATGGGAGGCAGAAAAAAAATCTGATACTAAAATTAGAAGCAGAAGATGCTGGGTTTTAATTCATGCGGAGTTTATTTCAGCTTGATTCGCTAGAAAGTCATTCATGCCAAGTGATGGAAGCCTAGACTCTTTCCATGCTGTAAAAGATTAAAGACAGAAATGCGAGAAAAAGATCAAAACTTGAGCTCGAATCTGAAACAAAAGACTGTTTTACATTATCCGCAGTAAGGAGAATGTAACTATTCACCGGGAATTCACATTGATTTTGAAACATTGCCCGCAAAATTAGGGAAGGAACTTACAATAATCTGTTTGCGCAACAGACTGATGCATGAAGAAGTGCCAAGGTTTAAGTGTTGACTGATCAATTCATTATGATAAAAGAGTTATTAATAGCAACTCACTAAAAAAAATTAATAAAAATATTAACAGATCACACAGATAAGGACTGGTACTTGAAATCACTAAATTATAACAGAACTAAGATGCATATCTATACGTAATGCAGCTAAGCGTAATGAATTAGCAACGCAGAAGGTTTTCTTGATATTTTTAGTTCAGATAGGAAAAAATCTAATACAAATTTAACTAAAGATAAATGTTTAACAATAATGATAATTCCTTATTTATTTGGATGCTAAACTATCTTTTTACCTTTATACACTCTACAGTTCGATATTAACGCCTGGGTATATAATTTGTTGAAAATTATTAGAGGGGTTACAATGATCTGAAACGAATAGATATAGATACGAAACGATCTGATACAGAAACGAAGTTTTGATTAATCAAAAAAAGACTGTTTAAAAAAGCTCGTTAACGTAAATAAGAATCTCGACATGTTCGTTTCTGTAAATGCCAATATATAAAAATTTATTAGAAGATATCCAAAACATGTCGGATAATGAAAAGCAGATTATCAAAACCAAACTTTAATATTATTATTTTTTTAATTTATAAGAATTCTATTCCAAAAATATTTTATATTTAAAGGGGAAAAAATTTGATCAAATGCGATGATATATTCTATACAATCTTGCACGCATTCTTTATAAACATACTCAACGATGAATAAAATTAATATCGATAATGGGACCAAAACTCGCTAAAATTCAAATGATTCGCTTGGAAATTCTAATAATAGAGAGTAAGTAAAATTTATTTATTCTTCAAGTTCATGGCAAGACGTCAAGTGTAATTCAGATCGTGCACATTTCCAGACATTTAAAAAGAGAGAGAGAAAAACTGCTTTATTCCATAAAAGAAAACCAGAACTAATTAAAAAGCGATAAGGCACGTTTCAATACTTAAAATTATTTCCATTCCAAGTATAATACTTGATTTTCAAATTACTAGCAAATAAAGAATAGAAGCTGGCCATCATAAGTTATTAAATAGGGAGCATGAGAAGACGACTCACGCTAAATGGATTACACGTGGACAGACTAGCTTTAGTAAGTGCTTGATGAAAATAGTCAAGTAGAAATTCGATGAGAGTTGAGTTCAAACGTCGCGAGAACGAGAGAAAGTCGCCTAAAACTTCGCTCAAGGCAATAAGGATAAATTATCGTCTCTGATTTCATTACTGTTGCCAGTTTTGTCGTATAAATATTAATGTTTGAAAAGTCGAGCAGGAACTAAGCTGATCTGAAGCTAATGAGATAAAAGTCGAGCAAAAAGAATGCAAAATTAATGTTTTGGGTTACACTGTAAACTATGAATTTATTTATAATAATTATTAATAATACATATAGGGCTATGACAAAAACAAAACAACACTTAAATCCATTAATAAATTAAAAGAATATTATTTATTCCATCAAAATTTACAAAGAATAGAAAAACATTTTAATGTACTTAAGCACATTAGCTTCTGAACGAATGAATTATCCCACAATTAAATTATTAGTATTATTGGTTGTTTTAATATATTTCCTAAAACCAGCCCCTTTGTCGAACACAATATAACTAATAAATTGTTCTTTCACAATATTTATTTTTTTTTTTTTGCTCTTGAAAGATTAATATAGAGGGTATTTTTTTAAAAATATTTTTAAGATTTCATCTTTTATTTAATTCGGCAGGAAAACATGAATTAATGAATCCCTACGGTACAAATTGCTCTAGGATTAAATTAAGAATGAATATTCTACGAAATAAGCGGAAGTGAAAATCCTATTTCGTATTATTATATTTATATATCCAAATATTATTTTTAATAATTTATATATTTATTATTATATTAAAGAAATTTTCATCTTAATTTTAACATTGGTAAAAGCACGCGGCTGAACCTTTTGATGGATGGATGACTTTGAATATAATTCATAATATTAAAAACTTTGTTAGATAGTGTATTGGAATAAATTTTTAAAAAATTATTTAAAAAAATAAAGAAAACTGTACAGAAATGAAACTCGCATCATTAAAAAGGAAATTTGAGTTTTTAAGTTTTTATCGAAATTGATGAGCATATCTTCCAAAACTATTATCTCATCCTTTTTATGAGATAATAGTTTTGGAAGATATGCTTATCAATGTCTATAGATAACATTGCAATTTTTCATTTAACGACAGTTAAGGCTTTTCTGCGCTCGATTAAACTTTGTTTGGCACTTGTTTTACATCTTATTTCTTTTGACTGAATGTTGTTTTGGGAGTCCAACATACCTCTCCATAGCTTTTCTAATAAATATTTGGAGCTCCATTATTTTTAGGAAAGGAGAATTAAATGTAGTTCTAATAACGTTCAATGAAACAATCTGAAACATTCATATAGCGATTTGTTTATATTTAACATTTGCCAATCGGTAATAAGAACAATTTCTGTGCCCGACCGTCAGCGTTTGTATATATTTAAATAAAATTAAGATTTATATCATTCATTAGTATTGGATTTTATAGTGCATTTAACGCCACGCGTGCTTATAAAATTTTTAAAGCTATTTCAGGCCAAGGTGAACACAGTTTAGTCTCGTTTTAAAGAAATGCGTCAGATCTCGTAATTTGACGAGGACGACACCCGAGCTGGCATCCCCCTCGCCAAACTTCCTCACCATACCAATGAAAGAATGTTTAGCCACGACAGTTTTAATATGTATCGGGCCTGCTTACACAGCGATTCCCCGGTGGAATCGGATTTCTAACCTGGAAACTTCCGGTTTCGAAGCCAAGGCCTTATCGTTAGGCTGCCGCGGACCTCCCACAGTAGCATTAAAAAAATAAAATTAGCTAAAAATTAAAATGCTTTCAATTTTTCTAGAATATAGTAGAATAAATATTTACTTGTAAGAATACAATGAAAAAAGAAAAGAAAAGAAAATTAAGCATATTGTATGGTTGTCTGTACGGTGAAAAATATTTATACAAAAATTCTTTTAACTTCTTTTTTAAGATAACGCATTAATTTTAAAGGTAACGTCGAAAAATACTTTGTAACAAATAGAGATAATTTCAGAAAGAAAAGTGGTTCTCCCACTGACAGTATACGTAATTATTCCACAATTTGGCATGTTTATGTTCACTTTCCGACGTCCGCTAATTGAATTAGCAATTTGAAGGGAACGTATCCAAAAACTGCTTTCCCAAGGATATAAATTTTTTTTATTTCTTTCTTAATGCTTTTTATAAAGTAAAACGTTAACATGAAATTTTTCAGATCACTGGTTTGTTTAGTGGTTTTCATTCCTGTTTTACAATTAACAATGAGCTTGTATAAACATACATTTTATGTTTTGATTTGTGGGAGCAAATTGTTTTCTTCAGTTTTTTAATTCAGTTAAGCATAGGGTTTGTCAGTTTTTGAAACCAGGTTTTAAAAAACCAATGATTTTTAAGTAAATTTGTCACATTTGAAAACCAGTTTTTAAATTAAGAAAACCGTTTTTTAATTTAAAACGGTCGGTTGAGACCTATTCGTCTAGCAGCTGAAGGCTTAGGGCGATGAGATGCCAATTTATTAACAAGTGAAGGTATATTTGAATTTTTGTTAATTGAACTAAAAAATTTAAACAAAGCAGAATCCAAAAAACATTTCTAGTTCAGCGAAGAAATCTAATAGTGTACTTTCTTTAGCTTCAAAAACCGAAATTATTATCTGGAAATATATTGTCTTGAATATTTCTAAATTCTTATGTGGAAACCGATTCTTATGAAGAGCAAACCGAAGAAACTACATCAGAGTAATGCTTTTTTAGAAGAAGCAATAGAAAAATCAATTCATAAGTTTTTTGAAGACCCTCAAGAAAAACTTACAAATCCAAAGACACTGAAAGCTGAATTTTTATTGTTTGCGGCAACGAATAAAAGGAGAAAAAAAAAAAAAAACTTAGATTTGTTATTTGATGCCCTGAAAACTATAAATCAAGCTCAATAGCTAATGAACGAGTATTTTCAATTTCAGGCAATATTATGCCCAAAATAAGAACAAGACTAAGCCACCGTTCAGTGAATATTTTAAAATCCTATTTTCTTAGGAGAAATTAAAATTAGTGAAAATAATACAAATATTATTTGAAATTTTTGTTTGAGTTTTCATTATTTTGTGTAAATAATATGCATATTGTTACAAACTTGTAATTTGCTTCCCATCACGGCTGGTATCACCGTAAGAAAGACCGTTGTAAGATCTGTGCTGAGCGGCTGCTACGTCAATGACCTGAGAGTTTGGCGACCATTTGGCGACTTGGCGACGAATTTGGCGACTAAATGGATAATACTGGAAAGTTCGAGAATTTTCACGATCCATCCACTTATAGCCGAGATACACCCAGTTAGTCCCTGATTGGTCTGAAGATTCAAGCCCCGCCTCCCGGAATTATAAAAGACGAGCACTCAGAAATCGTGTAGGAAGAAGTTGTGTAGATCATAAAAAGTTGTGTGTGAGAGGAGTCGGGGTCGCCGACAAATAAGAGAAATGAGGGGATTAGACAGCAAGCTGCTGAATCAGTGATTAAGTGCGCTGCGTTATTACAATTGATTGACGATATTTGTAAAAGAAATATTTTGTAACAATATGTAATCCTTAATTTTTTTTATATTTTGTCTTTGATATTGATATCGTTTTTTGTTATTTTATATAAATTAAATAAAATATTTTTCCCTCTTCTATTTTTTGACTAAAATTAGAAAACCGACTAAAACCGGTTTTTTGAAAATATGGAATTTGGATTTTTATTGAGCTGTTCCAATTAAATATTTAACGAAATTTTACGCTTAATAAAGAAAACAGTTTATTGATGTGAACCTATTTACAAGATATTTCTGTGTGATGTCTGATACCTCTGTATCTCTATGTGTGTCAATATTTGATGACAGAATACAGTTAACTGGAATCTTTTGTTTGAGATTTTCAGTAACCGATACAAAAAAGTTAGATTTAGAGACTCTTGAAAAGGTTGCATAGTATTATTAAAAAATATATATAAAAGCAGTTTTTCACAACATCTAAAATTTCTAAATCTTTAACTCAAATTATAAACAAACACTATGTTTAATGCGAAATAATTTTGTTACATAAAATGACAAAAAAACTGATACTTTAATCAGTTGAGAAAATGCTCACAACAGAAATTATATATAAGCTTAATTTTTTTTTTAATGCCTGATCATTTTTGAAATATGTACTCCAGTTCTGGAATTCATATATAATACATGAAAAATTACAGTTTTTGTATGTATCACAAAATTTTTTTTAAACAAATTTGCATGTGCCAAGATATACTGAATCCATAATTTAATAATTAATCATGTTTCCAATCAATTAAATTCATATAAATTCAAAAATGTTTTACTATCTCTCAAACAAGAAAAATATAAATGCAGATGGCCAAAATTAATTCGCAGTGAAAGTAGTAGTTCTTACCATGGAATTTTAAAGAATTCCATTTCGAATTCATGAAAATGGCACGAAAATGAAATCCTCTTCTGCTCAGCAAATAATTCAAAATCCAAAACAGAAAGAGCATTACTAGATACGGACATGACATCACTTCCAATAAGATTTGTCAAAGCTACATACAACAGACGAAATTAAGATTCTCGAAATAACAAACTACTTAAAAATGATAATGAATATTAAAACTATTCTTTTGGGAAAAAAAAAAGGAATCCTTCAAAGAGATTCTATCTTCTTCCTGCTTTAAATGCAGTCTCTCATGTAGGCAAGGGCTATGTCTTCGAATAATTTATTTGCATAGCTTATTGCTTTAACAAGGGCTCTTGAAGAAACCATTAACCACTTCAACTACTTACGACTCCAAAGTATTCTGTTAGTGATATCCCAACTTTCAAATGTTAACAAAAATTTGAAGCCATTCCCAGCTATTTGCAGACATTCACGAAGTTCAACGCTCTTGGCAACTTTTACAAAAGTCTCGCTTGGAAGGTGTAAACAGTAATTGACAAGGGTTTTCTGGAGATGGATTGAATTCAAGAAAATATCAAATAAACGACAGTCAACATTATTCAGAGCCATTGTTGTGCCATCTTGAAGAACTAAAATAGTTACCAGAATTTATATTGAAAATAATGACTTGGTAATTAAGTGAAACATTAGTACAAGTTTCAATTTCACCCAACCAAAAATACTCTCTCATCGGAATTTTAACCGAAGACACTGTAAAATAATTTATTCACATTCCTTATACAGCGCACAAATACATTCCAGAAAATGTTATTTTCCTTCGTTTCTTTCACCAAATATCCTAGATCAGAACTCAAATTTTCTGGATGGTAACACAGGCAAGAATAAAAATTGCAGAATTTTTTTCAGAACGCCTATTTATCTTAACTTCCACGTTCTAGTAATAAGAAAATAACACGATAAAAAATAATGTGGGTGGATAAGGAATAGAGTCAGATTCATTTAATAATACAACAGTAGTAACATCACAATTTTACGAAAAACTTTTTTTAAGTAATATTCTGAAATGCAATTTTACCTTTCAGGTTCTGATTTATATCAAATGCAAAACAACTTTTGAGTCGATCAAATAAACTATGCTCTAACATTTTAAAAATCGGGAACAGATTCATGATTTGTCACTTTTATCAACTGGTTTAACCAATCGGATTTTATAAAAAAAGACATTATTACATACAGCATGTGCTGAAAATGACTCGTCAAAAACATGAAATGTTCCAATGATAATATAAATCGTTAAAAAAGAGAGAGAGAGAGAGAGAGAGAGAGATGCACTGAAGTTTTAGAGCAATTAATATAGTTTAACACCAACGGAATTTTTTTGTTAAATGTTTTGCTAATAATTTATTAATATTTAAAAATAAATAAATCGCTAAATTGAACAATGCAATGGCATTAAATAAATGCAAAATGTTCACATTAACAGAATACGTTTTCAAATAAAATACAATTCTGTTGGTTTAAATTTTGATCTTCACGATGAAAAAATAGTATAAATTAATAATTATTCTAAATATGCAGCCATATTATTTTAAGAAGCATTGCAATGTGTTATTAACTCGGAGTGCTTTGGGGTGTTATTTTTTTTTTTTTTCAGGAATTGTACAAGCAAGAAATACCACACCTAAACACAAATTTTATGTGTGATGTTAAAGTTTAAAAGTTCTCTAAAGTTTTCTGCCTATTGTAGTGGATGGGCAAACAAATAGGCCAAAGTTCTATAATGTCGGTTCCAACCTCGCCAACAACATTAAAGAAACTCTATAATAAAACTAACCGATTTATACTTTAAATAAGTGCCCTATGTATGTTTTATAAATGTATTACACAAAAAGAAAGTCAAATACTATTAATAATACATCGCACATTTTAAAAAATTCATCAGCAGGGAAAATAAAATCATATGCATCGTGTTGTATGAATGCGTATATATTTTAAGTAAGGCATTAACATCAAACGTAGATTAAATTTTACAAAAATTATTTCAACTTATTCATTTCACGGTTCAATGATAAATGTTTATATTAATTTGAAAAGTTAAGCCTAAGATAAGAATTGAAACTACCTGTTTCCTGTAGAATTTTAGATCATGTAAATCTATATGAAATTCTTAGTGAAAATAAATTAATTTAACACATTATGGCACAAAGTTATTTAATTATTAAAAAAAAAAAACTAGAATGCATAATGTTTGAACCGGATATTTTATTGTATGAATTTTACAATGTTTTTTTAAAAATCCATATAATGAATTTCCATTTCATATTAACACTGCTCCCTTATATTGAAAACAAAAACTTAACACATATCAATTATTGATATAACATTAAACTAGTAAAATGTCAAACACAAATATAAACCAACAGAACTTCATAACAGGAAAGGAAACAGAATGAAACAAATGGCAGTCAAAATGAAATGTCAAGGGGATTCAGGACAGGCCTAGCAATTTTAACTCAAGTCATAAAGTAGCATGAAAATATTCTTTTGCTGATATTTCTTTTTAGTTTTGAGAGTAGCATTATTTACGCAAAGAGGAAGTGAGAGAGAGAAAAAAGATCAACACACACTTTGTGCGAAGTAACATTTGCTGGAGTAAATGAAACGTACTAGTCTAAAATTAGAAGGTGTTAAATGAGCAGAGATTGAAAAATGTGTCCTGCTCATATAGCAAGCGACGTGAATCAATTATAAAGGAGTCTTCATTTCACGAGTCATACTGAAGAACAGTTTCAAGAAGTGTGTGCATTATAACTGTGAAATATCAGAGAAAAGATTCAAGCAACGACAATGTATGTGAAAATAAACTTTTAATTATAGTTTATGGATAAGTCGAAATGATTCAATTCTAAACTATTCTTATATTTCAAACATAACCTGATTGTCAAACAGATCAAGCATTAAATGAAAAAAAAAAGTTTTAAGAAAGAACAGTAAAACATATCGCCTTTTCAATGTTAACCAATTAACTGCTTTTGACGAATATACTCGTCATGGAAAAAGTACAACTTTTTGCGTTATGACGAATTTATTCGTCAGAAGTAATAAATAGTGACAATTTGCAGTTTGAATTACAATTTTAGTAAAAACTCACATATTCGTAAATTTCAAGAAGTTTGAAATATTTTGAGGCCAAGTCAAAATTAAAGAAACAAATAAAAGATTATTATGCGTTGTACCAAGCTTTGCTCACTACCATTCTCTGACAGCAAATTAAAATAATAAATTAATTTTTTTTAATGTTTCTTTTTGTTCATATTCAAAAAATGTATGTTTGTTTAAGTAAATAAATAAATGTGATTATTGAAATAAAAAAAAAAAGTCATTTCATAACAACATAATTTCATATTACACAAACTCTGTGTTTGGCGACTAAACTCGCCATTGCTAAATTTTGGCGAAACAATTTAGATACGCATTTTCCGAACAGGTCGAAACAGTTAGTAGTAGGCTAATTAATAATTCTAACAGTGGTTGTACTATAACCACTGTTTTATACTATTTATTGATATAAAAATTACTATCAATGCCTATTTTAGTTACTTTTAAAAAACCATTTTTTTTTTTAATTCATTAGAAATGCGGTCGTCAGATACGCAGACTACAATTTAAAAATCCTTCACCTATAGAAAGGCTAATAACCATAATGTTACTCTCAAACTAAAAAGAAATATTGTTGTAAGGCCTTTGCTGCTTAAAACATGCACTGGCAATAAAGTTCATAATACTCGAATATTTTTAGCATAAGGACAAACAAAAATACAAAATCTGCAAATTTCAAAATGGACGTGAAAATATTTAAATCACTACTTGTTGCAGACACGAAACGTTCGAACTGGTCTGATTACAATGCAAGCTAACCTTATGCGCATGACTTAACACTGAATGAGAGGATAAGGTTATAAATCAAACCGCATCTTATAAAATATGACATAAAAATCATGAAAAATCAAGCTATAGTTGAGTTTTTAACATACTAATTAGTGTGGTAACTCAAATTATTAGTTTCAGTTAAAAAAAAATAACTTTTAGTAGCATTTATATAATGAGCAGTTACGTTAACTAATCAAGCTAAAAGTTTGACTATGTATTAAAATAATAATTACATCTGCAAATATCTCTTTACCTGGGAAAGGTGAAGCTAATTTCGAATACCATTTTTAAATGGCGCAAAGGAAAACTTTTTTTAGGTGGTAATAAAATTCATTTTAAAATAAAGCCCAATTATTAAAAACGTGACAAGAATTTATAATGCTAAAAAGTGATGCTATTTTGTAGTTAAACTACACTTATAATCCTGTAAAATTGGAAAGTTAATATGAAATAAACACTGAAATGAAAAAATTTTATTATTTGTTCCTAAGATAATATTTTATTCAGACTAGTCATTTATTTCAGATATAACAAAAACAAAGCCTTATTGTCATTATTTTACAATTACTTACAAAACAAACCGGGAAGTTATAACTAAATAATTATATTAATCGTCTGAGGTAAGAACCAAACTCATCATTTTTTTTTTTTTTTCTTTTACTTTGTTTACACGAAGTATAGGGAAAGTATAATAACTGTCAAAAAATTCGAACAAGAGATTACACGAATCTGCAAGTTCTAGACTTCCTGAATTATGCCTGTCTGCAGCAAAGAAAACTCTAAAACACTTTAATCTACACGGATGAGATTTTGTATATAATGCTTACAACAAATTTGTACATTTCTATCAAATTTTAAGCCCAGTTTTTCGAATATAACTTAACACGATAGCTACAAAACGAAGAGAGCTAGACAGATAAAATTTGGTACATGAACTTAACATCTTAAGTTTAAATACTTAACAAATTTGGAATTAAATCCATCAAAGGGTTGGTTTTCTGTCGGTCTATACGTTCACAAGCATGTAAACGGGAGGGTTAAAAAATGCAATGATATCAATATAAGAAATTTGGTTTGTGATTTTATGACTGCAATTATAGTTCCGTATCATATTTTGATTTCTAATTGTTGGAAATACGCATCTAAAACAATTATTCAAAAAAAATCGGGTCCTTACGGATTAGTTGCCAAAAAAAATCCTATTTAGGGATTGCCAAAATTTTTTTCTAAGAATAGTAAATATTGTTGTCATTAATGCCATACATACATTAATGCCATTAATGCCATACAATCACAGGTTTCATTTATAGTCCACAATTTTTATAACGCGAAAGGGGCTAATTGTTATAGAAGAATATGTGAGAAAGTTTGGGGGGGGGGACCAGGAGACCACTACCGATGGTTTTTAAAGAAATCCATTTGTATTTTCACATAGTCAAACAAAAATTATAAACCAGCCACATTCAAGAACTATTAATGTGTAACTAAAAGTTAAAAACCAAGGATTTTGTGTTAAAATAACTAAGACATTATTTTGGAAGAAAATACGCAAAATGTGGCAGAACTTTCAGCTAAGGCAAAACTCACAAATAAATGTCAATTGTCTAAAACTGTCAGCCTGAATCTTCTAAACTTAAGTGTATCATCCATAAATTATTTTTTTTAACACAAAAACAACGAAAAAATAAATGTTTTCTCAAGGAAAAAAATTCTCTTACACTGTGACTCTCTTTCGGTGCCAAAATATGCCTTCACACCTATTTTAAAAACAAATGCTTTTCTTCTTACATAAAATAAATACAGAATATTAGCAATGATACAATTAAAATACACGTTTCTTTTCACTAAATTTCCTAAGTTATAAATTAACTTAACGAAAAAAATTTTTATTATTTATTTTTAACGAAAAAAAATTTTATTCCAAAATACGCCTTTTATTCTGTTATTTATGCATAAAGTAGAACAGATAAAAAGACGAAACAAATCACTACTATCGAAAGAATGCAAGAAATTGTTTTAAAATTTAAAAAACAAACTTTTGTTTGCATTAGCTATGTATTGTTTAACTACAAATATTGTTGAAGTCTACTTTCAGAATATTTCATAAAACAAGGGAGTATTCGATCGAAGTATATTTATAATCAACAAAGTTTTGAACAATAACATTTATTCTTATTTAAGCCAACAAAGCATGGAGATAAAATCACGGTACGGCAAATGCAGTAATTTCTTAATAAACTCTTTAAAAAATTGAAAATAATGCTTCATTTAATAGATGATTTCAAAAGCAAGTTTTATGTCAAAGTCAATAAAAAAAAATCTCAGTAGTGTAGTTTAGGGAAAGATTAATTAACAAAGAACGCATGCGTGTACGTGTGCAACTAGAAAAGGAAGGAAACCGTGATAAGCGCGCTATCTTTTGGCTGCCATGAACAAGTAAAAAGTTTTTGGTATATAATCATCAAGAAGCTCCATTCATTCATCTTTTCACTACAGAGAAGAAGAAAAAAGAATGAGCGGACGTAACACGTGAAATCATTTCCTCACAGAAATATTCCAAGTATTTTCTCAAATATTATACTATATACGTACGAACCTTAATGAAATTTAATATTCCTTATCACATTTTATTCCATTTGTTGTCAAGAAAGAATAAAAAAAATATATAAATAAAATTTAGCTGTAGAACTGAGACCAAAGCAAAGAATTATGATACTTAAGCATGCGTTCTTGAAGCTAAGTACCGAGTATAAATATTCAAATATAAAAACTAATCGCATGTAATCCGTTTTATACGTAACAATAACTGCATTCATCAGTTAACGACAGCTTCGTATTCTTGGTTTGAGAACACATTTTCTAATCAACTTATACAACAAACAGTACAAGATGATCCCACGCCCTTCGAATAACGGATATCCGATCTTCTTTATTGACAATGCTATATTAAACGAACAATCATCATGGAATATCACCGGATGCATTATCAGTTGAGGTCAGAGCAAATGCCGTGGAAATTTGCTGCAACAAAACACAATAGACGCAAATGGTTTCAAACAAGGGATTCCGCAAAAACAAATGGTTATTAAATCTATACAGTGGGGGGGGGGACTTCAAATGAAAAAACGGAACCGCCAATTAAAAATAAAATTACTAAGTTATCCAAGTGCAAAATCCTACAAATGAATACCAGCATTGGTACACCGGTATTATTTATTTTTCTTTATAAAACATTTAAAAGCGTGCGTGCACACACACATACAAACAAATTTGTCTATAGTCGCTGCATATTAAGTTTAAATATTTCTGAAATAATTTATTTTATATTTACCTGTTAACCTGAACTATCTTTTAGCGGTATGATAATCAGTTATTTATTAATTACCAATTATTCTTTAATTACTCATTATTATCAGTTATAGCCTACTTAATTATTAAATATTTTTTTAGAAACAAAAAAAGCGACCAATATAAAAATTATATAGAATAAACTTTATCTATTCTAATATATGCTTGCTTCATCACAAGAACATGAGGGAAAAAATAAGATTTTTATTGAATATAATTAATATAAATATATATAAAAAATGACATTATATGCATGCATATTTGTAAAGATGTAAATAACGTAGATTATATTATTCCTTATTTGTGAGGAATTTGGTGCTAACACTAAACAAATGAAAAAGCATACGTAATTTTCGCAATATAATTTCGAGAAGTCAATTCTAATAATAATAAATCATTTCTTCGTACTAATTTTTACATTCAATACTCTATTAATCAAATAAGCAAGACACTAATTTAAAAAAAAAAAAAAAAAAAAAAAACCTAATCCTCACAAAACCTTATTCGCGGATTGTGAGAATATCACTCAAAAGGAAAACCTTGGCAAGAATCGCCGATGCATTATTCATCTTCTTACCGGCATGAAGATTCAAGGTCAGTTAAATGATTGATTCTTGGATAAAATGGGTAAACTTAAAAAGAGTTAAAACATAAGCCTCAACATCCCCCCCCCTCTTCCCCATCAAAAACACATGAAAAAATATTATCAAAAGAGCCCTGTATAATACAATTACATACATTATTACAGAAGCAGGCCGTGTTTACTTTTAACTTAAAATATAATTACATTAAAAAAAACTTTATAATAAAAAACACCTTTTTTATTCCTCCAAAGAATTTTGATTGCTAGAAGAGTTTTATGATTCAATAAAAAGAAAAATTCATTCCTCTCCAAATTATTAATATTAAAAAAATATATAATTTATTTTGCTCAAATTTAACAGCACGCAAAAATACATCTGAAATACAATTTCAATTAATATTACCAAATTAAAAAGGAAAACTAAAATGGAATAGTTTTAAATTAAGAGAGTATATTTCTACAAATTTGCTTCTTCATATAACTAAATTAAAAAATAATTGTAGAAAAAATCTTCCATGTGATGAAAGTATCTTTCAGGTCATCTTTCCTAAAATACTTTCTCATTAAGTACATGCAGATAAAAAAAAATATTTTGATACAAATAATTTTAAAAACACTAATTTAGCCAACTAAAGAAAAATGTACTTCTTAATTTCTGGCAGTCACTTAACATTCATGTTTCAAAACCTAGTGTGATAATATCAGAACAGGCAAAACTACATAGCTTTTTTTTTTTCCCCCTATCTTATATAAAGTGATAAGATTATGTAAACCAACCATCAATTCATTAATTTTTTTAAATGTATTAAAATATTTTACCTAATAATTCCAATCCGATATTAGGTTTTACATTCCTCCCTCCGCCACGATACACTTGTAAATTTATGGTTTACTAAATTTACCATAAAATGGTTTTCAAATTTAAAATAATATATAAATAAATTTTTAAAATATTGTTAGTAGAGATATAATATATTGCGAGTACAAAAAAAAAATCTTTCCATATTGTATATTTTCTTATTATATATATATAAAAATTTCTTTATTTACTGAATTTTTAAAGTCAATCACTTATGTCAGAGATGTTATTCATTATTATTATTTCTTTTCATTCCAAAAGAAACAGAAAACAAATTAGAAAAGCAGCAAGAAGTTATTCCAATTCAAAATATTTATCCATTGACTATTCTTCCTCTTTTTACTATTAAATAAAAAAAATGCATACTAATATAAATAACAATTCCCTCAGGGCTCAAGATATTAATGAATTCTACATAATTTTTGAATTGAATACAATATCTATGAATGACTCCATCTTAGTTTATGAGCTAATAGATATAATTTATAATATATATGATGTACACACACACACATTCAAAGTTACCAAGTGTCAGCAAATTTTTAGAACATTCCCAAGGATTTTTAGGAATCAATTTTCTGAGATTTTTGAAGAATTACTTACTATATTCTAAAATTTATTGGTAACAATTAGGAATACTATTCTGAATTTACAAAACTTGCATATACATGTGCATGTTCTATAAGGTTTCATTCAACCCATTTCCCAAGAAAAGTTTTTAAAACATTGGAAACTCCAACAAAAGTGATAAGCAAAGTTGAATTATATATCATTATTTCAAAAATCCCCATAAGCTTCTTTTATTACTCTAAAATCAAAACAAATGAAAAATTATCTTTTTAAAGGCTATTTAAAAGTTCAGGTATATTGCAAATAACTATCCATTCAAAAATAATGATGTTGTTGAGGTTTGTTTTGTAATAAGCCAAAAAAAATTTTTTTTATTTGATTTCTGAATCTGTTCCATCCTAAAATTCTGAAGAATAATCAAGAATTTGTTATAATATATAATTTTACGTATTTATTTTTATATTCTACTATCTCATTATCACACTGTGTATTTTCAATGCCGCTCGATACTCTAAATAGTAAATCGCATAATTTTAAATGGTGATTTCCTTTTTTTTAAAATTATTTGCTGTAAATTTATGTTCTGGTCTCAAATATTAATTTTAATTCAAACTACATCATAAGAACATTTTTTCCAAAAGAAATATAACTTTCAATATCAGTTATTTACATACAAAGATTTTACTAACAATTAATTTGAAAATATAGCTATTTCAGCCTGTTCTTTCTTTAATGCCATTGAGCCAAAAATTATCCTTAATTATAAAAGATAACCTTTTATTTTTATTATTCCAATATTTAAATAAATTCTTATACCATACATATATGATTTAATTCTTATTTTATCATGGAATTAGAATTTTTAGCAAATGAAATTTTTAAAATAACAATTGTTTTATCAAAATGTGCAAAGAATTAAAGATTTTTAAAAATTATTGGCTTTTAATTTTTTAAAAGGTTTACAAATATTAGAAATATATGAAAATAAAAAGATGAATTTTATTATTAATAATATTATTTCCACACTAAATCTTTTAACTATAATTTTTTACTTACAATTTAATCTGCAATTAAATTATCTAATTTTTACATTTTAATGAATAATGAAGCAGGAAAGCCAGTTTTGTAGAAGTAAAATATTCTTTAGATTTTCATGATTCATTACTAAATAAAATATGTTATTATTCATTTTAAAGTTTACTTTTCTAGCGATGAAAGTTACTGCATAAAAATATAAAATAGCTGGTTTCAAGAAACATCAGATAACTTTTGAAAACAAATTTCTTTTAATATGTTAAATCACACTTTACTGCAGATGCTTCACTCCAGATTCTTAATTTATATGTTAGAGATTAATAATATTTATGCAATTTCTTGAAGTTGACTGCAAATTTCTTTACTAACTGAATATTATATGCAGCATTTCAGGAAGAAAAAAAAAAGTGAAGGATAATGCAACTACTAATATCTTTACTATTAATATCTAATAAGTAAAATGCATAATGAAAAGGTAAAACCTTTGCAATTAATATTTTAAAAACTGCTTGAATTTACAATTTTTTCAATTTGAATTATCAAAAGTCTGTCGAAAGAGTATACAAACATCAAATTTTAATTTCTTTTAAAGATAATGACTTGCCAAATGAGAAAACCTAACTAACCTTATATTTTTTAAATAATATTTGATGATTTTCTTATGTTTAGCATGATTTGGTCTACTATGGTGAAAAATCAGCTTTGAATTCTTTAGTTTTATCATACAAACAAAGGAAAGCATGCATTCTAAAAATTAATACAATGAACACAAAAATTCTTTCATTAACTATTCTCACATTTCATTCTACAACTAGAAATATATTGTTATTTTGAAAAAATACAATTACATAATAGAATGTTCTACATTAAATGTATATTTCGACAATTCTACAGTAAGAAACGAAGAAAATGCAATATCTAAACAACAAAGATGTTTTAAGTTCCTTCGATAAAAAATTAAACAAGATAATTTTTTTGTGATAAGAAAATAATTGATTTGACACAAGAATAAATTGCTAAGATTTTTAAACTACAATGAAGCCTTTTTGTTAATGTTCTCATAAATTAGGAGTTTTATGAATAAATGAAACAATAATTATCCATTACTAATTTGTGTATATAACGATAAAGAGTCAGTTAATTTTTATATACATATGTTTATCAATTACATATTCCACAATTTGCATGCAATGGAAGTTTGTCTAACTTCAGTTGTAAAGGGTCTATTGTCTATTTTCATCCTATTATTCCTAAAGACAGACAGCTAAATACTGTTATTGCAGAGAGTTAACTACTTTATACTTTTATAAAATTGCAAATAGTCATAAAATCCCTCACAAAAATATTAGAATCAGCTACTAAATCTCCCATGTTAGAAGCTTAATGCATATACTTAAGTGCTAATATTTTAAAAATTTCATAATGATATGAATATACATCGTGTATTACAAGAAAGGTTCTAAACAGTCTAAAAACAAACAAATATGATTCTATATTTTTTAATATCAATTTTAAATTTTTAGACATAAAATAATAGATAACTAAGACTAATCTTAGGAACAATTTATGAATAATCAAATTTTATAAAAGATGATATACAATAATCTGTAAAAGAAATATTTTTGGAGTTATATTTACCTAATGTTTTCTAAGTAGCAAATCCACAAATTAATAAATTCATTTTATTATTAAAGCGATTAATATATTACTTTACCAGGAAATGGCATAAAATAATTATTCAATATACCATTTTTTTATTAAAAGCCGAAGATTCCGATAAAAACAAATTAATAATTCAATTCATAACAATTACTTAATTTTATTTGATATATGCTCTAAATTTTGGAATATAATTGGCATTTTTAAAATGTAATCGTTGATGATATAATTATAAAATAAATCCAAAATCAAATTTTTAATTCTAGTTTGAACTTTTGTTATGAATCAATAAAATTATTTTTATTATAAAATAGAAAAACTTAGAATAGAATAAAACACAATAGAAACACTTGTTCATAAATCAAATGTTTCAGATATATTAATATGTTTCATTCTTAATATGGCCAAAAAATAATATCATCTATCAATTTGTATTAACATTATAACATATAATGTTTAATTCCTTTGCGAGTTCTTATTTTATTTCAAACATATTATTTGTAACACAAATTTTTCGGAAAAAAGTCACTGAATTCAAAAATATTAATTTAACTATTAAATTACAAAATACTGCATTTCCTATCTAATAAGAAATATGACAACAAAAGTAATTAATTCACAAAAGCAATTTTTTTTTTATAAAAGCCAAAAGCTTAATTCAAAACTTCACCGCTATTACTCGAAAATAAACAATAACATTAAATATACAAGCTTACCTATAGTTGCCACAGAAAGGCAAAGCAGAACTAGCATCCACAGCGACAAATACATGATTTTTTCTTTCATGTTAACTTGATTTCAAAATGTTTTCTTTTGATCCACAATCCAGTTTATGATGCACAGTTCAAAAGTAAATTAGAAACAGGAAGGATACATATTAAGTGAAAGGATTAAAAATTGTCCAATCTCAGCGATTTGGAGATTGCAGTACCATGAATTCGTGTAAGAATAGCTAGTATTTATAATTAATATTGTTAATAAACAGGAGATCACTCAGCACAAGTTGATTTGGTTGTGCTAACTAGTAATACAGGAGAACTAGTTTTATAAACATGTTAAGCCTAACTACTTGTTAGAAGTTAAAAGGTTGCGCGGAGAAAATCTGAAGCACTAGACTACGGCAGATCGATAGTTAACATCGGCAGAATAGTCACAGTCAAATACATCTACTACATCTGTCCAATACATTTTCTCTAAATGCAGAAACCAAAAGTCCAAGAGATTAAGACAGAAAGCAAAGGTCTGAATATGTATCCTTTCAGCTGACAAGTTGTGTTTTGGAAAACTAGTCGCTTAAACTGCGGATACTAACTCGCCGCATCAAAATAAAACTTGCTTCAAATTGTTATATCTTCGCACAAAAACGTTTAGTTATCGTAAACGATTAACATCAACCGATTAAGTACAATGGATGCTTCGATGTGAGAACACTAGTATATATGCAAACATTCAGCGACATTGTGGTTGTTAGATAATTTCCGAAGCCAAACATCGGAGCAGTGTACTCACACCATGCGATACACTAACACAACTCTCTCCTCTCAGCAGGTTTGCAAAAGACGCCCAGTGAAGCTCGCCTGAACGGTCGGATGAGTCCATTTGAGGAGAGGGAGGCTCTGCTTTTCCACTTAAAAGTCCGAACGACTGCACATGCCAAACTACTGAACCCTCCATGTCTGGTCACAAGTAGATTTGCCAGATTAGAATGAATGCTTGCCTTCAGTAACTAGAAGGGAGAGAGATAGATTCCTCGGGCGCCGGTGTATGGTTAAGAGGAAAGGAAATAAAACATTAGGGAGTTTAAACAATTTTTAAAAGTGAAATCTGAGTGATAAGTAAATATTATTCATCGGAAATCGCTGACTTTCGTTAAGCAACAGTCAACATTACTTGAAAATATACAGAAATAGTCAAGATGTACTTAGTTCAGAGTTTCTTAAACAATGAAAATAAGTAATTAGTATATTTATTAATTACTGAATTTGAGTTAACTGAAATAAATTTTAGATTTTAAATATTTTATTAAAATTTTATATTTAAACAGAGTTCTGTTTGTTTATAATAAATTAGTACTTAATTATTCAGTTTTTTTCCCCCTTCTTATTTATAGGCAAATTTGGGAACAAAAAAAAAAAAAATATTTCCCTTAAATCTGGAGTTACCGAATAAAGATGTCGAGATAAAAATGTGTAAGATGAGTTAGCTTAATTAACTGAAACAGTGAGTTTTCACTATATTTTTTCATAGAAATTCAGTCATAGACATAATAACAATAAATCTTTAAAAAATTATTTAAAAAGAAATTTTTGAGTGATTTAATAAACAGCAAATCCCTTTGAATATTGTATATTCGCAAAGTTATAAAAAAGCCAATTTTTAAAAATAATTCTAAAAATAACGAATCCATATAAAGCCAGGAAATAATCAAAATATGCTTTAAAAAACTAAACTCAATTTTCTCAAACCAAGCTTACTCGCACTAATAATATAAGAAATCGTGATCATTTAACCGATATACACTTCAATAATACTTAAATATTTAAGTATATACAACCTTCAATCCTTATTTGATTTCGAATTCATTAGTTTTTTCTGGAATCCTTATTTACTTAATATTATAATAAACAACTTTCGAATGTTTCCGAGCTTGGCTCAAAATTTGCGAAATGATGACAGTTCACTATTTCTGAATATCATCTTCAAATCGAAATTCATTTATTTTCCATGGTTTCATATGATTAGTATGCAAGTCATATATATTAGCTATGGTATGTAATATACAAATATAATTATTGATAAAATAATTATAATCATTAAGAGTGATATTCAATAATAAGAAACATACTGCATAATAATATGAAAATAATGAAATAATAATATTCAAAAACATGAAAATAATGAAATAATAATGTTCAATAATAAGAAAGTAATGTACAAATTGGCAAATAATCGTAGGCTAAATAATTGTTAGTAAAATGTAAAGTAATAATATAGCAAAAAAGTCAGAATATTAAATTACTCTAATTTACTTACAAAGGAATGCGTAATATAAAAGATATAAACTATCAAGAAAAAAAAGAAATATAAAAGAATACAAACAGCTTACAGCTTTTACAAATTATACTTAAGAAATTTTCAAAGTTGTATTTGAAATTATTGTATATATGAAAACAATAAACTGTAGTGTATATAATTCGAAGAATTTTACTTCATTTGTAATGCATTTGAATTTAATTTACTTGAAATTAAAAAGAGAAAGAAATATTTTATTGGTAATTTTTTTTCTCTGCAATGAATTTATAGAAATCGAGTAATTTTATCGCTAATTTACAAAGGTTTAGTTTAAAATCTTAGATCAATCAGATTTCTTGAAAAATTGAAAAGTTATTTCAATTTTTCAAAATAATGCTTGCGAATAAGTTCTTGATGATGAAATCGTTTGCTTTTGTTGAAAATAATGATGTTGATGATTTCTTATCAGAATGATTAAAAAAATGTTGCTTTCGAGACTTAAAGACACTTTAAAAATTAATTCATCGACACTTAATGAACTTTTTTTTTTTAATTATTCCTTTATTTTCCCAAAAAATAAAGAAAATTTCGCTGCTAGATATGTAATCTGAGCTCTTCAAAAATCTAACAGATGTACAGACAAAAAAGATATAAATATTTATTTATTTATTTATTTATTATATCACAATAATTATCTAAGAGATATGATTACATAAGTACTTTAATTCGTTAGAAATATCTATATTTGAGATATTTGCATTTTGAAGTTTGTTATTGCTCTGAAATATATAATTAATAACTGTCTAATCTGAAACTTACATGTTGCATAAATTGAGTTTTCAGCTGATTTTTTTAATAAGGAACTCTCTATCGTTTTTTAAAAAATACCAAGCTTAAAAAAAAAATCTTTTATTTTTATTTATTTATTTATTTTTTTTTTTTTTTGTTGAAATGAGTTGTCTATATTCATTACCATGGTAATCTACACCAATTCGTGTTCAAGTAATATTAATTCTAAACAGCAAGTTGATATACAATTAATATGCATCTCGAAATAAGAAAAGGAATCTGATGTCACAACTCACAGATTGAAACAAAGTGTAGTTAGGTGATAGATAATATGCGCAATCGCATTTGTCACGCGACTGAAATGTCACGTGAGTCAACTGCTCACGTGGTTGTAAAAAATGTGGATAAAATCTGCCAATTATCGTTTTTTCATTCTCCTCTGCTTTGCTCAGTTGAGCAGAAATCTAGCTTTTCATACAAGTAGAAAAATTAAATCTGATGGAAATATCAATTTTTTATAAACTTTGACTTTCATTATAATAAAAAGAAAGTTTATAAAGTAGTTTCGAATCGCTTTTTCGAATCATCGTAGAATAATAATATTTTAGGTTTGATCTATTTTTTCTATTCTATCTATCTATTTTTTTAAAAAAAATTACTTTTAGTTGTTTAACAACGATAATGCTCGAGTGCCCGCACATATGTATTTAGTATCATCGCAACGAGTGTGAGTATAGATCTAATAATTGAAACAGTCAAAAGTATTTTTGTAAATTATATTTAAAATATTTTAAGAATTTATTAAAATTACAGAAAAATATTGTTCAAAGAAAAAATAGTATAATTGAAAAGTGTGTTTTTAAAATTGTAAAGTGGCGTAAAAATGGATTTTACGCAAAAATTTGCTAAGTTAAAAAAAATATTAATTTTTTTTAAATTCAAAGTTAAAAATTTATTCAAATTTTAATTAATAACTCATTATCAGTGGCCATCTATTACCCAAGAAGCAACCACGTACCAACTTTGGTTACTCTAGGTCCAACAGCTATTCTTTTGAAAATTTAGAAAGAATTTTGAGCACGCATATCGCACGGCGCATTTGTATACAAAATCCAGCCTGTAAATGTTAACATATTAAATTTTTTTAAAAGAAAATAAGTAGACAAGAATAGGAAGTGGAAATAATAATAGTAATAATAATAATAATTATTATATTAAAAAATGCTATAGTATAAATGCTACTGATTTGAAATGTGAGGTATATAACTGCGATATGCGGTGCTTATCTTATCAGTATGATACTGATTTTGTTTGTACTCAACAGGGTGTCTAAAGAATCATTTGAAATATGGTGTTAAATTCTTCGAAGATTGATAAGACGTCTAGAAATACACTTTACTTGTAACATGGAATGAGCTGTAAGAATTGAAGAATGAATGAGTTAAGAAAGAGTTTAAAAGTTCGTCTTCATTTTTCAGAGATTCTCTGCGCAATTAAAGGGATTTTTCTCCCGATAATTGATTTTTTTTGTTTTAATATTGATTATTTCACTTAAATGAGATAAACAACACTTAATATCAGTTATTAAAATTGTTATTTTTAAATTGATATTGCAGTTAAGTTTGTGTATTCACAACCCAAAAATACTTTTTCTTTTGAATCTTATGATTCCTGGATAACGTTCGAATTTAAAGCAATGAAAATGCTCTCCCTTAGACTTTCTTTCTTTCTTTTCGAGGAAAGAAAACATGAATTTTTATATTTCAAAGCTTGAACATACGTCCTTTTTCCTTGCATTTTATATTCATTAAGAATAAAAAATATATCGAATTTTCAGTGTTGAGTAAATATTATTTGTAGTTACTGCTAACTATTAGTATAATTAGAATATTTTTCTAACAATTCATTAATAATTAAAAATTCATGCGAACCCCCTCATAAAACCTGTTCGGAATTCGTTTAAAAACTGTTCGACGAGCATCTTAAAGAACATATTTAAAAAATGCTTCTGTAAAAATATATACTCCCTTTATACATACTCAACAAATTTTCCGTCATTCATCAAAACCTGTCAGCGTTTCGAAAGTTTTTTAAACAGATTTTCAAGCGTAATGAGACAGTTTCTAATTCAAGCAGTCTTCATTTTTCACTCTACAGTTTTAAGAATCAAAAAATCAAATATTTACTCATAAAAATAGCTTCAATCGTTCAATCTACTTCTCCGCAGACTCAGAATTGCTTTTATTCTGAATTATTTTCTAATTAAATTATTTTTTAGGTACTAATTTTCTCCATGTTCTGACGATCAAATGCTGCGCATACAGAGAGAAGAATTTAGAGATAAAAATAGCCTACAATAATTTAATAACCTACTTTTAGTTTTACTAAAAGGTTAATAAAATTAATTCGCTCTTATATGATACACTACGTTTGTTACTTAGGTATCATGAGAATAACATTCATTAGAAATAAGATAAAATAAGATAAAGATCAAGCAACTGGAATAACCTTTTTTTTTTTTTTTTTTTTTTTTTTGCATAAAAGTAAATAAAATAATTGTCATTTATCATTTATTTTTAAATTAATTTTTCTCTATTTCTGCGTTTTAAAAATTACTTTACCCTTCTGTTTTGTGCCCTTTTTGCTTGATAAATCATCCAGTTTTCCATAAATATAGAACAACATTATTTTAATAAGGTACTCAGGTTTTAAAGATCTGTAAGGACCTGAATTTGAAAGAAAGAAAAAAACTCTTTTCATTAATTTCTTCTTAATAATATCTCTTTAATATCTTTTTTATTATTAAATAAATTCTTTTTATTATTAAATTTCTTCATTATTAAATGAAAAGAAAGGAAATTTGAAATATCTCTTCACGAAACTTTAATAAATAGCTGTAATTCAAGAAATTCTTGACTATATTTGTCTGAAATATTGAATGGCGTGTTTGAAATATTGAATGGAAAGAGTGCAAACTTTTTTCCCCCAGCACGTTTGGTGGATAGGCGTCATATCGGCGGGAATTTCCTGCCACACATTCTGTAAACTATTCAAACGGACAAGCTTGGAGGTCTACGCTATCCTTTTGTTAGAAATTATACCTTGACATATCTTACTGGGAAAGATAAGCCCTTCACGTATTGATCGATCTATGTATTCAAATAATTTGATCATACAGACGCCAGATTGTTAACATTTTCAATGAAAGACATATATGTGCATTTTTTTTTTCTTATTATAAATTAATATCTATAAAAAGAAAACATCTTATAGGTGGATAACGTTTTACCTAAATTAATAGCGTTACCAGTATTTTGATATTTTAAGTGGGCAAACAAAATGTTCTTCAGTTTATTAAGTGAATAAGATAATACAAGATAGCATTCCTTTTTGTTTTAAAATGCATATAATAAAAAACAAAATCGAATAAAAAAGAAAACAACAATCGTTTTTCAGAAAATTATCGTTTGTCAAATCCATAAAAAGAGTTAAATATATTCCACAATTAGACTTGGGACAAAAAATTTGTCATGTGATGGACATGTCATGTAGTGTTCTGATGTGGCAAAAAAAAAAAAAAAAAAAAAAAATTTGCCACATCAGAACTCAAAATAAATTATTGAATAATATATCTTCATTGCTGAAATGAAGTATTTCCAAGTATGCATTTTACTTACTTTAAGTTAAAATTATTTATAAATTCGTATTAAATGATTAATTTTAATAATCTAATACGAAATTCTTTAATTAAAAAAACATATTTTGTGTGCTCTGTATCCATTTATTGCATGAAATCATTGTAGTATTGTAACATCATTATATTGCAATCGAATAATCTGTATTGCTTTTTTGTAATTTTCAAATATTTATAGCAGTTTATGCAATAAAAATAATTCATAATTATAATCATTTGTTAAGAGTTCTTTGAACATAGTAATTGTCAATAAGTGACAAATTATTATTTAAATAAAGTGGAATTTCTATTAATATGAATTTATTTAGTTTCATTTTCAATATTTTCAGTTCAGTTATAAAAATAGATATCATTACATCTTTTGACGATTTCTTTCTTGTGTTTGTTTCTTTCATATTTTATATTCCTTGTTTTCTCTTTCTTTTTCAAAAGATAAAAAAGAAAAAGAAAAACATTATGTATTCTGCACACATTTTGCTAAAAATTATGAGCTTTCTCTCTCTCTTTCTCTCTCTTTAAGATTAACGTTTATATCTCAAAATCTATTCTAAAGAAGTCTGAGAATTAACAAATAGATGCAATTTATTTTTTTATTTTTTGGGAAATAAAATGTCGAGTTTCACAAAGTTGCGAATCTATGGCATTATTCCAAAAATAAATTAAACCCAAAGGAGAACACCTAGTAATGAATCACAAAACCGTATCATAAAAAAAGAAATCACACAATGAGTTCTCTGTTACGTGAAAGAGAGTATTTATATGTACAGCTACATTTTAAAGTCATGCCAATCTTACTATGCCTTTTAAATTTCTTTGTCTTCCTATGCTTTTTAATTTCTTTATATTTTAAGTCTATTTTTAGAATTTCGAAGCTTTGACAATTTTAAATTTTCAAAATTGTATACTCTTGAGACGAAACTACAAATACTATATACTATACAAAACTTTGAGAATAGGAACCTCAAAGTGATTTTGAAAAAAACAACCTTTATTAAAATTTTAATTATTTAAAAATTAAATAAAATTTACAAGTTTTTTTATCAAAACTTTCAAAAATTTTATAACATAAAAATAATTTAATACATTTTCTTAAAATTCAAAAATTTTCTTTTCATTTATGTCAATTTATTTGTCGCATTATTTTTTATTTTTTATTAAATTTTATAATTATTTTTAAGTTTTCTTTTACAACAACATGCTTTATTATTGTAAATAAACTCAAACTGTTTTCAGTGCTTTCTACTAATATTTCATCCTGGTATTTTTCCGTACTGAATAGGTTTCAATAAAAGGCATGCTTTTTTTTAAAAAAAAAAAATATATGTTGCATTTACAATTAAGGTCAAATATTAGAATCAAACAAAACTGACATTTTTTTAATTGGCTCTAATTTTTAAACACTGCTTCAAAATTCTGTGATACAGATATATTTATAAAGCTATAAACATAAAATTAAAGAAATAAATGGCATGATGAATAGAACAGCGTAAGGCTCCTAAAATACTATGACTTAAATTTACTCAAAATATAAGCTTAAAAATATTTTGGTGAAGAAGGCATCAAGACCAAGTTACGCAAAATATTTAAATGAAATTTTTAACAATCATTAATCTAGGGGAACCATCTGGTCGCCAAAGGTAGCAAGCATATATGTATGCACATATGCCTATGAACGCACAACCACACACATATGTATTTATTTATTGATTAAAAGTTCTAAAATTAAGCAAATTCCTTTCCTCAAAAATAAGCATTTTCCCCACACATTTTTTGCAATAAAATGTATTGATTTATAGAAAGTCAGAAACGATTTAGACAATGCAACGTTTCTTACGTAAATCCTAACTATTCCGAAAAAATTAAAAATTATGGTACAAATGAATTTAATTAATGAATTAGGGTTTTTTTTTTTTTTTTTTTTTTTTTACAGTTTTTCTGATCATGACAGAAATAATTCATTACAAATGGGGCTCAGAAAAAGTACATAGTTTCGTATTTTCGCTTCTTTAAAATCGATAAAATATTATTCCTTTACTCGTTTATGTATTTCTCTTGAAAATATTTTTCAGGAGAAAATTAATTTTGTACAAAATTTTATAATATATAACACCCTTTGTAAGACGCATGTATTGAAATAAAAGAGAAATTTTGAAAAAATAGATATTGAGTAATTTAAAGTCTTTAACGTTGGCCAGCAAAGGACGGCTTATAAGTTTTCTAATTTCAAAATCATCAGCATTAAATTTTCCTAAAGAATTAAGAACAATTGGAAGAAAAATTACTTAAAAATGAAATTGATATCAATAAAAGGAAATGTAAAATTGTAGTAATTAGTAGATAAAATTGTTCAATATTAAGACGATGTAAATATTTTTCGGAATCATTTCTCTAACTGTTTTGTGGAAAAAAAGGTAAAATATTATTTAATTTCTGGTAACTTGAAGCATTAGTATAATCGATCTAATCTATTTTTTCTCGAAGTCTTTTTTTTTTTTTTCGCATCTATTTGTGCAATTGGCTTATGCCTATTTTTAGGCACTTTGAAATCACTACTTTGAAACAAATGAAAACTTGTTAATAAAGTATGCATTAAATGAAAACAGGAATAAAAAATTGTAATAGTGTATGTAGTTCAAAACTAACATTAATTCTAATGCGTTTTATTTTTTTAAAAAAAGAGTAATAACAATTGAAGGAAATAATGCTCAGACATGAAATTGATGTCATTGAAATAGTAAAATTTTGAATTTTAAAATGACTTAAAAATATTTCTTCTGGAAATATTTTCACTGAAGTCACTGTGGGGGGGAAAAGCGAAATTTTGGTTAATTTCTAATTAATTAAGTATTTATTTAATTTTTGAACCTGGGTAATATTTTTTCTCATATCTTAAATAATAAGTCCGCAAAACTTGGTTGAATTCGTCCACAATAACTTTTATTTATATTAAAATCTGAAAATGATTTCCAGATTTTAATATTCCTTCTCTTTAATCATTATAATCTAATTTTTATCAATAATCTTCTTTAATCATATTATTTAATAAATTTTAAGCATTTAACGATACTTGGACTTCTTCATTTTGCTGAGTTGCTACAAGATAAAATATTGGATTTTGGTAAAATAAAAATCATTATAGATAAATAAATAAAAAAAATCAACAAAAATGAAATCTAAACAAATTAACATTCGAGGGGAAAAAAAAAATCAGTGAAAATGAAAATGTTGATGCTGGTTTTGGGACATAAATTGAAGCCACCAGATGAAGTCGAAATCTAGTTCGTGTACATAAATTTATTTCAATAAAATTATTTAATACCATTATAGTATTGTTTTTACAGAAATATATCCAATAGGAAATCAATAAAAAAGTATTTTAACAGAAAATAAATTCATCTGTACAAATTATAAAAGATTATAATGAAAATTATGTTATATATAATAAAAATTACAAAGTATAATAAATTTAAAATCTTAGTAGTATAACCTATGTATTATTGAGATAAGCATCAATGCTCCCCGTTGTGATAACGCTGATTATTGAGATAAGCAACAATCCATCAATGCTGTTGTGATAACGCTGAACAACTGGGCTGGTTGGATTGTTGAAGTACCGGATTATAGAAAAGTCATTGTGTACGGTAAATATTTTAGCTTAGGGTAGGAAACCAGGCGCCAAGACGCAGATCTTTCCAGAACGCGATTATGCTCATCTCTGGTCAGCAGACTGGTCAGCAATTTGCCCCGGTTCCGTACTGGCGTAAACGGAAGAAATCCTAAAACGATAACAAACCTTCTTATCTGATTGTTAAAGTCATTGGGGGAGGGACTGGAGGAACACCTGTTCAACAATGGAAGTCTCGTAATCCGATTCACCTACCTACCGTAAACTTGCTATTACTTGGGGAGGGATCATTATTTTATAACAAGCTTCTTTGTAGGAACACGCCTATGGTCAGAATAAGCTCTTTAGAGGGATCTAACTTCAATGAAATGTAAGCCTCATCCTAATCCATCTCTTCTCCAATTTTTGAATTCTGACACGATTGATTGTGTTTTACAAGATAAGATGCTATCCTGTGAAAAACAATAGCTCAAGCTTATACTTTGTTTAGATCTTTCCTTACAAAGATGATACTTGTGGAACGTCAAAGTTTTAAGGTTGATGCCGTCCCTATGACATTCTTGTTCTTTTGACCACAGTCCAAAATTGCAGGGTCTATCCTACATTTATTTTCTTGCCAAATATGTTTTTTTAATCTATTTTTTGAAAAAAGGTTAAATATAGTTTGCAATGTCTGGTTTATAGTCAAATGATATTTATATTATATAAACAACCTGGAAATGTTGTAAACAATGACCTAACCATTTTTTTTTTTTTTTTTTTTTTTATCACAGCCAGTCACCCCGTTACTATAGAACTAAGCCATATAAACAGAGATTACTGTGACTGGCTGTTATGCTCATTAACTATCCAGCTTTCTCATAAGAGGACAACGGCCAACAAAAGTTCGAAGAATCTTCAGACTGTTGGTAAAAGGCTAGAAATCTTTTCCACCATTTTTTTTAAAAGATATTTTTTTAATTTTCATATTTATTTCATTTCATATCATTTAATTTGTAATATTTTGTTAAAATCATCACTATCCATAATGAGTTTTCCACTAATTTCGTTGAATTTGACACATTCTGTTATGTAGGGCTGAACCGAGCCTCTTTCCCTACATATATGTCTGTTGTCTTGTATCTTTCCGAATCTGTAGAGGTATTCAGGAAATCTTCCATGCCCTGATATAATTTACACTAGTATCGGGTGAAATATTCTTTTTATAATTTTTGGTTCCGGTATGAATTCATATGCTATGCGTCCTTTGCACGGCATTATTTATCTATTGACCTAACAGCTGGAAGACAGGACGGACAAAATTCCAGGTCTTTATAGGTCCCACATCGAAATGTCGAAAAAACATAGGCGCACACACACTGCATTGTTCAGCTTTCCAACGCTAATAAATGAATAAATGCATTAATAAAATCAATGGCTTCCCAAAACAAATAAATAAATAAAAGTCCTCTACAGTAAATTATGTCAAATAAAAATGTTAGTCAAATGTAAATATATTAAATAAAAAGTAATGCATTAAATAAAAATGTAAATAAATTATTTCTTTATTCCTTCTAACTTATTAAATTTAATAACAGTACCATAAAGAGTGATAAAGCATCCCATAAAACAAAGCAGATATATAATTAGTAATAGTGGTAAAGTTAATTTTATAAAGGCCTTGATGTAAACATACATTGAGGGGGGCACATTTTCAAGTTATTCCATTAGTTATATAAGTATTTAAGTTGCATTTGAAAGATAAAAACTTTTAGGATAATGCAAGGAAATACATTTTAAAATTTTGTGCCATTCTAAATGGGCTTGCTCTTTTTGAGTAACGATTTCTATGTGTTTAATTATATATATATATATATATTCCTTTTCAATTTCATTCCTATTTCAGCACATACGAAGCACACAAAGATTACATATTGTAATCGTCGAAAATTCGAACGCTAGATTTTGATTTTGGAATGAAATCCATTCAGATGAAGTGAGTTTGTTCAGCTGTCCGAATATAAGAAGCACGATAAAAGCAAAACGCCGAGAGCTAGATGAATAAAATTTGTACACAGTTTTAGCATCTAAAGTGCAAATCCGTATGAAATTTTGAGCTAAATCTGTCGGAAAGTTTTATGTTCTGTAAATTCATATGAACGTACAGGCGATAATTTAAACAACGTATCAATTTATGTAAATGAAATTTGGTTTTAATCTTTTAATTCAAATACATAATCTTTTTACTAAGATATAGTTCTATACAGAGCCGGCCTTCTCTTTAAAGGGGCCCTGATGCAAGAAACCATTTGGGACCCTAATTTTTTTGTAAAGTAAAAAAAAAAAATGGCTTGAATATATATTAATATTGCATATTTATTTAATGCATGATTTTGGTTTTGTCATTAATTGCTTCAGAATAATTACAATTTTTTGAACTTTTTTTTTCGAACTTAATATAGCAAGTGCATTTAAGCATTCTGCACACATGCTTGACTAAATACAATTCTTTATTAATTTAATTCGATGAAATTTTCGAAACAAATTAAAATTAAATCGAATTAAAATTAAAATTCGATTTTTAATTCTAATTCGATGAAAAAACGCTCAGCATTCTTTGTATTAACTGGCAACGTAAAGAAAAATTAAAACACATTTAATACATTTAGAAATAATTCAGAATAATTATTATTTAGTGCGTATTTCAGATGTCTTGTGTGTTTTTTACATTCCTTTTATTTGGAATCAAATCCCATTAGTAAACCAATTTCCTGGATTAGGTTTTTATCCACATCTTTGTTATAAAACTTTACAAAGTGTTTGGTACATTTTTTAAGTCATGTTTTTCAAAAATTCGTCTAATAATGTGTTAAATTTTGGATTTCAATTTTAATTTTATAGAAAAAATTAAATTAAATCAATTAAGAACAATTATTTTTGATAAAAATATTTTGTTGACAGTGTTAACTTTGGGTTAATATTGGAAACCATACTATTAAATATAAATGGATATTCTGTATTGAATCCAATATACTTTTAGCTTCAAAAACTCCTGTATTATCGTTATTTGCATCAAATTCTTCTATGACATTACAAGTTTGTTCAAACTGAATACATTGCTATAATCGAACCTATTTTGTGTTCCCGACGAATGTCGCATAATGGTTTAAGGCTAATTTTTAAATGTTTTTGTAGAATTTCCCATCTTTTTTGCCGAAGCAGAAAATAAGCCATATAAACATTCCAGTATTCAAAATTCTATTTTCGGATTTTTTTTATTATATTTCTTTTTAATCTGTTTGATCTATTAGCACAGAATCGTATTCATTTAATAATTCGATTAAACTTTAAAAATTTCTATTTTAGGCGCTTCTACTATTTTATGGGTTTCTCAAAGTGGACGATTATGCTAAAAAAAGAATCACATCAACAATTCTTTGAAATAGTAATTTAAGTCGATCCGTTTCCTTATTTATAGTAACTTGATTTGTTTTATCAATAGCCGAAAATAAATTTAGTCGCTTTAGTAATTCTTTCCAAGTAATAAACGTATTAAAGTATCAATTAGAACGCTATGATCTTGAATTACAGTTGAAAGCTTTCTCCAATCATTATGGCCACCTATAAATCGTGTAGGTTATTCATTTCCGCTTCTTTTGGTGAAAACAGTATAAAACACAAACAAAATACCCAGTCTTGCGTTTTTGAATAAATTAAGCAGCTGCGAAGATAAATTTCACCATTTGACATTTAAGTACTACAGAGTGCAAAATGATCCATCTTCAGCATTCTCAGCAAATACACCTTTTGCGTTGCACAGGTCGAAGTTTTAATACAAAGCATTCTAAATTTATCATTTACAATACTTGACCATAAACCTGGATCACTTATACTCACATGATCATGTTTGTGTTTGTCATTTTCGTCGTTATTTTCGGATTCGATTATATTTGTATAAGCATACGCTTCTTCAACGAATTTCACAGTTTCTATATTTCCATTGCAAGATTGTGTAGTTTGTGCCGAACTTTCTTCTCCAGTTGGAAGTCGAAGCAATTTCACTGTCAGAACTACTTCGTAGAGAAGAAAATAGATCTATTTGTGACTTATTGAAAGTGAGCTTGTTTTGAAACCCAGAGGGATATTTCCTTGGAATGGACATAATTAGATCTAACAATATAAACTTTTTATAGCATGAATTTCCAAAATACTATAAGCAATCTAACTTAGTCGGTGAGATAAACGATACTAGATCTACTTACTTTATATTTATATGTTGCAAACTTGCCCTAAATTATAATATATCTGTAAATTCCATATACTTCCAAACCTGTTGATTTTTCTAGGAGAGGAATCCCCTCCCGCTATTATTTTTCAGAATATTATTTTAGTTCTTGATCCTCTTGGGGCCCCCTCAATCGCGGGGCCCGGTGCATAGCATCCGCCGCACCCCCCAGATGGCCGGCCCTGATTCTATATCAAATTCTAGCTTTAATCTATTGAAAAAAAAAGTGTCCAAAATACATGTGGGGAAAGGCAACGAACAGCATTAATATGAAAATATATTTATTATAATTAAAGGACAAAACATTACTATACTAACATAAAACATGTAAAGATAGATGAGCGTGAGCTGTACGTCTTATAGGCTCACTACCCAACTCTCGTCTGCCAATAATGGCGGGAAAACATCATGTGATGCATGACGCAACATGGCCAACATGGCGCCATACAGGAGAAGAGGTCTGTTACCAGTTCCCACATGCATATTTAATTTTCTTCGTTATTTCACAATTTCGTTTTGAAAATTTATGTAAAAAATTTCGCACTTTAACTCGGACCTTCTTTTTCACAACTTTTTTTTAACGAATATAAAAATGCCAAAACAATAGCATTTATAACCAACGAAAGTGGTGTCCCCGAAGCTTTGTTGTGCTCTTTAATGAAAGTACCTGAGTAATATTAACTGCATGCCACCGGCAAACAATAATTAAGAAAGAACCTATTACCGTGCGATCTTTGTCGATCTATGCTGTTATTATGCCAGCACCAGAACCCATAATGTATATTTTGAGCGCCATTTTTCCGATTGATCAAAATCAAATTTTGATAATTGTAATTACATAATTATTTACCAAATTTCCTGCATTTAAGTCATTGCATTTTTGAGTTTCCGCATTTATATGATTCTGAAAGTATAAAGATCAACCCTTTGATGGTTTCAGTTCTAACTTTAACGGGTATTTACACATTATATATTAAATGTGTAATTAAATCTATTCATTTTGTACTTGCGTTTGCCACTATTAGAACAGTCAGACAGAATTGATTTCGTATGAATGGATTTCGTTCAAAATTTGATAGAAATATACACATTTCGTATGAAGACCATATACTGGTTTTCGTCCGTCTAAGGCAAAACATTTTTGATTTATAGTGTTCACATAATTCCAGAAATGTGTTTTTCGGTCTCGTATATTTCGAGAACGTAAAAATGCAAATCATAAATTGAATGAAGAAATCATTTAGAATGCCCCTGCTGTATACTAGGCAATAAGGCGCTAAAAAAATCTATCGATCAAATATCGTATTTGTCCAATTTTCTTTCCGGTTCAAGGATTGCTTTAGTCCCTTAACAAAAGGCGAGTAATCCCTTATCAGAGGTTTAGCTACCAAGGGGGCAGGACACAAATCAATTTTCATTCGATTCGGTTGTAACGCTTTGCTTTAAGAATGCTTGCAAGTGGCGCCGTTTGTCCTGTCGTAACTAAGTGATAAGTTACATTCAATTTGCATCCGGTTTAATATGTGTCTATTCATTGAATTCTTTGTTAAATAAATTATATTAGTTTTCTCATTTCAATTATTTAATTGGAACACTTTACTTAGAAAGTCACTGAGGGAAAAAGCGATGTAGATATTTTTAGAGGAAATAAATTATTTCTCTCTTTTTTTTGTTGTTATTTTTAAAAATTAAAAATAATTCAAAAATCAAACACATTACTGGTCATTGTATCTTTGCCATTTAATTTTTTTCCCCTTTTGGTTGATTTTTTGAAAAGTTTTTATCTATGTTTTTATCGTTAATTCTGGGATATTTCCAATTTTCCCAAGTTTTGTACCTCATAAATAACAGTAAAAAATATTTATATCTCCATAAAAGCATTTTTCAATTAAAAATCAATGCATCTTAACTGGGTCTTTAAAATAAAAAAGAATAAAACATTTTAAATTTAAATTATTCAGTCATTTGCGCATATAAAATGTTATAATTTGTTAAAAAAATAAATAAAACGGAGCAGCCAAAAATGGGAAGAATTCGAATAGGCATCTAAATAATGATTAAAACAAAATGCTAAAAAGGACGTCATTTTACATTCATTTTGAATAATCATGTCAATCATTTAATCAAAACAATATATTACCAAAAAGAATATTTATAATAATAATGATCATAGTTTGAGAAATCCTATATTAATGTAAATTAAAGATTAGTTTATACATCATAACAATAATTTTTATCATATTTCTCGTTAATGATCCAAAAGTATTGGAAAACAAAGTTTTCTGATGTCAATTAAATACTTAGAAATTCATTAGAGAATCTAGTGATTTATAAAAAATTTCATTTTTTATTTGTTCTAAAATTTAGCTAAATCAATTCTGCTACTCAAAGCTTATAGGTAATGTTCCTTAAAAAAAATTGCTTACATCTAATTATTGATTGTAGTAAACTGAAATCCTTTTCCATGTTACATTAGTGGGGGGGGGAGAGAAACCCCTCAATTAGACCTATTTAAAAAGAAAAGTTCAAGAGCAGGAAAGCAGGGACTCCCTAACTTGTAAAAATTCCGATCCATTTTTTATTTTATTATTATTATGATTATTTTGAAAAATAACGACCACCTAGTATATTGAATTTTTTCAGAAAATAAATAGCGCACGGTATGGTATTTATAAGTAAAAAAAAGAGCATTCGAGAAGAGAAGAAGATTTATTATTAAATGTAATTTTAAAGCAACATTATATATTCGCAAATTGCGAGAAATGCCCATGCATTCAAGGTCTTATCGCATTCTACCACCGAGTTATTTTGCGATAAATCCCTGGCATACGGTTAATAGTATCCGAAAATCGAATTTGTATCGTTTTTTTTTTTCAACCGATTTAAACAGTAATTTGACAAATAACTGCCCTTGTAGTCACAAAATCCCATACCAAATTTGATACGTTTAAGTTATTGCATTTTTGAATTATAGCATTTGAATGTTTCTAAAAGAGCAGACCGACAAACAGTAAACTCACGTTGAATTTAGCTCCAAATTTGATAGATTTCTACGTTATTGATGTTAAATCTGTGTACCGAATCTTACCTATCTAGCTCTTTTCGTTTTGTAAATATCGTGTTAACATATATTTGAAGAATCGGACAGACGGCCTTCCTCTGATCAAATTTTGATAGAAATCTGAAAATTTGTTGTAAAATCTATATACTAAATTTCAACTATCTAGTTCGAAGTATTTTTTCAAGTTATTTTGTCACAGACAGACAGACGGACTGACACTTTCAAAAAAATGTGTTTTTCGAATTCAGGGGTGTTCTAAAATGCAGAGACTTGTCAAAATCTTGAGTACGAATTTTTTTGACGATCACTATACTTTCTCTACTACTTTTACGAGGAAGTAAAAAAATCAATCCTTCTTTTTAAATAAAATGCGTCTTTTTTTAGTTTTAACTGAAATATATTTTGGAATTCAAAATTAAGAGCTTATTATATTTTCTTTTCACAAAAAATATCTTTGCTAAAGCTATTTTTGACAAAAGTATAACATATTAACATTTGCCACGTAATACTTTCTTCCTAGTCATTACTAAGCGAAATTAATGAAGGGCGTTTTCTTTTTTGACAAGAAATATTCATCATCTGAAACTTCCTTTAATACTGTTCTTAGTTTCTAATCTAGGCGATATCCTAGCTTCTAATCTAATTGTTTTCTAAAAAAAAAAAAAAAATCAGACTGTTTTTTGTTAGTTTAGAAATTCTATACTCAATTAGAATTTAGAATTTCTATACTCAACAATTATGAAAAAAAAATTCATAACTGTTACTTCAGTAGAATAATCTGCACTTAAGAAACAGAGCTCCAATTATTCCACGTCTTATCCTTTTTTAACGTTTTTACCTTTTTCGGAAAATTTCATGTTAAAATATTTGACACAGACAGTTTGATGAATCATCACATTTTAGATCTCCCTGTTTTAAAAATAAAATTGTGAAATGGTGTCTGTTTGTCTATGAGCACTTTGAGGACAATAAACATGATTTTTCTTCAATAATTTTAACAATAGGTGAAAATCACGCTATTAAATATTTAATGAAACAATGAAAACGGTTTGAATTCCGTTGCAACAGCTTGCATTATTGAATATTTTAAAGATTGTTTCTAAAATATTGTTGAAATCCAGAAAGAATTTGAATATTGACAAACTCATATCATTAAGATGATAATTTTTAAGACTTTAAATTGGCGTAAAAATGATTTTCTTTCAAAAACTTTTTCGGAAATTATAGCGCAAAAAACCCCGTGAAAATCTAGCTTAATTTTTAAATAATTAAAATTTTAATTTTCTCAAAAAATCTCCGAAATGCTCATTGTCTCCTTCTAAAATATGTATAAATCAAATTTGGCATCTATAGGTCAAATTGTCTGCCCTGCAGAGAGCCAGCATATATATATATATATATATATATATTTTACTAATTAGTAAAAATATAAACATACTTTTAATAGTCTTTAAATTAGTTCAATATCGAATGTACGTCTTTGTAGCTGCTTTCTTTGCCAAAAATTTGTGAAATACTTAAAATACTGATGTTGGAACGCCGCCTATAAAAGTGAAACTCAACATACATTTATCATTGAAAATATGGAAGCCAAACACTTTTTAAAACATTTGACAGTTGGATGCGATTCAAAATTAAATTGTTGATTTACATTCGACTCCTAGGCGCTTCTGCTGTTACTCAGAATAAAATACAAGCACAAAGGTACTCTATGACATTTCATAGCAAATCAAATGAGACTTTAGTAATAAATAATTGTTAAAAGGAATTTTAAATTTGCTAGAAGATTTCTAAAAGAGATATCTTGAAATCTGAATGGGACTCAATGTAACATTAAAGGTTTTTAAATTTTCTTCAAGTCATGCAATAGTGACTTCAATATTTTTATTATAATACTAGCCGCCTTTGGCGACCAGCCGGTTCGCCAATCTTAATGCACGTTAAAATTTTAATAATTAAATATTTTATGGAACTCCCATTTTAATTGCTGCTTCATTAAAATATTTTAAAACTTTAAATTTTAATAGTCATATAATTCACTCATAATATTATAAAGACCCCCAGTCATAACGTAATATATATATCTCTAATTTTCTGTTAGCTCCCGTAGAATTTATGCTTTAAATTAAAGTGGAAATGATTAAACTGCTATAAATATAATAATATATTTTTTACTGAAACGAAGCAATTTTTTTTTTTAAATATGAGTACTGAAAACAGAGTCGCTGAGTATTTAAACCTTGTGGGCACTAAAGAATATTTTTCTTAATTTATATAATATCTCAAGAAGTTTTCAACAACATTTTCTCAGATTCATCATGAACATATCGATTCATTAACAATGTTTAGTTTTAAATGCATCAAACACATAAAAAATAAACAGAATCGTTTGAAATAATCTGTCGAAAGCATATTAAGCCTTCAAAACCAAGCCCGTATCCGTTGTCAACAATCAGAACACAATGCGCATGCGTGAATTTTCAACGCCAATTATGGTAACGCAAATGCGTGAATTTTCTACTCCAGTTGGGGTAAAGCTATGCAGATTAGAAATTTTTAATTTCTTTTAATCTGTTTTGTTTTAATTCAAAAGTACTTCAGAATAAATCTGAAAGATCGATTAATTAACAATTTTTAATTTTAAATGCATCAAACATTAAGAAAATAAACAGAATTGTTTGAAATAATCGGCCGAAAAATGTTAAGCCTAGCCTCATTATTGTTGGGAAGAAAAAAACTGAAGCCTTACTCATTTGGCGGTGGGGAAAATGAAAAGATTTTTTTTGGCGGGAAAGTTAGTTTTTAATTAATAATTAAAAATTCAAAAAAGGAACCCCAGGTGCACATTCCCGACCTCCAAGGTATATATGTAACAAATTTGGTAGCTGTAGGTCAAACGGTCTGGCCTGTACAGGGCCAACACACACACACACACACACACACACACACACACACACACACACACACACACACACACACACACACACACACACACACACACACACACACACACACACACACATTGAGCTTTATATAAGTACTAGCCGCCTTTGGCGACCAGCCGGTTCGCCAATCTTAATGTTCGTTTAAATTTTAATAATTAAATATTTTACGCAAATATTTTACGCTACTTTAATAGATTCTTCATCAAAATATTTAAAAACTTCTAATTTTGATAGTCATATAATTCACTCATAATATTATAAAGGCCTTCAGTCATAACGTAATATTATCTCTCTAATTTTCTGTTAGCTACCGTAGAATTTATGCTTTAAATTAAAGTGGGAAGAATTAATCTGCAATTAATATCATAATATTTTTTACTGAAACAAAGCATTTTTTTATAATATGATTACTGATAACAGAGTCACCGAGTTTAAACTTTATGGACACTAAAGAATATCTTTCTTAATTTATGTAATATCTCAAGAATTTGTCAACAAAATTTCTGAAATTCATCATGAACAGATCGATTAATTAACAATGTTTAATTTTAAATGCATCAAACAATAAGAAAATAAAACGAATCGTTTAAAATAATCGGTCGAACACAGGTTTAAAAAAAAGTACTTAAAAAACGATGTACTTAAAATTATAAGCATATACAAAAAATATATAACTAAATTAAATACAATTTAATTACAAAAGCATGCAACTAACCTAAAAATAATTTAAATCAAGAATCATCCGTTGATAATATTGTCAACAATCAGAACACAATGCACATGCGTGAATTTCCAATACCTGTTACGGTAACGCAAATTCGTGCATTTTTCGCTATGCAGATTAGAAATTTTTAATTTCCTTTATTCTGTTTTATTTTAATTCAAAAATATTTCAGAATGAATCTGATAGATCGATTAATTAACAATGTTTAATTTTAAATATATAAAACACTAAGAAAATAAACAGAATCGTTTGAAATAATCGGCAGAAAAATGTTAACCCTACCTTTAAATTAAAGAGTAAATGATTAATCTGCAATTAATATAATAATATTTTTTACTGAAACAAAGCATTTTTTTTAATAATATGATTACTGATAATAGAGTCACTGAGCGTTTAAACTTTATGGTCCCTAAAGAATATCTTTCTTAATTTATGTAATATCTCAAGAATTTGTCAACAAAAATTTCTCAGATTAATCATGAACAGATCGATTCATTAACAATATTTCATTTTAAATGCATCAAACACTAAGAAAATAAAATGAATCGTTTAAAATAATCGGTCGAAAACAGGTTTAAAAAAACTACTTAAAAAACGATGTACTTAAAACTATAAGCATATACAAAAAAGTATATAACTAACATAAATACAATTTAATTACAAAAACATGCAATTAACCTAAAAATAATTTAAATCATTGAAAACAGGTTAAAAAAAACTACTTAAAAAACGATGTACTTAAAACTATAAGCATATACAAAAAATATATAACTAACATAAATACAATTTACTTAAAAAAGCATGCAACTAACCTAAAAATAATTTAAATCATCCGTTGGTTGTCATGTCAACAGTCAGAACATAATGCGCATGCGTGAATTTTCTTCGCCAGTTACGTTAACGCAAATGCGTGAATTTTTCTACGCCAGTTGGGGTAACGCTATGCAGATTATACATTTTTAATTTCCTTTATTCTGTGTTATTTTAATTCAAAAGTACTTCACAATGAATCTGAAACATGGATTAATTAACAATGTTTAATTTTAAATGCATGAAACATTAAGAAAATAAACAGAATCGTTTGCGAAAAATGTTAACCGTAGCCTCATTACTGTTGGGAGAAAAAAAAAACTGAAGTCTTACTCATTTGGCGCTGGGCAAAATGGAAGATTTTTTTTGGCTGAAAAGTTGGCGGTGGGGAAAATGGAAGATTTTTTTTGGCGGGAAAGTTAGTTTTTAATTCATAATTAAAATTCTAATAAAAATTTCAAAAAAAGGGACCCCAGGTGCACATTCCCGACCTCTAAGGTATACATGTACCAAATTTGATAGCTGTATGTCAAATGACCTGGCCTGTAGAGTGCCAACACACACACACACACATTGAGCTTTATTATAAGTATAGATAGATTATTACTGATTCTGTACAAAAAATTCAACGGTCAAAATTTAACATTGGCAGACTTCTGATAAGACAATTTTGCCTACAGCCATAATGTTGAGTGATAGCAGTAAGCAAATAAATTCATTTTATTCGCCTGGTAGCCAAGCAAATGAATTTGTAAATACAGTACACTCCCGAATATCTGCCCTAATGTGGCGCATAACAGAAATGCCGGATAGCCGGTGATATATGAATTCATTTCTTTGCCCACCAATACCAGAAGACAAAGTTTTTATCCAAAACTCACTGTTATAATATGTATCTTCTCACTTCTTATTGAGTACTAAGCCTTCCATTTATCTCAATGTGAACGCAGCTGCGGCTTGGTGAATCATAGAAGCAGCTGCCGATAACGTATCGAATTTAAATAGAAGCCTCTGTACTGGCAGTTTATATATGTATATATACTACACCGACGGTTTCAAGAATTAAGCAGAGAAAAAGTAAGTTAAAGAATATAAACTGTTCACATTTTAACATAAATTTTGTAATGCCCAACTTAAATGCAGGAAACATAAACAAAACATTAACGTAAATCGTAGTCTAGTTCTTAAGAAAATTGGCTCAAACTGATTTTTATTTTCCACACTTTTATATATACATATATATAAATTATATAATATTAATATTATAATGTGTGTTTATTTCGGAATTTTAAAATCATTACCAAATAAAGTATGATTAATTAATTTAATATGTATTTTATTAATTATTCATTTAGCTGCTAATGCTATATTTCTCTTGACATGCATTGTAAAATAATAATTTTTAATGTTATATACTATTGTCTGAAGTGTATACTATCTCTATAATCTATAGCAATAATTAATAAGTTTTATTTGAAATTCAGGAAATCGATAACTAATAACCACGGTTAATTTTTCAAGAATTTTATTACTTTATTTCACATTCATATATTAATTAATAAATAATATATTTTCACAAAGCTTTTAACTTAAGAAATAAAATTAAAACAAATCATTAACAGAGTGCTTAAATTAGCATTTTCATCAAATTAAAATCTAAAATGTCTGAATCCGCATTGGTCAATTCACTGTTTAATATTTCCACTACTGACTTATGGAAATACATGGAACTGGGATGTTATTTGTTTTTATTCTTGAATGCATTAGATGCAAAATTTATGAACTATTACGTTACAAAGGAATTTAATTTTGTGGATAATTATGAACAAAAGCGAAGTTCTTATACAAATCTTCATGGTTCATGCATTCATTTTAAATTATGTCTGGTTAAAATACGAAAAATTGATATTTTCCTAAGAATGAATTTTCTGCTATTAATTGATAATAATTTTAATTTCATTTGTCAATAACTCGGTAATTTATAGACAGTTCTCACAAGTACAATGCAAGGCTGATATTAGTTCAATGCAAAAATGGAATGCATTAAAAAGAAAAGTGTTAAAATTTGGGAGGATTTCAAAATTCATCAGCATTTTGAATGCAAAATTATCTCATAAATATAAAATTAGGGTGTCTTCTACACAAAAAGATTTAACGCTGTTTTATATTTATTTATAGAACGCATGTCTATTTTGTTGATAGTTGAATTCTTTTTTGTTTTGAAACAAGGAATTTCCTTTTATTTAAGTGAGAATTTACAATGACAACAAAATTAGCAAAATGGATGAAATCTGATGCAACATGATGATAACAACATGTAAAACTACTTGATGACTCTGTCCATGCTAGTTTGCCTACGTTTTAATATCTTCCTAATATTCCGTAATATTTTTTTAAAAATATGATTAAGATGCTATATTTATTACTAGCCGCCTTTGGCGACCAGCCGGTTCGCCAATCTTAATGTTCGTTAAAATTTTAATAATTAAATATTTTATGCAATTCCAACTTTAATAGATTCTTCAGCAAAATATTTTAAAACTTCAAATTTTGATAGTCATATAATTCACTCATAATATTATAAACGCCTTCAGTCATAACGTGATATGTATCTCTCTCATTTTCTGTTACCATTCGTAGAATTTATGCTTTAAATTAAAGTGTAAAGGATTAATATACAATTAATATAATAATATTTTTTTTACTGAAACAAAGCATTTTTTTAATAATATGATTACTGATATTAGAGTCACTGAGCGTTTAAACTTTATGGGCACTAAAGAATATCTTTCTTAATTTATATAATATCTCAAGAATTTGTCAACAAAATTTTCTCAGATTCATCATGAAGGGATCGATTCATTAACAATGTTTCATTTTAAATGCATCAAACACTAAGAAAATAAAATGAATCGTTTAAAATAATCGGTCGAAAACAGGTTTAAAAAAACTACTTAAAAAACGATGTACTTAAAACTATAAGCATATACAAAAAATATATATAACTAACATAAATACAATTTACTTACAAAAGCATACAACTAACCTAAAAGTAATTTAAATCGTCCGTTGATAATGGTTGCCATGCCAACAATCAGAACACAGTGCGCATGCGTGAATTTTCTTCGCCTTTTACGGTAACGCAAATGCGTGAATTTTTTTACGCCAGTTGGGGTAACGCTATGCAGATTATACATTTTTAATTTCCTTTATTCTGTGTTATTTTAATTCAAAAGTACTTCAGAATGAATCTGAAACATGGATTAATTAACAATGTTTAATTTTAAATGCATAAAACATTAAGAAAATAAACAGAATCGTTTGAAATAATCCGCCGTAAAATGTTAACCCTAGCCTTATTACTGTTGGGAGAAAAAAAAACTAAAGCCTTTCTCATTTGGCGGTGGGGAAAATGGAAGATTTTTTTGGCGGAAAAGTTGGCGGTGGGGGAAATGGAAGATTTTTTTGTCGGGAAAGTTTGTTTTTAATTAATAATTAAAATTCTAATTAAAATTTCAAAAAAAGGGACCCCAGGTGCACATTCCCGACCTCTAAGGTATACATGTACCAAATTTGGTAGCTTTATGTCAAATGACCTGGCCTGTAGAGCGCCAACACACACACACACACACACACACATTGAGCTTTATTATAAGTATATAGATTATCAATAAATATGAACTAAAAATATCAATTACAATTCTTCTGGAACTTTTTTTTTGTCCATATATAACGCACTTCTACATACCTGAATGTCTTATAAAGCAAGGAGGATGATCACCCCGGAAGTTCATTACGGATCGACAATTTTGACAGCATAATCATTCAAAATTTAATTTTTAAAGTCGTTAAGCTTCCGCAATATCGTATTTACATACGTTTGAATATACAGATCAATAAACGGTCAATTCTTTACAGATATAGTTAAAAATTTGAAGCAGATTTACACTTGAGATGATAAAAACCATGCATTAAATTTTATTCATCTAACTCTAAATTTTTTTTCACATTCTTGTATAAAATACATACAAAGTAATCGTTGAAAAATTCTATGCCAAGATTTAGATTATTTTTCATATTTCATACTTCAATGAATCCGGAAACTACTTTTTTGAATTCTTGCCTGTCTGTGAACACGATAATTGAAAAAAAAAAATTTGGACGGACGGATGAGATTGTAGATATCTCTCAAATTCTGACTGAGGTCCATTTTTAAAATGTTTGTCTGTCTGTCGGAATGCACGTAAATGCAATAATTATAAAACGCAAAGAGATATATAAATAAAATTTGGTACGCAGTTTTACCGTCTAAAGTGTAGATCCATATAACATTTTTAATCAAATCCATAAAGAGGTTAATGTCTGACACTCTGTATATTTGCATGTACATAACCACGATAAAACGCAATGAAATACATACATAGAATTTGGTATGAGATTTTATTACTGAAATTATAGTTCTGTGTCAAAGTGCAATAAAAAAAAGTCCAAATTGCCAATTCTATTTTCTTAATTGTATGATGATGTATGAGATTAAACGCTGATGTATGAGACTCTGAAAATAAAAATCTGAGTACTCGGTGAATTCATATGCTTGTCCAAAGTTAAGATATCATTTTTTTTTTTTTTGTGGGAGAAAGGGGACAGAACACTTTTATTAGGGAGAAACAAGAAAGTTTAGGGGACTCTCTAGATGATTAGTTATTGTGTTCACTTGTTCTTTGACAACCAGACAGACAGGATTTTGTTCAAAGTTTGACACACATACACAAATTTTATGTATAGTCCTCATAACAAATTTCATCCGTTTAGCTAAAAGCGTGTTCACAAAAAATTATAAAATGAATTTTTTAGCGTGTTCAATGCATTTAAAAATGAACTTTTCAGACTCAAGGAAATCTATAGACTGGTGATTCGGCAAAATTTGAGGTCAATTTTTTAGACGATTGCAGTACTTTTCTTTTCTTTTCTTTTTTCTTTCTGTTTCTTTCTTTCTTTTTTTTTTTTTTTCTTTCTTTCTTTCTTTCTTTTTTTTTTTTTTTTTTTTTGCATATTTCATATTGAGAAAGTAAAATTCATTCTTTCTTCTCTTCACTTCTTGATGTAAAATTTCATTAAAAAGATAATTCCTATTTTTCTTTCCCAACAGCCTCCGCTACAGACGATATTTATCAGAATATAATCATCATGTGTGTAAAAGAAGAATATTTTTAAAACGCTTTCTCTTAATAAAAAAATAAGTTTAAAAAATTCACAATAATTTGAAATAATTTTTTGGCTAAAAAATAACAATAATTTTGCATAAAGCTAAAAAGTAAAATTTCTGATTGTATATAATGATTTAAACTCTTTTTCCATTTAGGCGATTCAATTTGCCGATAGCTTAGAACGAGCAATAAATATAATCTGAATCATTAAGGACATAAGGCGTGTTTGTGTGTTATATTCAGCTCAAATACTTCATCTAACACTAAATGATGAAACGTTAGCAACTTAAAAACTGCACGATAGTGTGAAAAGATACAGGCTACATTGTTTGCTGAACAATGAATCCGACACAGATAACCAGCCACTGAGAAGTTTCCTCTTGGAAAATCATCTTCAGAGACACACTGGTATCGTAGTTCAAAAAAGAAATAAAATAAGACATTCTAATGAGGAAATGGCCTTGAATAGTTTAAGGCCAAGGACGTGGCCTTCTGGAGAAATCTGCTTTATAGAGTTGAGAAGAGAATTTTATTTAAAACTTAAGTTCATTGACTGGGGTGTAAAATCCGTGGAAAGCAATTCGTCAAAAATATTTTCAAATGCTGCTATGTTTCATAAAAATTGTGACAGAGAGAAGGTGTCTTTTGCATTTTAATATTTATTTTCGAATGTTAGAATATTTCTTTAGAATTTTAATGTTAAATTGTTCAATTTTTTTCCCTTGAAGTTATGAAATCTTTTGTGCAAAACACGCAAGAATTTACGCCATCTTGGAATTTTGATGTTGAAACAAAAATGAAAGAGAAATATTTTTAAGTTTTCATACATGTATATACATATTTTCTCCATTGCTACTCCTTGTGCTTGCAAATTGCAATATGAACAATAATTTTAATTATTTTATGAAATTAATTTAAAGAAATTTGCAATGTTTCTTACTTAGCAAATTTTATAAAATTGTTGATTAAGTTTGTGGACAATCAGTACTGTTTAAATATTTTGTAATCTTTGACGGCATGAATTGTGAGACCTTTTTTAATAATTCGTAAATTTAATTTCATAGTTCAACACATTATTAATGTAATTACATAGTAATATTAATTATTAACACACAGTAACTATATTGTGTGTTGATATTTTTTTACTTTAATAACTTCTTAAAATGCACTTTTTTTTTTTTACTTTTTTTTTTCTTTTTTTTTTTTGTCATTTATTACTAAATGATATTCTCGCTTGCGCGCACCATAATTTAAGCAAACATTCAGCGCTTATTAGTTTATAATAATTTAGTGAAAATACTGAAACAATTTGTAAAGTTTTAGTCTATTTTTTAATGAATATACTAAAATAAAGTTGAACTTCAAAAAAGGTTAATATTAATATTTTTGACAAATTTATTTTCACAAATTTTGACAAATTTTTAATCAACCTCCCCAATCTGTTTCCATAGGAAATTTATTAAATTTCAAAGTGGTGAAAAATTTAATTTTGTGCAATAATAGCTTCTTGAGCTATTGCAGAAAAACACCAAAATCTCGCATAAATTTTGATTAACGAAAAATTTTTAACTTTTGAAAAATCTATTTAATGTGGTCGTTCTATCTTCCAAAGTATATGTACAAAATTTACTAACTCTAAGACAATTGGTATAATCTGGAGAGTGCCAAAGCACACATTATTTATTATTATTAGTAGAGATATTATATTTTTGTAAAAACATTTCTCAGATTTTTTGTAAATCATTTTCATCACAAAAATAGTTCCTTTTTTGGAATCGTCATAAAATTAGAGAAACAGTACTAATATTTGTCGCATAAAATTTTAAGCAATCATTCTCAATTTCTTCAAAAAAATAATTAAAATAATACTTATTTCTTAAATTGATTTTGCTAATTATTCACTTTAAATTAATTTAATCTAATTAAAGATTAACTGGTAATTAAACTCTGAAAATATTAAAATAATGAATTTTTATCGAAATCCAACAAATGCAGGAAATTTCAAATATTATAGCACATCAGAATGGGAGTAAAGAATCCATTGCAGAATTCTTTTTCTACATTTAAGAAACAAATCGTCAAACAAAAATTTTCAATAAAAATAAAGTTTATAATTTTTATTTGTTCAATAGAATTTGTTCCGTGACTTTGTTAAGAATATTTACAGCAGACAGCTGCGTCTTCCTTTTTATTGTTTTTCGAGAAAAAGCAGTATTCTAAAGAAAACAAGACAGCGTTAATTTTCAAAGTAGAAATAAAATTAAAAAAAGTAGACATTTTCTTGGGAGGCAATAAATTAAAGGGATCAAATGTGATCTTGTGGCATTTTTTACGAGAAAACAAAAGCAGTATATTTAAATACAATTAAAAAGAGAAAAAAAACGATAAAAAGAAATAATAAAAAGATAATAATAACACTAATATTTAAACAAAATTTAATCGTATCTAAAATAAAACTAACTTTGAAGGAATGATCTGTTCCCAGGATTTAAATATTAATATAACATTAAGAGTTACTATAAAGTAAAATTAGTTAAATTCAAGTTTAATTGTCATTTGAAAAAATAAAAAAAAAAGTTTTTTTTTTTCATTGAATTAATAAATTCTTTTTTTCATTCGTGGCCCCTTTACTGACAGGACACATTTCGCGGACTCCATTTTCTTTATAAAAATTGTGTTGCGAATCAAACCGCGAAAATAAATACGAAAAAAGATCCTGCAATCTGTTAAGAATAAATGTTTCACTTTCTAAACTGAAATCTTTAAGCCACGATGAGTTTCTTAACTGTTTTTGACTACATATTTTGAAAAATCTGGAACAAGAAGCTCCCATGATAGTTTTTGCGACACTTTGCACTCAGGCCTTGCAACTCATCATTTTTACCCTCATTTGGGAACGCAAGCTTTACTTAAAAAAAATAATAATAAATTAAAAAAGAGCAAAATCGCAAAAAAATTCGCTTTTTGCGATTTCTTGCCAAATATAGTAGTTCTTATTCGTTCTAGATAAAAGCTTTTTGGCGAGGTTTTGATCGGTTGGCCAGATTTTGGGTGGGCATCGCGAAGAAATTTACCTTCTTCTTGCCAATTACAGTCTACATATCTAAATTTTTGGGTTTTTGTTTGCATAAATGATCGTGAACTGTTCACCAGAAACTTATTAATATGTAAGATATCAAGTATTTTTTGCAAATAACCATTCACATATAAAAAAATGGTGAAACATAATGAAGCACATGTTCCAATGTTGCACAAAATTTGATCTAATTCAACCATAAAAATTTGAGCTGAATACGAAAATAACTGCATCTTGACTTAGACCGGGTACAATTCCGAATGACAAACGGTAAATGGAGCATGCTGTTTGATCTATATTTTTAGACACTATTATTCAGACAAATAATAAAAAATGATACTTAAAAGAAAGTGTTTGTAAACGTGTCTGCGAATCCAGACAAATCCATCCACTTAAACTATGAAATTCGATACACAGGATTATAATAGTAAGTCGAGCCCAGATTTAAAATTTCATGTGTAGATTTAAAAAAAAAACGTTTTAAGTTGTTTCGGGTGATTTTTCTCGCGCATTTTATCATAATATCATTTACGATGAATAAAGAGGAGGAGGGGGCACCGCAGCATCGAATAGAACAAATAATTGTTGTTCTACTGAAAAACTTTTTAAATATTTAACGTATTATATAATGTAAAGCTCCAACGTAAGAGTGTTCTTTTTAATGATCCGTTTTCTTGAAATTTATTTAATATTAAAACTTATTTTGTTTTCTTTTTTCTAATTATTTTTAAAGAAATAACACAAATCGGAAATTTTTTCCTCATTGATTTTAATAGTAAATGGTTTCCAAAATGAGGAAAGATATTTTTTCTTGGATGGATTGGAGGGGGGAGGGTGAGGAATTTTATTTTTCCGTTGACTTCACGTGGAGTCAAATGAGAACGGATGTTCCAAGAACCAGGAAACTTATTTTTACATAATTTAAATTCTAACAGCAATGTTTGCCATGTGGTACCTTTTAATTTCATTGTCTATTTTTACTTTCTCCGAGATAAAGTATAAAGAAAGTATTGCAATCTTGAAATAATTCGAGATTTTGATGAATTACTGTTTCATATCTCCTTGAGTTCAAAAAATTTTTGGTCACTGTGTCCATCTATTTGTGGTGAACACGATAACCCCAATGCTGTGAGCAAAACAGAGGATATTTGGTACATGGACTTTAAACCAAATTTGCAGATTTCTATCAAATTTTGAACAAAATATATCAACTTGGCTGCTCCAGAACAATTAAACTCTTTAATTACAAACCTAAAGAGCTAGACTGGTATACATGTTTATCTTCTAAAATGTAGATTCTTATCAAATTTTGAATCATATCTGACAAAAGGTTGACTGCCTGCCGATCTGTACTTTAAATAATAATTTGTTATAACAATGACTTACATCAATTAAATTCAGTTTGTGATCGTCTGACTATATTTGTAATTTCGTGTCAAATTTTGCTTTTAATCAGTCTTTAAACAAAAGATATCCAAATTACATATTCGATACTCTAGCTAGTTCTTGTGTGTTAACAGCCACACTAGATCGCCAAAGGTCGCACACTAATAGGCTCTTTCGTAACTGTTGTTACCCAATGGCATGCAGTTAATAATACAGATGTATGTTTATTACAAAGTGTATCAGAAAATTCGAATTTTATCACCTTTTGTTCAATTATCATTGCCGCGAAGAAAAAATAAACGTGCGAAATGAATACAGTCTTTGTGTTGATTTTGTTTTAATTTATGTTATCGTCATTTTTTTGATTCCGCTGGCATTCATTGTGGAACGGGCAGTGATATCATAATTGATGTTAATTGATCATAACATGAAAACTTTTTATTTGCATAGATTTTTTGTATGTAATATAAAAAAAGCATAACGTACTCCGTTATGCGTATTGTAAACAAAAATGTTTTGTGTAATAACCTTTTTTTTTTCTTCTCTTTTTTGAATATATAAATTTTATTACTTATTTTTTGAAGTCATAAGTACAGATAGTCGAATGCCGAGGAAGATATGTACAGAATGTTGACGAATATAAATTTCCATATTATATCAAATTTTATTATGATTTTTTTATATTAAGGGATTTACGATTTTTTTTTTATACTACAGAAATGGGAATCTTGCTTCGCATTTTAACGGTCCAACTGCGATTATATGCATGGATTGCAATATCATATTTCAGATCTCCGACAAGGTTACATTTCTATACTCAGTATCGTTTGCATCGACAGACTTAACAATATGTGATATAAATTTAAGTGTCTCAGATTTATTCATTTAACCCTCATTTCATCGAGTTAGATGACTCACATATTCATTTCTTCGACAAGAAACAAAAACTAGAAACTTAAAAAAAAATAAAAAAAAAATCTAATTTTTTAGAAAAGTGAAAGAAATGAAAATCTTATAAGTAATTTTTTTTCTATCTCTCATAATAAAAAAATAATTCTATATACAATAATTTCTTTAAACAAAATTATATATTACTGCAATTTTCATATTTCTATGAAAATATAGCATATTTGGCACAAATATAATTGCTAAAATAAAAATTTTATAAATTTATATAGAATTTTAAATAATTAAAAATTATGCGATAATTTGGCGTTTTTTTTCACAATAATTACCTAAAATATTTTTTTACACACAATTGATTTTAAAATCATTTTAAAAACTGTTGGTTTAATAATGCCAGTCTAAACAATCTGTGATTTTTTTTTTAAATATGATAATTTTTAGAAGAATTTTTTTCCATAATTTTCAACAATAATTGTCATTTTGTAATCAAAATCAAACTACTTCCATTGTTTTATCAAATATTTGATCACCTTGTTTTCTTCTGTTATTGAAAGACAAAGAAAAAAGATTCTGTTTATTGTCTAGTCCGTTTATTTGGGAATTTTCTTCTAATAACAAAGATGAATGTGTCTGCTGGAACTATAAAAGTTAGACCATTACACCAAAATTATATGTATACTTTAGAGGGTCAAAATGTGCAACTCGAAGCATTTTTAAAAAATTTCTTATCAGAATTTTATTTAATTAAAAATAAGAGAAATTTCGACATTTTCTACCAAATCTTCCGAAATTATTTAGGCACAAAAATAATTTTTACGTCATTTTAAAATTTAAAAAATTATCTTTACAATAATGCTAATTTTATAATTGTGCAGTTTTTTCAGAATGTTGATAATTTTTTAAAAATACTTTATTTTGTTTGCCTAATTTCCAACAAACGATTTCACTGTTGTTTTGAAATTCAAATCATTTTCATTGTTACATCAAATATTTAATCACGTGACTTTCTTCCATTGTTGAAAGCTGAAAAAGGATTCTGTTTAGTATCCGTGTAGTTTACAAAACGAATGAAGTTACAACAGCATAAAATTTAGCATGAAATAAATGGATGAAATGTGCATTTATTTTTTAAGAATGCAATGATGTCAAAAGACTGGGCTCCTTCCTCAACAAACATAGCATATCCTTTTTTTTTTTATTTGACTATTTGAATTCTGCTATTACTTTGAAGTTTTCTATTTTACCTTTTTTCGATGTATTTCTACTATTTTCTATGTATTTTTCACACTTTTGTTAAAATTGTAGACTTCTTAGTTTATCAATTCTCACTTATCACATGTAAGTTTTATATTATATTTTATTGATAGAAGTTATAAGATATGATGAGCATGAAAGCTTCTGCTGTATCTATCTGATTTGCTCTGACTGTGCGGGCTTTTGCCCATTGTTTGTATACTACCCGCATAACCGTTTCGGATTGGTTGGGTTACTCTGTCTTGGATACCTTGGAATAGAACATGTAAGACAATTAAAATAACACCACTTTAATGTTTAATTCGGCTGAATGATGGATATTAAATTATATCTAAATAATTTAATTCAAATTAAATAGAATCAATATGCCCAACGAACCAAATGATCACCAAAAGTGACTAGTTAGACAAGTTAGAATACCGCGAAAGATGAGGTGTAATTACATGAGAAATTATCAGCACAACTATATTTTTAATGGCAGTATGGGACTTGACACCAGTTGGAAGGTTCATGTGCGCAATAAGTAGAGCAAGTGTAAGACTATTAAAATAACAAGGCTTTTCGTCTCTCACAATTTGATGCTTAAAAATACTTTGTGGAACGAACCATGAACAAGCTAAGCCTAATTAAAACCAAGCAATGTCAGCATTCCCTACGAACTAGGTGGTGGCCAAACTTAAATGAAATCATATAATTAAGGGGAATTTTTTATTCTCAGTCGGGTTAAAACAAAATATCTCTCATGATCTTATTTGTTATACCAATTCATTGTTTACTACTAAAATATCTCTTGTAACGGCTGAAATAGTAACAATTTTGGATACAAAAAAAAACAAAACAAAACATCGCACTCAGTTCTCCGAAAAATAAACATTCATCTGCTTCAACGGCAAACTATTAAATCACCCAGGTAACGCCTAGTTTTGTTCACTGCCAACGCCATTAGATTTATCTCGGGTTTTTTTCTTTTCATGCAACCTCACGTTTCTAGTGGGAGATTTAATCCCTTTTCTTCAGAGTTGCCGGGTACAGCGGTCTCGTAAAGTTGTGTACATAATGACGTAATTACGATCCCATTTGACGAACGGCAGCGTTTCTGTCGCCGTAAAGCTGTGCCCGAAACGCTCTTACAGAGAAAGCAATTCCACGAGATTTTGAACTCTGAACCGAGCGGCACACTGGGCGATAAAGTGGGCGGAGCAACGCTCTCTAGGCTGTCATTGGCGAGTAAGTGACTCCGCCATCTTTGTCCACGTTCATACTCAAACGATTGCATATCACACGAAGGATATAGGAATAATGTCAATTATTAATGCTTCATTCTGTCAGATGACAAATACAATAATCCAAATTTTATTTAACAATATTCTTCAACCATTTGCTAAGGTGTCATATATTTTTTTCTTCGTACTACTGAATGCTGGATGAATTTTAAAATAAAATTGACAAAGCGCAGGTGTGTTAAAAATGAACATGCATTATCATTGTAATATTCGATTTACGAATGAAAACAATTCGTATTAAAAACTAACTGATTTAATAGAATTTAGAATATTTTTTTAGAAGAGAATGCATTTTATGACTGGGACAACTCAGGAAAATCTGTTAATTTGTTAGGTTTTAAATACTTCAACCCTAAAAGGATTTGTTATAACTACAATTTGTTTTTAAATCTTTAAAAAAAAATTTTCTTGTATGTACGTAACTTTATATTTCTAAATGTAGATTTAATTATTTTTTTATTTTTATCAAGCTTTTTTATATGCGATGTTTTTGATTTTCTTACAACCAGAAAACATATCCTTGTAAATTAAATCTGAAATGACATTGCTTACACTCCCTAAAGAAGAGATTTTTTTCGAACATTTTTTACAAATAATATGAATCATAACCATAAACGGAAGTTCATGTCAAAACGAGGAAAATAGGGGAAAAAAAAATGCCTGTAAAATATTTATTTTACCTCATTGATGCTTAAAACCGATTTCTCTAACTTGGAAAAATTGTTTTGAGGTATCTAATTACTTAAAAATTTGATTAAAACCTAGACTATTTATTTCTAATAGTCGATGAAATGCGGAACTTAATTCTGAAAATGGGTACTTTTATATTTCTTGTTCTAAACAGATATTTATGTTTCTACTCACAATGTTTAATTGTTTTTTAAAATTATTTACAAATTATGGCGGGAAATTATCTTTTTGCAGTTTTCAAAAATCTTTTGGGATAACCAGCAATTTTTTTAAGAAAGACGAGAATTTAAAACAAACTTTTTTCATTTTAATGAAAAAATAAAACTGCAGACGATATAAAGACTTTTGCTTATTATAATATTATATAGAAAAAAATCATTTGCAATGAAGGCAAATAAAAATGTTTGTTTATGAATGCGAAGGAAATAAATAGATCGACTACTAATAGGAATTAAATTTTTAATCTTTCGCATATTTAAAATCCTTCTCAAAAACAGGAAAGAAAGCATAAGAAGATTTACAATTCAGTTTTCGCAGCAACTAAATATTCCATTCATTTTTCCTTAGTAAACAACCATGAAAATTTTATCTCATGTCTCGCTGTATATATCAATTAATTTAGTAAATATTATACGAATTTATCTCTCTATTCGTATAATATCTCTCTTTCTTATTCGAGTCTAGAATATCTTTTAAAAATTCCTTTGTATTCTTATACTACCTATTTATTCTTCTAATGCACCTTCATTCTATCAATTAATAAACTTAAATTTAAAATTCGACTTTAGGAAGATTTCTAGGGAGTCGAATCTTCTCGTTAATTTAGCTCCATTAGAATTCTTGGCGTATTAAAATTATCCATCCAATCAGGGACTCGCTGCTAAGAATAGAATTCGATCAATCTCGATAGATTTTCGCCAGGACTAGTATAACGGTACCTGATGACTCTAGTGCAAAGAAAGATTTAATTCTCTCCTTACCAGTACTACTTACAAATACCAGTACTATTTAATAATATTTGAGCGTTCTGTGTTAGAATAGTTTGGCGTTCCATTAGAATCATAACTATTAATTTGAATACATGTTTTCTATAAGGTAACCCTCTGAAATGTGACTAAATAAATAAATTTGATTTACTACTATGATATTATATATAAGTGTGAACTGTTATAGCGTGCATAACAATTGTAGAGTATTACATGCAAAATTCAGGGATGCTTTACTGATTGCTTATGTTTGGATATTTTTTGAATATATATACTCAAGTTTATAAGTTGAATATATGTCATTCAAAGACGTTGTAATTCGATAAAATGAATATATATGTAATCCACTAGCAGTTCAAGTTTCCGATTGAATTTAATTAAATGAAAAGGACATCACATACCCGAAACAGAATATATCATTTAATCAGATGATGAAAAAAGTTAGGGAGCCTAATTATCTTAAAATTCAAGCCAAATGAAAATCGGAAATATTGTAGATTTTTAGACTTGGATCAATGATACAACTGGGCTACAGTCAAGTTAATCCTTTGGAGAGTGGCAGATTTCCGACAGGGCGTATAAGGCAGCTGCCCAGAGACCTAGGCTGAGAGGTCAATCAAAGCAATCTTCAAAGTTGTCAAACAAATAATTTTGTAAAAAAAAAAAAAAAAAAAAAAAAATACAAATGCCATGAATTATAATATTAATTCAAATATAATTAACATATTTCAAAGCATTCTTTTTGTTATTAGAATATTTATAAGCACCAAATATCTATTTTAATAATATTGTGTTGTTGTTGTTTCTTATGGCACTTGCCATGGATTTTGTGACCACGACTGATTTATACGCGCGTCAGCCACCAAGCACGTAGGTAATCTTCGCCGTCGGGGTTCGAACTCGCAACCGAAGGGACTCGAATCCAACGCTCTACCAACCAGACTATCCTGGCCCAGTAATATTGTATACAGACGTAAATGGTCTGACAGATCGGTGTCATAAGCTCTACTAATAATAAAGATTAACGCGTGCGTGCATGCCTATGTGTGGCACTCTACAGAGCTGTTCTTTAGACCAACAGCTATTCGGCACATATTGAAATTTAGGAATGTACCCCTCGGAGTGATTTTTTTTCTTGAAATTTTAATTGGAATCTTAATTAATTAAAAATTAAGCCGAAATTTGGCACTTTTCCATCATAGCTTTTGCAAATACTGCACAAAAATAAATTTTATATAGCTTTAAAATTTTTCTTTTTAATATTGACCATTAAATAGTCATGTAAATTTTTCAGAAATTTTGGCAAATTTATAAAAAAGTGTTTTTTGTTTGTTTATTCTCTAACAATAGATTGCATTGCTGCTCTGAAATTCATATCGTTTTCATTGTTTCACCAAGTTTGTTAATGCGTAATTTTTTCCGTTGTTGAAAACGAAAGAAGAAGGATTCTGTTTACTACCTGTGTTATTTACAAGACCGAAAAAAAAAAATGAAGTTATAATACCGTGAAATTTAGAAGATAGTTGAGCGTTTTTGTTAGAACTATCATGCCATTTGGCTTATCTCCATCAGAAGGGATCATATACTCAATGAACAGAACATTTGAGACAATTCAAATAACACGACATCAATGCCTGACAATTTGGAGGAATGATGATCATAGAATTATATGTAAGCTATTTAAATGAAATTAAATATAACCAATATCAATATTAAATATAACAACCATCGAACCAACTGGTCAAATATATTTCCCAAAAATAATAAAATACAAAACTAAGCTAAATAAGACATTATCGTGTTAAAAATGAGTTGAAATGTGAAATTAAATTTTCCTGCTTCTTAAAAGAAAAGCCTCATAATGTACACTCGGTAGGACCGCAAAATACCATCGCCACTGCCTTTGGATAAGATGATCTTGCTCACATATTCAAATATATAGCAAAGCATTCGCAAATACATTATATACATTTATATTAATGAAGAAGGAGAAAATAATTTATAGTAAAATTCCTTAATTTTATAATGTTACTTATTATCATATTCAATAATGCATGCTTAATTACGTAACCGCAGCCGGAGACATAAGAGCAAGTATATGAGAATTTGCTACATAACGAAGTAGGCCCTGCCTTGTCTCATGGCTTAACAATATTGTAGGATCAAGTTACCTCTATTCCAATGGTAGGACGTGCGCCCTACAGGAGAAGATAGACTGTCACCAGACATATAGACTGTAGGACTCCAACTAAGTTTCCGGCCTCCTGCTGTCGAGCCGGTGGTCATTCAACCACTCCGGATGCAGAGGCAGTCGGTAGTGGAAATCCGACCAGGCAACTACCTAGGACCACAGATAGGTCGATTAAAGATGTTATTAACGTATTTGTAATTTAACTGAATTTGAAAGAAATACAATTTTTCCGAATTATAAAATAACGTGTACACATTGAATTATCATAATCATTATGTTATAAATTTTCATTATATTTTGGAATATTAATTAGTCTTTAATTCATTATATTATATTCTAAAACACATCCTGTAAAATACTAACTTTAATGTTCTATTTGTAAATAAAGAAATCCTTAATTAATAATTATGGTTAATTCAAAAGAATTTTATTACTTTTTTTTCCCTGTGATATACATATAAGAAAGGAAAAAGAAAAAAAAATATATTTATTTTTACAAAGTTACTAAAATTAAAATAATGAATCATTAGCATACAGATTAAGTTAAAAAAAATTAGAATTCTGTATACCTTAACAAATGAAGCAAGTAAACACATCAATTAGATACATATTTCAGTATTTTTTTCTTTATATTTAAAAGAATTAATCCATTATCTTAAATTAGAATTACTATGATAAATTTTATTATGAAGAGAAATTGCAGTTTCCAATGGACTCAATTTATATACTCAAGGTGCATGCTGTATGCCGTCTAATTTTGGCGTCCAATGTCCATTTTGCGTGAAGGGAAAAGACGTCACGTCATAACATGACATAAAATAGATGTTAGAAGACTCGCGCTATTAACCTTTTGATATTATCGTGACGTTACGCCAACCAACTCCATTACGTTATCTATCTTCAGTGGATAATCTCGCAACAGACATTCGATATTTTCTGCCAGTTTTTTATTAACAACTAATCATTATTATTAGCTATTAGTTGAAAACTAATTTGCGAGGTAGTTGTAAAATAACTTAACCTCACTTGTAATTTGTTGCTATTTCGATGTTTTTAATATATTTTTTAAAACTTGTTTCTTGTTCATAACGATCGAATTTTGATATCGAATTTCTCTAGTACTAGAATTCCGAAATCTCGAACGTATTCTAGATGAAAATACTTTATTTCATTAGATTTTAATTATTAGTTAATCTATAAATGTAATTAAATTTTGTGTCCCTAAAAGTGGCGTTATTTGATAGTAAAATTTAGGGGGAAAAAATCGAAATCCGTAATATTTATAATCATGAGCTACAAATTAAAAAAAAAGCAGGATATGATAAAAATAAATTGATTCTATTTTTAACACGCAAACAAAAATGCATATCTAAAAATTGTTTTCATAACATTAATTCTATTTTATTTTAATCCATCAGTACTCGCTTCCATCACTGCTCTTGTCAAATATTTCAAACTTGATGACATATTCAACTATTGCAGACAGCGATACATATCACTCACTGCCGGATATGATTTGTGCAATGTGACCAGACTTTCTTAATTTCAACCTGGGAGGTCTTTAGTTAGGGAGTGAAGCCAAACCAGATATCAAGCTCTTCCTGACCGATATTAACGACAGAAAGAGAATATTTATGTTACAGTGAAAGATCGAAATCTAAAGAAGTCAGCATTCTGTGAATGCTGACATTATCGTGCGATCAATGCCGAATTGTAACTATCTGAATGCTAACATTCACCAGAGAATATCAACATTTGCCAGATTTCGCAGTAATATACACAAGATGAAAATAAATCATACTTAAAGAAATTGTTTTCAAAATTACTATTTTTCAAATAACTGCGTAGTAACAGTTGGGTGGAAGAACTCTTAATGGAATAATCTAAAATAAAACCTATTAAATGCTTCTTTTAACGAATTTCTCTATTTGAGTAACTGGCTGAAAATGAGAAATCAGATAACACGGGACATTTTGTTTAACACTTTATCTGAACATTAATATTTCATTGTTGACATTAATATAAGGTATACCCGCATAACGGGTTAAAATCAGAAAAAAAAAAAAAAATGCGACATTTTATCAACAATCAGGTATGTCACGGCTAATTCGAGACATTTGATTGTTTTGAGTTTGTAGCTTAAGTAACTATTTTGTAATTTAGCAAGAATCAATTTCAATATAAATGAAATGAAATTTCATTTATATTGAAATTGATTATTGAACAATTTTCTCTCTTGTTTAAACTACTCAATTATCATCTGGGTTAATTTGACAGTGAAACATAATTGATTGGAATTCGATCATCCTAAATTTTTTCCCCTCCTGTGCCTCTTGATTGCCATTTCATTTCTAATTATTCCTATTGTCATTTTCTCGATTCCATAACCCTCCTTCGACTAAAAAAGTTTATATCAATTGATCAATCACCTTTGGCGACCAGCTTGTTGATTTTTCTGGCTTGATTTCCCATTACATGGAATGCATTTGTTTAAATTCTTACCTTGTAATTTGATAACCATGGCCAGATTCATAATAAGTTACTTCAAATGCCAGCATATGATTTTTCCCTAGAATTTTCCCCATACTTCTTTCATTGCTACCCATTAGTCTTCAGAATTTACATAACCTTCTCTTTTCGCACGAATGCAAGGAAATAAAGTTCTATAACAGATACATTTTTTCATTTTAATCTCTTATATTTTGTGTTTTATGGGCATTACTACCATTATCTGGAGGAGAGAGAGAGAGAGAGAGAGAGAGAGAGAGAGAGAGAGAGAGAGAGAGAGAGAGAGAGAGAGAGAGAGAGAGAGAGAGAGAGAGAGAGAGAGAGAGAGAGAGAGAGAGAGAGAGAGAGAGAGAGAGAGAGAGAGAGAGAGAGAGAGAGAGAGAGAGAGAGAGAGAGAGAGAGAGAGAGAGAGAGAGAGAGAGAGTAGTGATCTCCAAATAATTTTAAAAATAATCCAATTTCCAAATAGCAATCTAGTTTTCCAAATAATTTTTTAAAGATATTTAAGTAAAAACGATAAAAAATTCTAATTAAATCTAAAATCTTATTTTTCTTATATATATACTTTAGAGAAGAGGAATATGTCCCTCGAGGTGAGTTAAAAAAATGTAATTCCTTAAAAATTAAGCGAGATTTTGACATTTTCCCTCGATAACTCCTGAAAACATTATTGCATAAAAATAAACTTTTACACCATTTTGAATTCGAAAGATAGTCTTTATAGTAATACGCAATATAAATATCTTATTTTTCTGATTTTTGACAATTCTTAAAATATTTTTTCGAATAATTTTTATTAATAGATTCGATCTTTCCAATGCAATGCAAAGTATTTGCATTGCAGCACCAAATATTTAGTCGGAGTATCTTTGAAATTTACTTGGAAAATAAGAGGTTATAACTACAATACTACGAAAGACAATGTGAAGTCAAAAGACGTATTGCTTGAACATTTATATTTTTAATGCATTATGATATCATGGGACTTGACTCCATTACGGAGTTTACATACGTAGTAAAGAGAACACTTGTAAAATTATTAAAGTAATGCAGTGGCACTTAAAAATATTTTCTTGAGGGAATTATGATTATCAAGTCATGCATGAGATTTAAATGAAATCCATGTCCGCAACAAATCAACTTATCATGAATTATGACTAATATATCAAATAATAAAAGTATGAGTTATAAATTAAGAAATTTTTATAATGATAAAATCGCACTAAAGAACCGGCAAAAAAAGTCGCTGCATTTTCATTTTAAAGTATTATCTAGTAAATATATTTATGAAAAAAAAAAATCTTGCTGCGTATTGTTACGCATTTGAGAAATAAAATCACGTGACCCAACAATCAAACGTTAAATAGCACTGCGTATGTAGCATTTGAAATTAAAACTGGCCTTTCTCTTTTGATGGGTTTGCGTGGACATGAAATGTTCGCATTACGGGAGGCGCAAAATATTTGCACAGCTGTAAGAAATATAAATAATTAAGTACGCGGTTTTATGAAGTTCCTGAAAGTTTTTTTTACAAATATAAACCTTGTTTTTTATAACCATTAATCATATAAGATAATAATAAATGCTCTGTCGCATGTATTATTATCTTACGTGAATAATATTTGTTATCAATCAATATCAAATATGGGATTTGATATTCTTATTCTTAGTTACAGTATTAGGAATATTACTTGAAACATTCTTTTTTAAATCAGAATTTCGAACCTAATGGACTCATTATATTTAAATTCATTGTTTATATTTATTTTTTAAGCAGTTGTGACAACAGTCTTTTTTATTATGAGATCATTTCCTGATCACATGACATTGGTCGGATATGTCGTGATAATTTAATTTCAAAATCCACTACGCATTTTACAGCAGGAAATATAACCATGATGTGATCACATAGTGCAACACAAAGTAGTGTTATAAGTTACATGGCATACTACATTAACTTTCTTATTAATAAATACACTTTTCAAAATTCTCATGGATATAATTTATAACAGATTAATTCCATTAAATTCATTTTTTTTCAACTTACCAAACAATGTAATTAAATTTTGAATAATTGTATGCTGTATTAGTCATTTATAAACAAGGAAAATCAGTATTTCTATCTAAAACGCTTGCCGCCAATCATGATTAGTATAAAAATAATACGTTATTTTCACTTTTAATAAGGATTTTCTATATTTGCAAATGCTATTTTTGCTATTTTTCTATATTCCCAAAAATGTGATTATGGAAAAGAAGAGAAATTAATTTAATCACGGAGCATACTGGAAGCATTTCTTGGAGCTATGTATTGTGAGGGGTTCGTATAGAAATTGCAATACATTAATTGTCGATTGAATTTAACGCTCGAATGGAAATGGTTGAAACACAAATCTTAATTTTTTATATTCAGAACTATGGTAAGTATAAGATACTCCAGAAAAGAAATTTTAGGTTTAAATTTTAAAAATCATTTTTTAAAAAATTTCTTGCATTTTTTTTTTTCAACATTTTCAAAGCTGTTTTCCCCCTTGTATGCAAAGTTCACAAAGAGTAATACCGTAAACTTCAAAACATTTTTAACCTCGAAAAATGTAATGAATTTTAACGTTTTATATTTTTTCCAAGTCCCTAAAAAATCTGTTTTTATTATTAAATATACATAATATAGGCTCTAGTAAAAGAAGAAAGTGGAACTGCGGCTTTATATTTCTTCGCTCTATCTTTAAACAAATCTTTTTGATAAATTCAGCACCAGACAGCAATACTCTATGAGAAGGTAAGAATTTATACATTCTCGAGGTGATGATTTACTGAAATTTATCTGAAGAAACACTTGTTTTAGCTGCATAATTCCCATTTGATACTGCAGCTTATTGTTGTCTGTTGCAGAAATTTGAGCATGAAAAAGCATGAGAAAGCTAGAACATCACACAATTCAGAAATTAAAGCGATCTTAATTTTTAATAATGTAGAGGAGGTAAAAATTTCAATCTTGTTCGCGAACCATTCAGTTCAAAGAAACGGGAAAGATAAGGGGGATTTATAATTATTTTTTAATAATTTTAAAAGATTTTTTTAAAATTTTTTATTTCAGCATAACTCTCTTATAATGGATGGCAGAAAGATAATTCAAATTAGGCGAATTATCATGAAACCTTATGACATTCCATTTTTTTTTATTTTCTCGTATACGTAATATAGATAAAGTATAGTAATCGACAAAAAAAAAAAAAAAAAATCGAAATCAGAATTTTGACACATCTTCACGTTTTAGACCTCCCTGAGCTCGAGAAATGCATTTTTGGAAAATGTCCGTCTGTCTGTGACAAAGATAATTTAAAAATGCTTTTAACTAGACGGTTGAAATTTGGTATACGGTCTTTATAGCAAATCTGCAGATATCTATCAAATTTTATGTAAAATCCGTTCAGAGGAAGTCCGACAGTCCGTCTGTCCTGCTGTTCGAATAAAATTTAACAAGATAATTACAAAACGAAGAGAGCTAGACAGAAAAAATTTGGTTCATAGATTTAACATCCATAGTGTAAATAGCTGTCAAATTTTGCGCCAAATTTAACTGCGGGTTGATCATCTGTCGGTTTGTACTTTCAGAAACATGTAAACTCAATCATTCAAAAATGCAATGATTTGAATATATCAAATTTGGTATGGGATTTTGTGACTACAAGAGCAATTTTGTGTCAAATTTTTGTTCCAATCAGTTGAGAATCGAATTTGTGTCTAAAACACAATTTCGATTTTTAGATCCTATTAACGGCAAGCCAGGGATTAATCGCCAAATAACTCGCCAAGTATGATACGATAGATGGAGTAAAAATGCTAAATTCAGGCCAGAAGTTAATATTTTGGAACTATTGTACGCCAACGCCATGTAAGGCATTTTCTGGCATGACAAATTTATTGGATAGTATGCGAGAAAGTTTTGAGAAGATCACTTCTGCTGGTTAAATGAAAGTATTTTGATATTTGTAATATTTAGAAGTTAGAATCTGAAAAACTCTTTTCAAAAACTTAATTTCAATTGCTTTTAACCTAAACTTATGATGCCTTATTGAAAAGATCTCATCAGTGATAGTTTTTATCAGCTTCGTAATTTCAATTGTATGAAATAAGGATCAAAGCAGAAGTTGTGGAAGTATCTTTATAAATTTGGAAAGACAGAATTTTTAGACGGAATTTTTCTTCGTCGGGCTAGCCGAGAGGAATTTTTTTAAAATGATATAAAATAGCGGATCTATATTTTATTAATTAGAATAACTATAAATATTATTTTCAAATTATATTCTTTAATCGCCTTCAAATGTTTTCCTAACTATAAATTTTACAATGCATGAATTTCTTAAATAATTTAAAGCCCGGATTTCGTTTTCATTTCCAGACGTTTAAGTTTAAACATTTTTTCGTTGATTCACAAAGATTTAAAAAGCCGCGAAATTACGTATTTATTAAAAGAAAAGTTTACTCATTCTCATTCAGAAATTTCAAATTGTATAATTATTATCAAGATAACTTTCATTTGATATAAAAATAAAATGGAATCATGTGGTAATATATAAAGTCAACGAAAAAGAAGAATTTAAAAAAGAAACAAGTATTTCGATCACAGGGAGTCAATCAAACATCTCCTTACTTATGAATTGGTACCTAAAAGCAGAATTCACTTAGTGTATTTAATTATCTTCAGATAACAATTGATGAAATCCCATTTAAGGCCTCACCTGCCCCCTGGAACATTCAGTATAGTTTAATGAGCAATGTAATTACTATTTAAGCGATCGTAATCTCATTATAACGATTCAGCGAATTCCAAGGTTACTGATTAATATAATTTTTTTTCCGACGAACTAATGCAGCGAGCGATGCCATGCTACACAGGTATTCTTTTTTTAATTTTTTGATGGAATAATTAACTTTTCATCTTTCATTATAACAGTGTAAATGGAGAAATAATATTGTATTTAAATAAGTTGGACGATTTGCAATACTTCAAATAATACAAAAATTAAATTGAATAACGAATGGATATGTGATAATAATATAAAAATAGTTATGTGTGCAAAAGATACACTTTTTTCCTATTTAGAATATAATTAGCAATCTCTTCAGCTTGAATAAAATCCAATTTTATTAATCCATTTAATTATCTTAAATTTTTAGCGCATAATTGATATTTATTTTGGTGTATTAAAAATATCAAATACATAATTTAATTTATAATTGAATGTTTAAATATTTTCCTGTACAGGTAAGCATAATTTTTTAAAATCATAATTAATTTTTAATGCTCTGCAAAAAAAGAGTGTGAGAGAGAGTAACTGCTATATACCAGTTCGTTTTTTTGTTTGTTTGTTTGTAAATTTATTAAAAATTTTCACTTTAAATTCTCTGCGGCTTACTGATAGAAACTTTTTGATTCCATTTTGAGAACCGATTCCATATCCTATCACATATTGTCCATTCTGAGTTACGAAAAGCCAGCTGTGTTTTTACGCATGCGCCAATAGGCTTTGGCTTTACTAGATTAAAAGTGAGGTAAAAGCTTGAGAAGATGTTCACATCTTATTTAGCAATCAAGTCTTCTGCATAAATTCAACTTAATCATAAAGCAGTTGTCTGATTTTTGCTATGAAATAAAAGACAAAATATTCAGCCTCTAGAAATGAAAAACTTAGCGAAATTGAGCAAACATCCCCCCCCCCCAATTCTTGTGGATAAATATCGTATAAACATACTTTCTCCAAACTATAAAATATTTATACATTTATTAACTGTAGTCTTTTGACGTTCAGGGCATAACAGCTTATGTTAGTATATATTCCATCATTCAATCATTCAAATCTAACCTCATTTATTAGCGGAATTGGATGGCATCGTAATCGTGAATTATCTTTAAAATTCGAAAAGCCATATGAATAATAAGCACCGAATTTCGAATTAAAATAGCTCTATTCAAAACGACAAGCTGGAAAAAAATAAGAGGAAACGCATCCAACGGTACAAAGGACAAAGCCTTACAAAAAATTCCGGAAATGCTCTAATTTTATACTCTTGTGTGGGGTAAAATGAAAAAAAAAAGTCTCAAGTTGCTGAAAAAAAAAAAAAAAAAGAGTGAATGTGATGCTCTTAAATATGCCAGAGACAAACATCTTCCATCTGGCATGTACAAAATTTCAAGGTCCATCTCAAAATAATTCTAATTTTGCTCCGGAAAAAGAATAAATAAGGCACAAGCTTTGTCTTTAGTTCTTTTTGCTTAATTTTTGAATGTCTTCGATTATCACAAATTTTCCTTCGTTCGAAGTAGCCCAAAAAGTAAAGAAAAAAAAATTGCACAGCTGTTTTCGCTTTGCATTTATAACAAAGAATGAAATAATTGTTTTGGATAGTACGGCTAAGGGGAGAGACATTATATTTCACAGAATTCTATGGAATCAACGATATAAATTCATTAATATTGTATTTAATTAAAACTGATTTTTAATAAAAACTACTTTCAGTTTCAAAATAAATTAAATTATATATTATTTATTAATTATATCTTATTAATATCATTACTATAGAATAAAAAGTGTACAAGATATATAAAATCATCATAAATGGAGAACCGGATTTTAAAAATATATATTTTCAAAACTATTAGACATAATATTAAAAGTGATACAATGAAATAAAGAGAAACGTCTCATATTTTGTTTTTTACATCGCTTAACAGATGGCAATTATCTGGACATGTTGTAAATATGGTTTTTTCCATATCTACGTGAGGATAAAACGAATTATTTTTTTCTGCAAAATGAAGCCGCACTGCATTGGGATTTAGATGGTCTAAATGAGGAGCTTCCACAAAGCTGGGAGATAGCGATGTCTGTTGATAAGGTGTCAGCTTCGATGCAGGAAGTTCCTGTTTTGAGACCCGATTCCACCGAAGAACTGTCGAGTAAGCTTGTCTTTTGCACATTAAATCCGTCGGTGTCAAATATCTTCCAGCTGGTGAGGTGCAGAAGTTTGGTGAGAGGGTGCCAACTCAGGTGTCATCCTCATCTTCTGACCTTGATTGAAAATTGCGAGGTCCGTCCCAATGTACTCCAGTGTTGCTTTAAAAAGCGAGACGTTAATATAACTAAACTAAACCAAACTCTACAACGCTAAACTGCATTTCTAGGCAACTGATTTACCTTTAGCTATATGGTCAACAAAGTCCTGGGATCTTATCTAATACGATATTTTTTTATGGGGTTACATTAAAGTCCTTATTCATAAGCCCCCATTGCCAGAAAAAAAATCATCAGTGCTGCAATAAGTATCACTGATAGTGTAAAACTTTAAAAACCATGGAATGAATAAAGTCTAAACATTTGTTATATTATGAAAGGTTCATGAATCAAACATTTATAAAATAAAATAAAAAAATTTAAAAGTTTTTTAATTCATTTTTATGTATCACAAATTATGTTTTGTGTAATAATTTTATCCGGTCATTTATTTAAGCACTTTAGGGATTACGTATATTATATAGAGGGAACATCATGCATGTGTTACGCGATAACCAAATAACTTTTTTCAAATATATAAAATACCTATGTTATTTCGATTCACTTTTTTGTTTCTATCTCAAACTTTTCTTTAGCTCATTTGGGTCACCTGACCTAAATGTAAAAGCTCCGTAAGTTAAAACCATGATAGCAAAGTTATTTCAGTGTGAAAAATTTAATATTGTGGTGAAAGCTTATAAGCCAGTTAACAGCTACGCTACCCGAGCAATTGCTTTTGTATTGTGGTTATGTTACTGGGCTGCGAACAACAAGGTGCCAGGCTCTATCCTCGCTCATCACAATTCGTTACATTGGTGACCTCGGATGATGAAACTTCAACCTTCGTACGGCTGTTGTGGCGTCATCTACCCGCAACCAAAGTCGTCAGATTCACTTGACGCAGCACCACAAAAAAAAAGGCCGCAGCAACCCAAAGTCGTCAGACTTGCTTGACCCAGCATCAGCAATCACTCACCCATACATGCTCGCCATAACGCTTGGCGCTACTCAAATGGGTACAGGCACATTAGAATCAACTGCTAATACATCACGACTCAACAGCCATATCGTTCGTCTCACCTCCCACTCACTGGAGGGAGAGTCTGTGGTGAAAGCTTATAAACCAGTCAACAGCTACGCTACCCGAGCAGTTGCTTTTGTATTGTGGTTATGTTACTGGGCTGCGAACCACAAGGTGCTAGGTTCTAACCCCGCTCAATCCAATTCGCTACAATATCATGGGATTGAGTGTGTTTCCTTATATGAATTGATTTTTAAAGTGGAAGATTCTTCGACATTCTGTGGCAAAAACATATAAAAAATTGCATTCAATATACCCGTTTGGATTTATATACTAGTTTTTACAATTTTATAAATAAGAGACTAGCAAGCACCATATGTATACAGTTTCTCTATCAAGGCGGGGATGTTTTTAATTCTTGAAAAGAGTATAATAAGCTTAGTATAATAACATAATAAGTTTCACATGTAGGTGCCGTAATAAATCGTTAGCGTGAAAAATTCGAATTTAAAAGGATTTTCTTATTATTTTGAACAATGCAATTATAAATGATTCTCAAGAATACTTTTAAAACCCCCCAAGTTTTTTTTTTCTTTTTTACCATTAAAAGTCATGCACTTATTATCTTCCCTCGACTGAAGAACTTCTTGGGATTAAATTTGATTTCCTAAGTGTTTTTATTAATCATGTTTTCAAATGGCTCCTTGTTAAAGGATTTCATTTATGAAAAGCTCAAAAAGAAAATCATTAAGTACTCAAACAGAAAAGAACTTCCATTCTAAATTGTTTAATGATTCAAGAATCAGTTTATGTCTAAGATTATTAGGTATTAAATTACTGAATTATTACTTTTTAAATTTGTTACATGATAAAAAAAGTTTCATTTGCTAATGAAAATGGTGAGTTTATATTTAAATATATCGGTAACAATAAGTTTATATTACTGATTGTCTATGATAATTCATTTGAGTTTTTTTTTTACTCAAATCTAAAAAAAAAAAAAAAAAAAAAAAAAAAAAAACTAAATTATGCAATGAGAAATGGAATATAATCATGAAAGTAATTATATATTCATAATTATAGTAATGCTTTGCAACTATTGATAGGATTCTCTTAAATTTAAATTCATTAACAAAACCTTCACGAGGAAGTCAGTACTTTTAACCAATGCATTTTCAAAACGATACATCTGCACTGGAATGACTTTTTAAACTTTTAAACCACAGTGTGACAAACAATGTACAAAACACTGCACAGCTAACTATTTTTCTTAACTTCCTGTTGCTTTGTTATTTTAAACAATGAATGAATTTATCCAGCTGCAAATCACATTTGTGAAGGTCAGTTATTGTAGATGCAATCGATAAGGTGTCTCAAAGTGAAGAACTCTTTTTCTAACTATAAGTCTTATTTTTTTTTAACATGAAGGAAGTATTCTTTTGTATAAAACATTCGAAAAAAGTATACTTTTGTATTGGTGTTAGATATTCTTCATAGTGGTCAACGTCATGTGCGTTGAAAACCGTGATTGGAATTTTAAATTTTCTAAAAAAAATCTCATTTTTCATTTTTTTTAGGATTTGAATATAAATGTAGTTTAGTTTGATATAGATGATTTCTTTAAAATCCAATATTTTAAAAATCTACAATTTATAGGGATTAATTAAAATTTTTATGAAGACTTTCATAATGTAATTTTTTTTACATTGTTAATCAATAATTTAACCATTTCTATAAAATTTAAACAAAGTTAATTTCAAATTCTATCTTAATGGTGGTAGATATATGCATATTAAAAAATGTGGGTAATATTACATAATATTCTATCGTCATATTCTATCCATAAAGAAGCGGAAGTGGTCTCTCCATAACTTTCTCGCATATACTCTAATAAAGGTTTTATCCCAGAGAACGCCTTGCATAGTATTGGCGTACAATAGTTACGAAATGTTAACCTTTGGCATAAAATAAGCATTTTTACTGAATCGATCGTGTGATCCTTGGCGAGTTATTTGGCGATTAATCCTTGGCATGCGGTTAATAGAAAATTGAATTTGTGTTTTAGTAAAGTTTTTTCCAACCGATTGAAAGAAAAATTAGGCACAAAATGTCACTTGTAGTCACAAAACCACATACCAAATTTGATATATTTAAGCTTTCGCGTTTTTGAGTTACCGCCTTTACATGTTTCGAAATGTATAGACCAATAGGCGGTCAATCCCTTGTTAGATTTGGCTCAAAATTTAATAGGTATCTACACTATAGGTCTAATTTTATCTGTGTATCTAATTTTATCTATCTAGCTCTTTTCGTTTTGCAGTTATCGGGTTAAGTTATATTCGAGCAGCCGGACATATAGACTTTCTCAGAGCGAATCTTTCTTCAAATTTGATAGAAATCTGCAAATTTGGTTTAAAGACCGCATACCAAATTTCATCCGTCCAGATCAAAAAATTTTTGATCTATCTTTGTCACAGAGAGTAAGACGGGCAGGCTAGTTTCTAAAAATGTATTTTTCGAAATCAGGGAGATCTGAAATGTGGAAATGCGTCAAAATCTCGAATTCGAGTTTTTTAATTATTTATACTTTCTCTATACTACATATACGAGAAAGTAAAAACGAAAAGAATAAGCATTTTATAAGTATAGACATTGAAATTTTTTTAACATTCATATGATAGCTTTTATTAGTTAATTCACTGTCAAGTGATTGTGTTTAATCGATATTAATATTTCCTGTAATATAGTGGTTTTATTTAAATGTGAAGCGAAACATTGATCGAAATATTTATTTATAAGCTATTTACCTGAAACAAATTATTCTATAGAGTCTCTATTTAACGAATTTAAAAGTTCGCAATTATGATTAAAATATCAAAAAATATTTTATGTCACTTATTCACTTTTTCAAAGCGAGAATTTCACTGTACACGCATTTTTCAACGTTAAAAGTAAAATAATAAAAATCTAATAAGATTGAGCTGAAATCGTTTTCAAATGGAAGAAAAACAAACGATTTAAAAAAATTTGTGGAACTAAGTACAAAAAAATACATACATACATAAGCACATACAAAAATTCTTAGCCTTTTAACTTCTTCGAAAAAGTTACGTTACATTATTTTTTTAAAAATATTGATCGAGACATACTGTAAGAAACAAATGATAGTTTACTTTGAGAAACATGGCACTTAAACGCATCTTATTCAGCAATTCTAGAAAAAAATCTTTCGATGCAACCAACAACTTTTAGAAAAGTTTTCAATCTGTGAAAAATTTAGGTGAATTGATGAAATCGACTTAAGTCTCTCAGAAAAGTTTTAACTGGGTTTCGCCCATTTTATCTTATTATACTTTAAAGAAAATGTTTGAATTAAATATACTGTTTGAAACTTGCTGAATTTAAAACAGTAAATGGTTAAATTTCGTTCATAAAATCTATGAGAGTTCTAATAGGCTGATGAAAAAAATATCATAATTAAATTGTATATTCAAGCTTTTTTTCCGAAATATATATTATACAATAAAATTAGATTCATTATATTGTTGATTTAATATGATTGATATTAAAAAGGTTAATGAATTGATTAAATTTAATTGGATAAAAATGAAGTGATAAAAAATTATAATTAAAAAGAGAAAATGGATAATATTTGCTGTTTTTTTAAAAAAATACTGTAATATCTGTCAACAGCTATCATTTTTGGCAAAGTCTGGGATTATGTAACGATGACAAAGCTATAAAATGATTTGTAAATTTTTTTTGATCATTGGAAATTACTAGAAATAGCACTTAAAAAAAAGAAATAGATGTTTTTGAAGAAAATGAATTTTTTTTTTAGAATTTTTTTCTTTCAGATATATATGAAATTCCCCTTTGAACACAAATTTCCACCTGTCTTTAAATTTTTTTTTGTTTCATTGAAGCAGAGCTAATAAGTTGATTAAACAAGGTAAATATCAGTCATTTAAAATATTTCGAAAATCTATAAAACTATTTAAAATGCAATCAAAATCTCTATACATAAAGTTTTTTTAAAATAATTTTTTTAACATCTTGGTAGATCATAGAGGACCATAGCAAAAAAGGCTATGATATTTTAGCTGATACTAAGAACTGACGCCAGTGGTGCTGTGAGCTTTATACGAGGGTTATAGCATAACCTTTGCATCCATGGTAGCGCTATCAAGAAATACAATCAATGTGCACCTGTCATAATGAGTAATTTACATTCAAAAAATGCACCCCCACCCCTGCTTAACAATCAATGTTTCGCTGAACGAGTGGTGAGGAGACATCGTTACGTCACATGCTAGATGGGTCTGCATCAGTCTGTGCTGAGAGCTTGCTTGAAAAGAACGCTATATCTATACAGAAGAAGTTTTTGCCGTAAAACGATGTCAAACGTAAATTCTAGGGATTTAACCAAGTGTTATAGAGTTTTAATCGATGAGATAGATTCTTTGGACAGGATTCTGGGGCTAGAGTTGTATAGCAACGGCATGGATGAACTATTGGAAGAACGTATCAAACAGAACCGAAGAACTTCTGCAACTGCATTCTGTGCCACAGCATAAAGCTGTGGAAGAAATCTGTTGAAGAGAGGAGAAAATAATTGACTCAACAGAGCTACAATCTCCATGTGAAATAAAGCAAAGGCTGAAAGCAGGAAAAATTATTGCATCTCCCTAACAAGGCAGCAGCTTTCGTACTACGAATTCATTTAAAAGTAAGTCTGTGTCTCAGTTTCCTGAAATTTTGAAGAATAACTCAAAACATAAAAAAAGAAAACATGCAGTATAAATAAGAAATTACGTTTTTACATGGGTTCCTACTGAAAAAGTTAATTTGCATAACGAAGTATTTGGGTTCTACTACATTAAAGTATTCTAGTTTTGTCTAGTGATGAAATCTCTAGACAAAACAACGATAAAACGATAAAAAAAAAGTATAATAGGAAGAATTTCGTTTTAAAAATCTTTATTTAACTTGGAATTTGAAAATTTACATTTTTTAAAAAAGGTAACATAAATTCAGATCCTAAATTTAGTCCTAATGAAAGATATTTAATATCATAATTTTTGTGTTTTGTTTAGTATTACCGTGATTTTAATGAAGTAATTGGATAACTGTTTCTGTAAGGTAGGAAAAAATTAAAAAAAAAATGATTAGAAAATAAATATAGAAATCTAAAGATCATCAAAAACGTTTTCGCTTGGTAGAAAAATGGCTTCAACAATTTAAATGCAAACAATTTAAATTTTGTTGAATATTCGAATTCTAATTTTGGGAAATCATGCTTGAAAATAATGATATAAGGTATGTGTTTTCAACGTTTCGCAATACATTGAGCACAGACTGCATTATAAAAAAATTCGTTTTCGGTTTTTTTTAATTACTATTACAGCTACACAGAAACAGTCTTAAAAGTTACGGATATTTTTAAAATCTATACGGTTTTTCACCTTTTTTGTTAGAGGTGAAAAACCCTATAGATTTCACCTCATTTGAGAAATAAATTTTAATTAAGATTTAAGAATTCCACTACATATTTTCATATGAAAATTATTATAATTTCGCAGTATATCCTAAATTTCTATGCATTAACAAAAGGTTTCCAGTTTCATATGTAAAGCTCTGCTGCATCTGATGTAAATACACAGTTTACTCTATTCTAGATATAAAGCAGCTGAAAAGCATTCGAAAAAAGATTCCGTTTTCTATTTTGAGGAAATCAATAACCGGAAATTTCTTTCAAAAGTCTCGTAACACGTACAGACTTCTTTTCAAAATTGTTTCACATTAATAAATATTTCTGACAATCATAATCATTATTTTTAGTTGCAAATTTTTGCTTTGGTTGTAACATCCATAATCTTCTTCTTCCTGAAACTATAACAGAAAATAACTATTTCAGGAAGAAAAATGAATATAGATTCCTAGAGGGCTTTCATGAAACCGTGGCGGATTGTTACTAGCGAGGATGGAACGTGAGACCTCGTGGTTCGCAGCCGAGTAACAAAACCACAAGACAAAAGCAATTGCTCGTGTTTCGTAGCTGTTATCTGGCTTATAAGCTTTTCACCACAAAACTATAAAGGGGCTGACGTTCGTTGAATTCAGTTCTATTACTGACATAGAACTGAAGACTTGGAATCCGGAAAAGTGGTTTTCCTTTGATTAAATTATATTTTTTGCATAATATGAAGCATTCTGCATTTCATTTCATTGTGTCATGACGAGAATGGAGCATTCATCTAATCGTCCTAGACTAAAATTCGATTCTAGTCTTCTTGATGTGAAGACAACATACTAAATGTTGATCATGTGACTCTTTAAGTTTCTGAGTTATGATGTTCAGATAGACAGATAGTCTGTACACAATGTATATAGTCATAAAGTCTATAGAGATAACCCAGAGCAGATTAGTCTTTAACTACACTATGATATTGTATCAGAGCACTGTGCCATATATTACTATGCTTACTGACCATGCTGTAAGGCAGAAGCACCAAAGATACATTTCTCTATTTTATTTCACCGAAAACTTGCATAACAAATTAAAAAAAATAAATCGCCTTAACAAAAACCATATCTTTAGATTTTTTTCCATTTAATCACCATCAAAATTGATATATTTGTTGTACATTAAAATATATTTCGTGAATAAATTTTGAATAAATTTGGTTTGAGTAAGTTTTTTTTTATAACTTGTGGCATTCCTTCATGAATGTGAAATCTCGAACGGAGGCTTCAGTGGAGGAAAAATGGGGCAAAGTTTGGAACTATAGGCTGGACTGTACAATTCTTCCAGACATTGAATATGTTCTTCATTATCTTTTGATGTGTGAGGTCTTGTATTGTCGTACAATAATAACACTCCTCGAATTCAACTCCATGATCTTTTACGAAAGTTGGACTTCAATTTGATTAACAGCGGCATGCTTATAAAAGTCATATTGGTCACATTTGATTGAACTTGGACACATCTATCTGCTGACTCCTTTTTCGCACTCAGCGCATGCGCAATTGCTCTTTATTCACACTCTGCTTATCGAGAATTCAGGATAGATTGTTTTATGTTATGTCAAAATAAAAAAAAAAATTCAAAATATCTCTTATGCATGCTTTTGAGAGTATGACAGACAGAACTTGGATAGTATGCTAACAATTTTATTCAATCACAAGACATTGAAGAATTGCAGCCTTAGATACCTGTACCTACAATTTATGATAAATGCTGGTATAAACATGTGGTTATTGTTAACAAATGAGCATTTCCATATGAAAAATGTTGAAAATAGGACGACAGTTGGAAAACTAGTTATAGGCGGACTTCTGGTCAGCGACTGATTTGAATACCCAAGGGACCAATCATTATGTAAACTATTTGATAGATTTAGTCCAAAATAGAATAAAGATTTAAAATCTCGTACTGTTTCAGTAACTGCATAAAATTTATTATTTTGGTTGTTTCACTTTCGAGCTATCTTGTTGATTGCACAATAAGTATACTCTTTGACAGATTTTATTCAAAATTTCAAACAGGCATATTTGCGCAAAAAAGCCACATATATTACTCAGGTATATCTATATATTTATTAATTACTTTCATATACATGCATGTAAGCATTATTTTATGTTAAGCAGAATGCAGGTTCGAAGACAGTGAAGAGACTTTAATTTCGTGACGTCGTTTTATTTCATACTAGCCGCCTTTGGCGACCAGCCGGTTCGCCAATCTTAATGTTCGTTAAAATTTTAATAATTAAATATTTTATGCAATTCCAACTTTAATAGATTCTTCAGCAAAATATTTTAAAACTTCAAATTTTGATAGTCATATAATTCACACATAATATTATAAAGGCCTTCAGTCATAACTTGATATGTATCTCTCTAATTTTCTGTTACCCCTCTGTAGAATTTATGCTTTAAATTAAAGTTTAAATGATTCATCTGCAATTAATATAATAATATTTTTTACTGAAACAAAGCATTTTTTTAAATAATATGATTACTGATAATAGAGTCACTGAGCGTTTAAACTTTATGGGCACTGAAGAATATCTTTCTTAATTTATGTAATATCTCAAGAATTTGTCAACAAAATTTTCGCAGATTCATCATGAACAGATCGATTAATGAACAATGTTTACTTTTAAATGCATCAAACACTAAGAAAATAAAATGAATCGTTTAAAATAATCGGTCTAAAACAGGTTTAAAAAAACTACTTAAAAAACGATGTACTTAAAACTATAAGCATATACAAAAAAATATATAACTAACATAAATACAATTTAATTACAAAAGCATGCAACTAACCTAAAAATAATTTAAATCATTGAAAACAGGTTTAAAAAAAACTACTTAAAAAACGATGTACTTAAAACTATAAGCACATACAGAAAATATATAACTAACATAAATACAATTTACTTACAAAAGCATGTAACTCACCTAAAAATAATTTAAATCGTCTGTTGAAAGTGGTTGTCATGACAACAATCAGAACAATGCGCATGCGTGAATTTTCTTCGGAAACTTCTTTTCCCTTTCCAGCTGTGTTGCCATAGAAACCGGCGCACAGCTGTTTACACGTTTATGTTTATCTATTCAGATTTTATAATATCTAATCAGAGTAACGGTGAATATCAGTGTGTTCGTGTTCGTCAATAAATGTTAATTTTTTTAATAACATGATTAACGAAAACAGAGTCACTGAGCATTTAAACCTTATGGGAACTAAAAAATATCTTTCTTAATTTATGTAATATCTCAAGAATTTGTCGACCAACCGGTTCGCCAATCTTAATGCTCATTAAAATTTTTATATTTAAATATTTTATGCAATTCCTACTTTAATAGCTTCTTCATCAAAATTTTTTAAAACTTCAAATTTTGATAGTCATATAATTCACTCATAATATTATAAAGGCCTTCAGTCATAACGTAATATGTATCTCTCTAATTTTCTGTTAACACCCGTAGAATTTATGTTTTAAATTAAAGTGGAAAGAATTAATCTGCAATTAATATAATAATATTTTTTACTGAAACAAAGATTTTTTTTATAATCTGATTAATGAAAATAGAGTCACTCAGCGTTTAAACTTTATGGGCACTAAAGAATATCCTTTTCAATTTACGTATTATCTCAAGAATTTGTCAACAAAATTTTCTTAGATTCATCATGAGCAGATCGATTCATTAACAATGTTTACTTTTAAATGCATCAAACACTAAGAAAATGAAACGAATCGTTTAAAATAGACGGTTTAAAACAGGTTTTAAAAACTACTTAAAAAACGATGCACTTAAAACTATAAGCATATACAAAAAATATATAACTAACATAAATACTTTTTAATTACAAAAACATGCAACGAACCTAAAAAAAATTTAAATCCAGTCCGCATCGGTTGATAATAATTCGTCAACACAATGCGGAATTCAGAACACAAAGCGCATGCGTGAATTTTCAACGCCAGTTACGTAACGCAAATACGTGATTTTTTTTCTACGCTAGTTGGGGTAACGCTATGCGGATTAGAAATTTTTAATTTCCTTTATTCTGTTTTATTTTTATTCAAAAGTTCTTCAGAATGAATCTGAAGGATCAATTAATTAACAATGTTTAATTTTAAATGCATCAAACATTAAGAAAATAAACAGAATCGTGTGAAATAATCCGCCGAAAAATGTTAACCCTAGCCTCATTACTGTTGGGAGAAAAAATAACTGAAGCCTTTCTCGTTTGGCGCTGGGGATAATGGAAGATTTTTTTGGCGGAAAAGTTGGCGGTGGGGAAAATGGAAGATTTTTTTGGCGGGAAAGTTAGTTTTTAATTAATACTTAAAATTCTAATTAAAATTTCAAAAAAAGGGACCCCAGGTGCACATTCCCGACCTCTAAGGTATACATGTACCAAATTTGATAGCTGTATGTCAAATGGCCTGGCCTGTAGAGCGCCAACACACACACACACACACACACACACATTGAGCTTTATTATAAGTACTAGCCGCCTTTGGCGACCAGCCGGTTCGCCAATCTTAATGTTCGTTAAAATTTTAATAATTAAATATTTTATGTAATTCCAACTTTAATAGATTCTTCAGCAAAATATTTTAAAACTTCAAATTTTGATAGTCATATAATTCACTCATAATATTATAAAGGCCTTCAGTCATAACGTGATATGTATCTCTCTCATTTTTTGTTACCCCTCGTAGAATTTATGCTTTAAATTAAAGTGTAAATGATTCATCTGCAATTAATATAATAATATTTTTTACTGAAACAAAGCATTTTTTTTTAATAATATGATTACTGATAATAGAGTCACTGAGCGTTTAAACTTTATGGGCACTAAAGAATATCTTTCTTAATTTATGTAATATTTCAAGAATTTGTCAACAAAATTTTCGCAGATTCATCATGAACAGATCGATTAATGAACAATATTTCATTTTAAATGCATTAAACACTAAAAAAATAAAATGAATCGTTTAAAATAATCGGTCTAAAACAGGTTTAAAAAAACTACTTAAAAAACGATGTACTTAAAACTATAAGCATATACAAAAAAATATATAACTAACATAAATATAATTTAATTACAAAAGCATGCAACTAACCTAAAAATAATTTAAATCATTGAAAACAGGTTTAAAAAAAACTACTTAAAAAACGATGTACTTAAAACTATAAGCATATACAAAAAATATATAACTAACATAAATACAATTTACTTACAAAAGCATGTAACTCACCTAAAAATAATTTAAATCGTCTGTTGAAAGTGGTTGTCATGACAACAATCAGAACAATGCGCATGCGTGAATTTTCTTCGGAAACTTCCCTTTCCAGCTGTGTTGCCATAGAAACCGGCGCACAGCTGTTTACACGTTTATGTTTATCTATTCAGATTTTATAATATCTAATCAGAGTAACGGTGAATATCAGTGTGTTCGTGTTCGTCAATAAATGTTAATTTTTTTAATAACATGATTAACGAAAACAGAGTCACTGAGCATTTAAACCTTATGGGAACTAAAAAATATCTTTCTTAATTTATGTAATATCTCAAGAATTTGTCGACCAACCGGTTCGTCAATCTTAGTGCTCGTTAAAATTTTTATATTTAAATATTTTATGCAATTCCTACTTTAATAGCTTCTTCATCAAAATATTTTAAAACTTCAAATTTTGATAGTCATATAAGTCACTCATAATATTATAAAGGCCTTCAGTCATAACGTAATATGTATCTCTCTCATTTTCTGTTAGCACCCGTAGAATTTATGCTTTAAATTAAAGTGGAAAGAATTAATCTGCAATTAATATAATAATATTTTTTACTGAAACAAAGAATTTTTTTATAATCTGATTAATGAAAATAGAGTCACTCAGCGTTTAAACTTTATGGGCACTAAAGAATATCCTTTTCAATTTACGTATTATCTCAAGAATTTGTCAACAAAATTTTCTTAGATTCATCATGAGCAGATCGATTCATTAACAATGTTTACTTTTAAATGCATCAAACACTAAGAAAATGAAACGAATCGTTTAAAATACACGGTTTAAAACAGGTTTTAAAAAAACTACTTAAAAAACGATGCACTTAAAACTATAAGCATATACAAAAAATATATAACTAACATAAATACATTTTAATTACAAAAACATGCAACGAACCTAAAAAAAATTTAAATCCAGTCCGCATCGGTTGATAATAATTCGTCAACACAATGCGGAATTCAGAACACACAGCGCATGCGTGAATTTTCAACGCCAGTTACGTAACGCAAAGACGTGATTTTTTTTCTACGCCAGTTGGGGTAACGCTATGCGGATTAGAAATTTTTAATTTCCTTTATTCTGTTTTATTTTTATTCAAAAGTTCTTCAGAATGAATCTGAAGGATCGATTCATTAACAATGTTTAATTTTAAATGCATCAAACATTAAGAAAATAAACAGAATCGTTTGAAATAATCCGCCGAAAAATACTAACCCTAGCCTCATTACTGTTGGGAGAAAAAAAACCCGGAAGCCTTACTCCTTTGGCGGTGGCGAAAATGGAAGATTTTTTTGGCGGAAAAGTTGGCGGTAAGGAAAATGGAAGATTTTTTTGGCGGGAAAGTTAGTTTTTAATTAATAATTAAAATTCTAATTAAAATTTCAAAAAAAGGGACCCCAGGTGCACATTCCCGACCTCTAAGGTATACATGTACCAAATTTGATAGCTGTATGTCAAATGACCTGGCCTGTAGAGCGCCAACACACACACACACACACACATTGAGCTTTATTATAAGTATAGATAGATAGGAGAAGCAAGCATTATTATTTACAAGAAGGCGCGGACATGGCACGTCCGCCACAGCGCGGCATAAAAGCAGAAGTGGAGAAGAAAAAAAAAAGAAAGAAATTATCTTATATAACCTGAGATTTTGATAGGGAAAATATTTCTTCATAGTGCTAATATATTAATAAGATTCTGATGGGGATTTCTGACGCATGTCAATCACAAGTAAGGGAAACACAGGGAACTTTTTAAAAAGAATGTGCTTACTGGACATTTTTCTCTCCCTTCACGCTGAGCGTGTGAAAGTGTTGGCGTTTAGTCGATTCAGCAATTTTATAAAGCTTCTATTGAATTAATTAAGTAGAGAAAGTGGAATTGGATCAAGAAATAAGAGAATGAACTTACTATGGGCTAAATTAAGATAAAATCTTGGAAATTAATTAAAACGAATAAAATATCATTACATATATATAGAAAAACAATTAACTCCTTGAAATATTTGGTCTTAAATAGGATGCCAACATATAATTCCAGTGATAAAACTATATTTCATATATGTAGTAAATTGTGGGTTTGAATGATCGAATTCACGAACAAAAGTAATTCCAGAAATTGGTTTTTTAGATTCAGAGAAATTTAAAACGATAAAGATTCATAAAAGCTTCCCTTCAGAATTTTTTAACGACTGTAGTACTTTCTCTTTTCATGTTTCATGAATGAAAAAGTAAAAATTTAAGAATGTCTTTGTAACAAATAACAATTTGTAACAATTTTTATTTTTTCAGACTTATTTTAAATATGGAGAAATTGAAAAAAAATTTAAATGACTTTATTAGATTCAAAAACTTTTTCCATAATATCTTCTTTACGTATTGTGTTATAAAAAGTAAATCCATTTATTTTGTAACATCCTGCTCTCCATATAAAAAGAATCAACGTAATGATACTTCCGGAAGGGAATCTTTGCCATTCCTGCTCGTGGAACTTCATTTCTTGAATAAAATTCTGCATTTTTTGCTTTTTCGAACAAGACGTGATCGGTGACTACCGCTTCCATAAAAATAACCTTTTCGAATCCGCTCTTATTTTATCGTTTTTTGTCCCCAAGAAGTTTTTATTGCAGTGCATTACTCCGGATTTAGTAATAAAAAGCTGAAATAGTTTATATTGGATCGCATAAAAAGTATCTTCAGAGGCTAACTATTAGAAAAATTTCTCAATAAAGCGAATGGCTAATAAGGCAAACTTCATAAAAATAAATTTAATTAAAAATTCTTCCCCAAAAAGATCTTCACAACGTAATCCAAAATGTTTAACGAACAATTAAATTTTATGACCACAATGGCTTTTATTACGTTTGATTTTTATTAATGCACTGCAGAAGAATAGGAAATAAAAAGTCTTTCAAGTTAAGAATAGCTCTTTGAATTTTGTAGATTCGGGGTTAGCCACAAATATAATGGATGAGTAATTTCAAAAGGAATTTTAAAGAGTAATTTCAAAAGGAATTTACTTTACTTTAAACTTTAAACTTTTTACTTTAAAAACCAGTATTATCTATTCAATAAGATCAAGCATAATAGGACTGATAATCACGCTATGATAGGGCTGATAATAGAAAGTATTTGTCTTAGAGCCTGGCATAGGGGTAGCGTGTTCTGGCATAGGGGTAGCGCGTCTTGGCATAGGGGTAGCGCGTCTTCCCCGTGATCTGGGCTTCCTGGGTTCGAGTCCCGGTTTGGGCATGGTTGTTCTTCATCTGTTCTATCTGTGCGAATGTGCCCTGTAAAAAGGGGCTGTGCAAGCGAATGTGATGCATGAGTAGCTAAGACGTACTCTTGCTCCTAGTTGGCGCTACTAAAACAAGAGACGCACTCTCGGCTTAAAATCGCTGACTTTGTCAGCGAGCTTGTTCATGTTGTTGTTTCTTATGGCACTTGCCATGGACAAGCGCGCTGTTATGAAGACAGCGATTTAAGTCGGGGAGGGAGCGTCTGTTGTTTCTTTAGTAGGGCCAAGTGTAAGACCTTGCTACTCACGCATCACTCATTCGCTTGCACAACCCCTTTTTCCAGGAGGGCACATTCACACATCTCACAGATAGAACAACGGAAGAACAACCATATCCAAACCGGGACTCGAACCCAGGAGGCCCTATTTGGCGCTACTAAAAAACAAGAGACGCACCCTCAGCTTAAAATCGCTGATTTCACCAGCGAGCTTGTCCATGGCAAGTGCCATTAGAAACAACAACAACGACAACACTTGCCTTAGCAAAATAATTGCATGCGTTTGTACAGTTTTCAAACATACATGTTAGCCCTGGATTGACAATATTGGTTTATTGTAAATCCACATTAAGGTGACAAGATGTCTTAGATGAGTCAGGATAGCTCTGAATTTCGATTTCGTCCCGAAATTGAATTATTGTTCCAGGATTTTAATGATAAATAAAAAAAAATTCATCTTCTAAAAAAAGTTTATTTAGATATAAATTTAAAAGAATATTTAAAAATGTTTTAATTTTAAATAAGATATCTAAGGGGAATACGGCTAGTACTCTTAATGCGACAAGTTGGCAGTTTCTGCGTTAGTTCGAAATGGTTAGTTCCATTATTACTACTGTTCTTCTATTATCTCGAAAACAAAGCTAAGAAGATTTGACAGCTCTGTGCAGAGTTGAGTTATTCCACTAACCTTTAATTTTTAATTAATAATTACCTTTAATCATTAATTAACCTGTGGATAAAGGAAACGATATTAGTTTAATTGCATATTTTCCATTTTGATTTCGTAACTTCAGTCATTTTTTTTTTTTTTTTTTTTTTTTACATTTCACACATTAAATATTCAAACCGTCAAAAAAAATTTGAATTCGAGAATTTGAAACATTTCCACATTTTAGAACTTTAAGAATCCGAAAGCATATTTGTGAAATTACATATCTTTGTCGGCCTGCAAAAACACAGTAATTAAAGAAACGCTTTGAGTTAAGGAGGTGAAATATCCTGCTCAAAATCGCTGATGGACAGAAGATCATAATAGCAAACAGGAGAAGTTTCAGTTGATCCTAAGACCTGGAGCCATTAGTATTTATTGCTAGTTTTAACTAAACATTGTATAATGACCTTCGCATCTGCCGTGGCCCTTTCAGGAAAACTGAATGAATTTCCTTTCTCGCCCTCTGATAATTTTTCTTTGAAATGATAAGATAGTACAACAGGACGTTGAGGATAGGGGGGGGGGGAGATGGAGATTTGAAATTAATGAAATTTATCAGTTGTTGGCACCTGAAAATGTAGAGATAATTAAAGTTCTTCTGAAATCTTTAAAAGTAATGTCTGAAGAAGGCGTTGGCTTTTAATCTGTCAAATGTTTCCTTTTATTAAATTACCTTTTGTGGCAACGTACATGGAGTGACAACGATAAAAGTATGACGTTTAATCAATTATACAAAATGAAAATGGTGAATCTTACTTTAATCGTTGGAATACTATTGCATAATTCAAAGGTTAGATAACCCAGCGCTTAAGGTGAGTCAAAAGAAAGAAAGTCTAGATAATATTTAAACGAAATTAAATTTTGGACTAAAAGTGTTTTTTTCTAGAAATCACTTTTTTTTTCTGTGGATATATCCTCCATTTGCCTCACAATATAATTATTTAACCAATAATTATCGTTGAATGTAATTGCAAATTATGTTTCATCGCAAAATTACGAAGTTTTCATTTAAAAATACTCTTCCATGACATCTGTCAGTTGTTTTGACAGATCTTCCAATTTTTTAATCAATCTAAATATTATGAATTATAAATATTTTTCTAATTTCTGCTAATTGAACTTATCACGTTTTAATCGATTACCAGGTTACTGTAAAAGTTGAAAAAAAAAAAAAAACACCCCACCCAATGGGTGTGGTCTTTCCAAAACTTTCTCGCATACTCTCTAATAAATCTGTTATGCCAGAGGACGACTTGCATGACACTAGCTTACAATTGTTAAGAAATATTAACCTTTGGCATGAATTTAACATATTTACTGAATCTATCGTGTCATCCTTGGCGAGTTATTTGGCGATTCATTCCTGGCAATCGTTTAATAGTATCCAGAAATTGAATTTGTGTTTTAGGCACATATTTAGCAACCGATTAGATCAAAGTTTTGTCTCAGAACTACAATTATAGCCACAAAATCCCGTGCCTAATTTGATAGATTTAAGTTTTTGAATTATGGCGTTTAAATATTTTTGAAAATACAGACTGATAGACAGTCAACGCATTGTTGGTTTAGCTCAAAATTTGACTGGTATCTATGCTATAGATGTTAATTTTGTGTACTGAATCTCATCTATCTAGCTTTATTCATTTTTTATTTATCATGTTAACTTATATTCGAACAGCCGGACCGGCAGACTTCTGTGAACAGATTTTACTTAGAATTCAATAGAAATCTGCACATTTGGTGTAAAGATCGTGCTCTAAATTTCAATTCTCTAGCTCAAAGTGTTTTTTAATTATTTTTGTCACAGACAGACGGAACATTTCCGAAAAATGTGTTTTTCAAACTCAGGATGTTCTAAAATGTGGAGATCTACCAAAATCTCAAATTTCAATTTTTTTTGACGATTATTATACTTTCTTCATACTACGCATACGAGAAAGTGAAAAGAGATATAATCTTTCAGCAAAGATTGAATTGCAGCCGTACAGTTCTTGATGCATTAAATTAAAAACGAAAAAATTCAGAAAACTGCAATTACATCAGTGGCAAATAAATTTAAGTGCAATGGACATATCTAGAATTTGATAACCTGTTTCAGAAAATAATTGTCATGGTGAATTCTTATGCTAATACGTATTCTTTGATGTGGTCTTTGTTGTAATACGTATTCTTTGATTCTTTGATGTATTTTTTGATTTGATTCTTTAACAAAAATGTGGATGCAAATGTAAGGAGAAAGGGTGAAAGACTTAAAAGTCATATTCTTTTTAGCAAAAGAGACGCCATAAGATTAGCAACGTCTGCCACGACGTTTTCAAATCTACATTCTTCCAAATTTTTAAGAAAAGAAATCATAAAACGAATTTCAAGCAGTTTTAAACCTTTTCTTACAAAAAAAAGAATAAGAAATCAAAGTTGCGCGGACTACAGGAATATATCTGCCTATTAGTGTAAAATGCAGTAACGAAAAATTGAAAAATTCGGAATTTACTTAAACAATCAAAATAAAATGAAGAATAAAATTTTTAATTTATCGTTTAATTTAATAGATCGATAGTGTCGTATTCTGCATTTTTTTGTTGCTGTTATTATGAGACAAATTAAATTCATTTTTACTATTCATCACTTCTATTATTATAAGACGGAGAGAATCTTGAATTTATTGCATCTATCAAATGCATATTTTGCCGCTGTAAAAAAAAGGATGAGTATCATAAGATTATTTTTTTAAATTGAAACTTCGTTTACCTTTTAATATTTAAAAATGTTATCTACTGATGAAAACTTTTCTTAATTTTTCATTTCAACCATTTTCTCTTAATATAAATACTGTTACAGTTATCTCTTAATGTAAATACTGTTCTAGTTTATCTTGATAAACAATAAGGAAGTCTACTTTGATAAATGATTTTCTGGAAAACTTTCTCTTATCATAGTTATTTTTATGAGAAATTTATAATGCAATAAAGTATTTGATATGCTAAATCTAATACGGTACATATATCATGTCTTGGGATATACTGATATACTAAAATAAACGGTTGTGGTTTTACTACAGAGTGCAGTTCTGAATTGAAATTACACAAATATGTCTTTGACATGTGATATCCTTAGATGAACACTATCATATTAGCATAAGGTATTTTTTTGAAATATTTCCTAGTCATGACCATATTGAAAGGCTGACAACATTGGCTTGGAACATAGTGCAGGCAGTGGAGGGTAGAGAAACAAAAAATGAATATTAACTGTATGATCTGTTATTTAAATGAAAATAATTACTAAATGGATTGTATGAGGTTGTTTGAACTCTTTTAGAAAATATATACAATTTGTAATTTCTTTTCTGTTGTGATAACATTTAATTTCTTCTTTGAAATATTTTTCCATCAAAATAATTCATTAAAGTATTATTTTTTAGAAATATATAATATTTATTAAACCTGTTTATAAAATATAAACTTTGTTAATAACTGTTCAAAAAAGGATATGAAATGCAGGGAGAAGGTGATACCAAATAATACAGGCGAAGAAAAATTAAGAAAAATGTTGCACATAGTTTGGGGCAGGGTAGCAGCTTCGACAATTCTTCTTGGGGTTCAAGATCCATTCGGTACGACACTGCATTACTATAAGAAACTGGTACACATTTGTAGTAATTATTACATATATATTTATAACATAATTGAACCAAATGAATGAGTATCATGTTAAATTATTTTCTGAGAGCTTTATTAATGTGATTAAGTGACGCCGATTTTGAAATAACAAGATGTCTGAGATAAATTCATCCCAGTTTGAGAAAGGTACCACTTTCGTGATAGTGACTTATTAAATTTAAATATCACTAGCACGAAGATCTAATTTATAATGAATCTTGTTTATAGACAAATGGTTCATATTAAAAAAAAGAATAATTAAATTTAATTAAAAATGAGATGAAAATGAATTATTTTGATAACTATTGATTAACATGGTAACATAACTATATAAGTACTGAACAGCATGGATGAATCAACCAGATGTAAAAAAGTAATTAAGGATTATGAAAATATATAATTTTAGCTTCTTTATTATTTATTTTTTGAAAAATAACTGTTTCTTTGTTTCTAAGTTTGTTTGCTTTATTTATTTTATTATTTTCTTTGGATCTTGTCCAATATTTCCAAAGATATGACTGGGTTGTGTCCTTGGATTCTATTTTGAACTGAGGATAATATAATTTAGCACTTTAGCTTAAATAAGTATTATAATTATTTTTGATTTGGCAGTGTTAATCTAGTGGTACAATATAAAACAACATGTTTTAAGAAATTAACACAGGAAATTTTACACGGACAGGAACCTTACTACCCTTATAAGGAACCCTGCTAATTTTACACGGACCCTTATACAGTCGGTATTAACATTTAAACATCAGATCAGAGATTTCTGGAAATCTGGAAGATCAGAAATTTCTTAACAGTCATTACTTAGAGAGATGTAATCCCTTCATATTTAAGACTAATGTTCAATTGCATCTGCTTGCAACAGATTAAGTGCAGTTGATCGATATAAAACAGATGTTTCAGCTAAGGAAAAGATGAATTTATGAGAGAAGGAAAGTTGTAAAAATATTATAATTCTTGTTAAGAGAAGAAGGAAGAGATGAAGAGATTAGGTAAAAGTTGATAGAAAACATATTTTTTTTTTACTTAAGTATAATGTTAAGTATTGAAGCGATTAGTTCAAAAAGATCTGGAATATTCAAGAAGATTGACGTGGTTGAAGCCCACACAATAATATTTTTAGTATAATGACGCTGAAAAGAAATAAGTTGATTAGGCGTCCAGGATTAACTGAGGCAAATGAATAGTAAATATAAAATTAATCGAATTTTTAAATTTCATCCAGCATTTTATGTGTAAATAAATGGTTCATAAAATAAATAATAGTTTTAATATTTAAAAAGTTAATTTTAAATTAATCCCAAATTTTGTCATATGTATAGCATAATCAGATGTCTGTGAGTACACATTTTATAATGTTTGTCTCCTGTTGAAAAGATGTCTGGAATTTGTATAAAGTAATCTAGATTGTCATAATTTTTTATTTGACAATAAATAGCTAACTATATTAAAATATTAACTTTTCAAAAATGTATCTTCTGACGATTCAAAAAATTTATTAAAGAAAGTATGTGGGCAGTTAATATAATCAATATCGATAGATGCCGGCGTCCTGGCATAGGGGTAGCGCGTCTTCCCCGTGACCTGGGCGTCCTGGGTTCGAGTCCCGGTTCGGGCATGGTTGTTCTTCCTTTTCTATCTGTGAGAGGTGTGAATGTGCCCCCCTGTAAAAAGGGGTTGTGCAAGCGAATGTGATGCGTGAGTAGCTAAGACGTACTCTTGGCCTTAGTTGGCGCTACTAAAACAAGAGACGCTCCCTTGGCTTAAAATAACTGACTTCGTCAGCGAGCTTGTCCATGGCAAGTGCCATTATAAACAACAACAACAATATAGATAGATGAACTTGAAATAAAAAGTAAAATATATAAGCTATGCTAAATATATAAGCAATAGCAAAATATATAATTTATGGTTTTTTTAATACTTTATTGTTTTTTAAAAACTTTATAAACTTATTATATTATTATTTTTGAACTTTTATATTTTATTTACTTTTCACATATTTTTGTGCTTATTTTTCAATACCTATCTGAATCTGAAAATTCGGTTACTTTAGACTTATACCACCATTCAGAAGACAGTAATGGATGTCAGTTTTTCATTTTATTAATTCCTTCGTAAAATTAATTAAAGCTAAATGAAACAAATGGCTAAAATAAAAGAGAGCCACGTTCTCCAATTCTGACGCGAAAACTCACATAAATACATACTCTAAATTTTTTTGAGCAATCCGAATTTATTTAGCCGTTTTTGGCATCCATTCCATAAACGGCTTTATATTTTTAACTATATTAACCTACTGATCTGACCTTTACGCCATTGAAGCCAAATTCACAATACTTTTACGCCAATGTGGCCAAATTCTTACTCAAAACTAAAAACATCGTTCTTTTACAACTATCGCAAACTTTGACCTGAAACAAGAATTCTTCTAGTAAAGTAAATATACCAAGAGTGATCAATAAAAGTTCTACTGAATAGAAGAATCAATTCTAAGTAGAAGCAGAAACAAATTATGGTGGAATTGCCAAACAAAGAAGGAAAAAAAAAAAAAAAAAACTTGGAACTTTAGTTTTCTATTGTCCAAAGAGAAATCGTCGGTAAACGATAAAAATAATAAAGAGTAGTAAAATATGTCATTTTATCATTATTCAGGCTTCAGCAGATGGTAGTTGATAGAATTTTTACATTGAAGTAAACAGAGAGGAAAGTTTTTTTTTTCTTTCTGAATCTGTTATCAATGGAATAAATCAATTATAATGGGTTTTTATCAAATGGAAGATGAACAGATGCTCTTGGGTTAAAAACCTGTCTCAGTTTTTTTTAGTTATTTTATCGTCTGCTTAAATTTTTTATGGAAGTCAAATATATAGCTGTCAGTTAATGTATATTTCTTATGTAAATCTATTTCCTAAGCATAAAAAAGGAAATATGCGATAAAATAATGAGCTAAATTGCATTATGTTCACAAGCAAGATTACCAATAATGGAATGCATTATAAAATTCCATTCTAGCATATTTTAGATCTTGCTAATTACAATAAAATATTGTAAGTAGCATTGTATTTTAGCATATTTTACATCTGCTTCTACGACTTACAATAAAATATTGATTAAACATTACCACTCAGACATGACTTAAACGGAAAGGACGGATGATTTAAATCTGACTTAACGTGATTTCCCTTATGGAAATGTAAATCAAAAAATAATATATTTAATTTTACAAAATAATTAATAAATACGACCTATGTAAGAATAGTAACTTACAGAAATTTACTGTAACACTATTATTATAAGCTTACATAACTCTAAATTAATCTGATCGTCTCCGACGATTAGTAACTTAGTAATAGTATAGTAGTCTGCCATTGAACAATTATTTCAATTTTGTGCAGTAAAATATAAAAGTTATCCGTGAATGACTGCTTGTTTGTGAATATTGTTTGTACAGGATTAAGATTGTGCTTCTAAATTCGAAATTCATTAAATAAATATGAATAACTGGTATTACAAACTTATCAAGAGTTTTAACAGTCCTGTAAATGCCTTTATACGTTCTATTAATATAACTTTGTGAGAGCCTTTCTAAAATGTTGTTTTAGAGAATGCTAGGTCAGCGCCTTACCGACAGTTCTGTTCGGATGTTCGACGAAGGTGACACATCTTTAAAATGAAAGTGATTAGTGAAAGATCGAGGGCCATTTTTTCGAAATTTGCTGGCTATTGCTCTTTAATATTTTAATGACTACACATCCTAAAGGCATATTACCATTATATTAAATCTCATGAAGCATTTTTACACTGGTGGAGCATTTTTACAAAATGGAGTGTTAATATTGTTACGAATTTTTAATATTACTTACTTGCGTAATTAGTTTCCATATAAGGAAAATAGTTCTAAATGGATGCTGAATGGGCGCTGAGTCAGTGATCTTCGGACTTGGTGAGAAATTTAGTGACCATTTATCGGAGAAATTTGGGACAAAAAAAAAAGAAGGATACAGAATATTTGAGAATTTTGGTGATAACTCCATTAGGATTGACTTAGGATTTGTTCTAGAAAATTCAATGCCTTTTCATAGGAGTTAATAGTTGTCATTTGAATACAAATAGTGAATTGAATGAGATAGTCAGCTGAGTAGATCTTCTATAAGTTCTCTGAGCGTTTTAGCCTATTGCCGCTGTTTAACAGCGATTTATTGTTTGTGTTCTGCTGATTTTGGCAAGCACTGTTTTTTCAAAGCTTTGTTTCTGTTTTATTTGTGTTGCATGTAGAATAAAATGTCCTTATTCCTTACTGATCTGGGCCTGAAGATAGGCTGATAAAGGTTTGAAAAATAATCTTCAAATTTTCATAATTCATATATTTAATAACTAGTGATTGTTGAAAGGAAAACACGAAAACATTTTTTACAACGGTTGTCTTTCTTTTATTCTTTCTTTACAGCATTATAAAACTAAAAGTCAATGAGAATGAATTTTATTATATCAGAAAAGCTGCGCGAACTATAAACTAAATATAAAATGCTAAAGGTATGCATTCATATTGTTACGAAATTTCCGGGGTTCATTTGGATAGTGGGAGTTATATGGTGTGGAGAACGCTCAATCATCAGGCGTCAGTAGAAAATAAAACAACGACGTTTATTTACACGAAGACACACAGGACAGCACAAAGACGACAACTATATACAGCACAGAAGACGATTATTTTCAGCCGAGACGTGCAGCTTACAACAGCATGCACAGCATACACAGATACACAGCAGCATAGAACAAGACTCTCTACTGCAGACAGTAGCGCACAGCTTAGTTCAGCACTAGCTTGACTCCGTCGCTGCTCTGCTAATCTCTGGAAGGCCAGTTCTTTACCGTCGATTCCGACTACGCCTACTCTGGAAGCTTTCGGCCGTCTCCTTTTATAGGTCTCAGGGGGCGGGGCTAGGAGCCTCTCAACCAATCAGGAACGTTCGAGGCGTATCTCGGTGCCTACTGGACGGATCGGGAAAATTCGTGATGTTTCGGGTATAATCTATTTTGACACCAAAGACGCCAAATTTGTCGCCAAGTCTTTAAATGGTCGCCAAGTTTGTCGCCAAGCTCCGGGACCGTCGACGCGACACACGGACTCCGTCCAATACAGATGACTGTAAAACATTCTTTCCGATGGTGGAACCAACTATGCTTGGAAGCAGCATTACAGATTCGTAACAATATTAAAAGACGCAGATGCGTATTTAGATTATACCAATGACAAACTTCTGATTAGGCAGACAAAGCAGTTGCTTAGGGTTGATAAATTGACGGTGGCTGCAGGGAAGTAAAATAAAAAAACAATAATAATCTCACCGTTAAATAAATAGAGTTGTAAGGAATAGAAATTCTTTGAGTTATAAAGTGCAAGAGAATGTACTCAGTGATAAAAAGACTTTTATTAATGTATAAATAATTACTTTTTTTATAAAAAAATTGGAATTTTAATTATTCATTAAATAATTAATATTTCAATACATTATTGCTGTTGGCGATAAGCGAGGATCGAACTCGCAACCTTATGGTTCGTAGCCGAGTAACATGACCACAAGACAAAAGAAATTTCTCTTGTCTCGTAGCTGTTATCTGGCTTATAAAGCGTCACCACATTACTCCCCCTCCAGTGCGTCGGAGGTGAGACGAACGATATTTTGTCCTGTTTTTGCTGTTATAAGTGGTGGTATATTGGCTGTTGCACCTTATCCCTTTTTTATTGGCTGATTATTTATCAACTTCATTTATTTATTTTTTAATTTATTGGCTGATTTTTTATCAGCTTATTGATTTTATTTATTTCTGGTAGAGGGCTCCACAACAGTTGTATGAAGGTTGTGTATTTTCGTCATCGGGTCACCAATGTTGCTATTGGCGATAGGCGAGGATCTAACTCGCAACCTTATGGTTCGTAGCCGAGTAACATGACCACAAGACAAAAGAAATTTCTCTTGTCTCGTAGCTGTTATCTGGCTTATAAAGCGTCACCACAACATCAAGGTGACTTTACATTTTCGCAAAATAATAATTTTTAACTTTATATTTGTTTGTAACTTTTTACTTAGTTATAATTTATTAAAAACTAGTTACATAATAAAGTGCTTTTAATTTGTTAGTGAAAAAAAGTATTAATTATGATTAATTTTTTTAAATAATTTTATTGCTTTAATCAATTTTTCCAATATATGCATATTAAACAAATCGATAAATTAAAACAAATGTATCTTTACAAAGTTACTGAAAATGTCAACTAAAATAAATTAATAACGAATTCCTTATTTAAAAATGCGTCGAAATTTAAAATTAAATTGACCAGTTATTAAAAGTAGGGTCTCATGAATGGTATTTCCTAAATCTGTCATTACATGACCCGAATTATAACATTTGTTGTTTTACAGTAATAATTCACGAACTGACTCGGTTTTGTGCATAAATAGTATGCCAAAAATAAATAAATAAATAAATAAATAAAATCAGTATTTAGAAAATATTTATTTTAAAAAAGATTTTAATCGTAATAGCGGATTCATTTTTCATTTGCAAGGAAAAAATGGTTATGCATATCAAATATCCCAGAATGCTCCTGAAATTTCATATAGTCTCCAAAATATGCATATTCAAATTTCACAGAAGCGAGAATCAAAAATTTACAGCAAAGATTATATTTTAAAGAGATTTACGATGTTTTAAATCTAACATATCGAGACGAGACAAAATTCAGCTCGAAAATGCGAGACTAACAACACAAAATTTGAGACGGGAAAAATGTTATTTTAATTTGATTCAAATGACGCAGTACTGAATTTTTACCTCTACAGAATGTATCTTGATTTCAATCAATTTATTGACGGAAGTTCCAGTGGAATTCTAATTAAATTAATTGCTTAGCACTTTTCAGCTGATAAAAAAAAAGGACTTGGTGTAAAATTATAAATAAAAGCTTATACGTGTGTGCTTTTAAAGGCGGAAGTGGTATTTGATTCGAAAGTTCATTTAATTTTATTAAACATTTGAATATTATCGTAGTGAGTGGTTAGTGAAGAAAATAATATTAGAATAAATAAAATGAAATCTCTATCTCAAATTTAAAGTTATCATGCGAGAACATTATTATTTTTAAAGTCATTATTTGTCTTAATTAACTTAAGTCATTAACCAATTTAAACCGGTTTGAAACAACCATAAGACTTCTCCATCTATCTCTCTCTCTATATATTTATATATAAAGTTTTTTTTTAAACTTTCATTTTCATTTTTTCTAGCTGGCAAACAAAGTTTTGGAGCTCGACCGATTTTGAGATGAAATGACAGCTATGATGTCATAGTTCTACGTCAACCGTTTAAAAACGCATCTGCTGTCAAAGAAGTATACGTAATAATAAAGCAATACTGGTAAAAGCAGGTCAATCTTTTAAAAATGCATCTGCTTTCATAGAAGCATACATAATAATACTGAAATACTGGTAAAAGCAGGTAAAAAAATTAATGCGATTAAAAGATGATGATGAAAATTGTCATTTATGCTTTATTCATTGACTACGCGATTCTGAGCTTCAATATTCATTGCCTGCACGATTTCGAGCTTCAAAACCCCCAAACCAAAACAACATCATGTTTCCACATGATAAAAAAAAAATAAAGGATGAATTTTTAGAATTCGAAATAGATTTTTATTATTCAAACACGATTGCTTAAAATATTGATCTATTTTGCACGTTAATCGCCACGTGAAACAAGCGTGTCTCACAGGTAATCTATTCTTTTGAGCCAGATAAATTACACTTTTCACACGAAATCGTTTGCATTTTTATCCGTAACGCGTCGATGGTTCCTACTGAAGACGTAAATAATTACACGAAAGTAGATAAAGCGGGGACTGTTGTTCAAAATAAGCTGATTGACCTTCTGTTTAGGAAAGAGTTTTTTAATTTCATTAATGATTTATCCGCATCTGCTGAGTTATTTGAAAACCAATCGTTGAATTTATGCATTCATAGAGCCCTAGAATTCATCCTCCTCTTGATTGGATACCATTTATTTCTATGGATAAATAATATACTTATTAGATAGATTAGCAACACATATTTTTGAGCAATTTCGTGGCAGAAGAGAGAAGACACTTTTGTAATTTTAAAACTTCGCTTTATTCGCTTTCGCTTTAGTGACTTCAATATTTTTATTATAATACTAGCCGCCTTTGGCGACCAGCCGGTTCGCCAATCTTAATGTTCGTTAAATTTTTATAATTAAATATTTTACGCAATTCGTACTTTAATAGCTTCTTTATTAAAATATTTTAAAACTTCAAATTTTGGTATTCATATAATTCATTCATAATATTATAAGGGCCTTCAGTCATAACATAATATGTATCTCTCTAACTTTCTGTTAGCTCCCGTAGAATTTTTACTTTAAATTAAAGTGGAAAGGATTAATCTGCAATTAATATAATAATATTTTTTACTGAAACAAAGTATTTTTTTGTAATATGATAACTGAAAACAGTCACTGAGCGTTTAAACTTTATGGATACTAAAGAATATCTTTCTTAATTTATGTAATATTTCAAGAATTTGTAAACAAAATTTTCTCAGATTCATCATGATCAGATCGATTAATTAACAATGTTTAGTTTTAAATGCATCAAACACTAAGAAAATAAAACGAATCGTTTAAAATAATCGGTTGAAAACAGGTTTAAAAAAACTACTTAAAAAACGATGTACTTAAACTATAAGCATATACAAAAAATATATAACATAAATACAATTTAATTACAAAAGCATGCAACTAACCTAAAAATAATTTAAATCATCCGTTGATAATGGTTGTCATGTCAACAATCAGAACACAATGCGCATGCGTGAATTTTCAACGCCAGTTACGGTATCGCAAATGCGTGAATTTTTCTACGCCAGTTGGGGTAACGCTATGCAGATTATACATCTTTAATTTCCTTTATTCTGTTTTATTTTAATTCAAAAGTACTTCAGAATGAATCTGAAAGATTGAGTCATTAACAATGTTTAATTTTAAATGTATCAAACATTAAAAAAATAAACAGAATCGTTTGAAATAATCGGCCGAAAAATCTTAAGCCTAGCCTTTTTAGCGTGGGAAAAAAACTGAAGCCTTACTCATTTGGCGGTGGGGTAAATGAAGAGTTTTTGTTTGGGCGGGAAAGTTAGTTTTTAATTAGTAATTAAAATTCTAATTAAAAATTCAAAAAAAGGGAGCCCAGGTTAACATTCCCGACCTCCAAGGTATACATGTACCAAATTTCGTAGCTGTAGGTCAAACAGTCTGGCCTGTAGAGCGCCAACATACACACACACACACACATTGAGCTTTATATAAGTATAGATATTCCGGGAGGCACAATTTATGCACAAGCTAGAAGCGACGAGGTACGCCAATCTGCATCACAATACAGAGCGAAAAGTGACAAGATCGAACGAAATATTTATCCCCGTGATTCTTTACACGTGTCGATTTAGGTAAGGGAATTATAGGGATCTTTTAAAAGAATTTGTTTAGATCGACATATTTTTATCCTTTCACTCTGAAGAGCAGACTTAAATCAGAACTGCTGATTTAAGCATTTTTACAGGGCTTTTGTAGCATTAATTAAATAAAAAAAAAAAGGTGGAATTAGTTCAGGAAATAAGAGGACATTTTAGAATTAAGTTAATATGGGTTAAATAAAAATAAAAATAAGGGAATTAATTAAGATTAAATATAGATTTAGGGATATCTTTACAATTTCTTTACAATGTTAACTTGAGTTTATTTCATACTGGAAGACATAATTGTATAGCGAAAAAGGGATAAGAAATACTTCGGTCTACATTGCGACGCAAGAGCAAAAACGACAGGATTTTTTTCTTTCAGTGATTTTACTATGAGATTTTGGTAGGGATTTCTTTGATAAGTGCATACTTCGGAAAGAGAATCTTAGGTATCTTTAGAAAAATGGTGTAATCATTAGGCATTTTTATCTCTTGTCACGGAATGTGAGAAAATGCTAAAGTCATCAGTTTGTTAGAGCATGCGTCAAAAGTAATTAAACAAAAAGTGGGAATTGGATCAGGAAATAATAGAACACATTTTAGAATGAAATTATTATAGACTAATTTGAAATAAATATTAGGAAATTAATTAGGATTTAAATTATATTAAAAATATCATTGCATACATACATATATGCATGTCCCCATCTGTGGAAATGTATCGTGGTCATTGACAGTTATGTAGCTTTAGTTTCTGCTTTAGTAATTTCGCTACGATTGTTATTTAATGAACCCGGATGCTAGGCAAGTGGTGGGGTAGTTCCAACTTTCTGTCAAACGCTTGGAGCGTAGCGGTGGTATAAAAGCTCCGTTGTTCCAGCACGACACCTCAAATAGATTTTTATCAGAAAGATAAATGATTTCAAGAGCAGTTTCACACACACACATATATATTATTGCGTTTCGTATGTGCATTTAAATGGATAAAAAGGTGAATTTTGGAACTGATAAGGAAACGTTAATTTATTTTTTCGTTGGAAAAAATATATAATGCACTATAAAATGGTTTTTGAAACTCATATTCTTCGAAATGTTTCCATTTCTTAAAAATTCCACGAAACAATGTTTTAAGATTTTATTTCTAATCAATAGCGAATTCAATTTAATGAGCAATCTGAATTCTAGTTAAAAGATATTTTAAACAAAAAAATTTAATTTAAATTCAATTCCTTATTATAAGTACACGATTTTTCGAATGTTTTTCCCCTTTATTGCATATGCGGTTGTAATTAATTTCCACATTTCTTTCATGTAAAACTCAATCCAATTATTTTTAACAAGTCAGTTTTTTTAATATGTTCGACAGCAAAAAAAAAAAAAAAAGTGAAGCGTACCGCTTACTTTTTCTGCGAAGGGGAATTTTGTGTGTCTATATATTGTAATTAATCAAATAAAATAGTTTCATGTTAAGATTATCACATTGGTAGTCCAATGATAATTGATTTTTTCAATAATAAGAAGTATCTTTTTTGAACTATTTTATGTAGAAATTCGAAAAAAATATCATTTAAATTACTAATATTTTATTAAGTAACATTTGATCAAATTTTTTTTAAAAGTAGATTTAAAAAAAAAAACTAAAACTTTGATATCAATTAAGAAGCCCACTTTGGTCAATGTAAAACAATTCCATGGTTCAAAGACATAAAAATAATTAATTAATTTTATAATTCCAGTATAAAAAATATTTTTTGCTGGAATTATTTTTTGCATATTTTAAATATATAAAAGTTATAAAAAATACTACTAAAATTTTAAAAAATCATAGATATTGATAAAATTTCTCCTTTTCTTTTACTTCTTTTTCATTCCTCCGTTTTTTTTTCTCTTTCTTTCATTCTTTCTATTTTCATTTTTTCCTTCTTTCTTTTGTAAATTTTGTTGTTTTTTTCTATCGATTATTAAATACATATAATGATAAAGTGATGTAATTGTCTAAAAATTCAATCGCATGACTTTGATTATCTCAATGTTTTAGATCTCAGAAAATCGGCCTGGTAAAAATACCCAGTTCTTTAAAAAAAATATTTGTGTTTGTCTGTGAGGACGAACATTAAAACAGTAAAATGAACTATGTGCATGATATTTAATGTGCTGTTGTTGCACTCATATTGTATCAAATACCCTTCAATTCAAAGTGTCTCAGTCCATCCTTAAGATTGTGAATGCAAAAGATGCAAATTGCTACTAAATGAATGATATTATAAGATACATGATTTTATAGGCAGAATTTTGAAGGTTCATCAAATTTTGATCCAGAAGCCGGATAAAATCCATCAATGGGTTGATGGATTGCTGATAAGTCTGCCTGTATATATGCAAATCCGATAAATAAATAAATTAATTAAAAAAAACTCGAAATAATTGGGAGCCTCTAAATCAAAAGCTATCTATCTGCTGTATGCGCATCTCTGGAGGATGTGATTAGGAGAACTTGAGATTACTGCTAGTAAAGGGGAAAAAGAGAGGGGGGAGGAAGTATTAAAATAAAGAAAAATATATAGAATTTTGTTTCTTCAGTTACGTTTGAAAACATCAAATTTGCTTAAGTAAAGAAAAAAGAAAAAGAAAAAGACTATTAAATAACTGAAATAAAAGTACCACGGAATCAATGTTAAAGTCCGTGAATCATTATTACATTATTTAAGAATTTTTCCAACACAGAATTTGAGGAAAGAAATGTTCCTATTGTGCGTACATTAATAACGAATAAGTTTGATGCAGCTCCAGACATGAGATTACATTCATTTCAGTTTGATCTAATTTTATAAAACTTAGCTCCCTGAAGCAAGCTCCAGAATTCCATCAAAATTGACTTAAATTTCAGCAACTGATTATCATGACGATTATTAATAATTTTTTATAACAAGTTATTTCAAAATTAGTTCTGTTGTTTTCATTCGAAAGAAATAGAACTAATCTTTACAGTATCTTCAAGTGATGAAAATGATTTTGAACCAGTTCATTACAAGAAGATGCACGTTTTGGCTTACGACGAGTAGTATTGAATTATATGCATTTTGAAAATTTCTTAGGGGCCGCAGTGGCTTGGTGGTAAGGTCTCAGCTTCGGAACCGGAGGGTTTCGGGTGCGAGACCCGATTCCACCGAAGAACCGTCGTGTAATCGGGTCTGGTGCACGTTAAACCGTCCTGGCCAAACATCCTCCCTCTGGTGTGGTGTGGAGAGAGGGGTGCCAGCTCAGGTGTTGTCCTCGCCATCTGACCAAGGTTCAAACTTACGAGGTCCGTCCCAAAATAGTTCTAGTGTTGCTTTAAAACGGGACGTTAATATAACTAAACTAAACTTGAAAATTTCTTCGTGTTTAAAATGAAATTAATTAATTAAATTAAATTAATTAATTAAAAATGTAACCGTTTGTAATCCAATTATTTATTTTATTTGCAAAGCATTCTCTCATTATTTCGGAAATCTTCGACATATTTTCAAAGTGAGACTTTATGCGGCCACCCTTCAGCACATAATTTTTTTTTCTTTAATATGTTGTAAAATATTATTTGCTATAACTATTTATGAAGTTCCGGAATATTTTTTTGTGCGATTTCTTTTATTTGATCCCTACCTTCCGCACAAAAACAGATTTGATTATATGCATCTTTATATAAATTTATGTTTTATGCTTATAACATTCATTTTAAGCTCTATAAATGTTTTCAAGTCAGTACGATGCAAGTTCGAAAATTCTTTCAAACTGACTTCCTCTTCTGGCAGCAGATTTAGAGGAGGAGAAACCTTGGCAACTATTTATTCAGAAAAAGCTAGGAAAAAGCTCAAAATTAATCACTGATAAACTGCAATCTTCCCGAAACGTCACACAAAAAAAGTAAGATCAACAGCTCTTATCTAAACATATCAAAACAATGTAAATGTGCGAAGCTTTAGAAACAATCCACTATCAATCACTGTCCAAGTGGATGATGTCACCAAAAAAAAAAAAGAAATAATAATAATAAAATCTTTTAAAATACTATCGCAAAGGTAGCGTAAACACGTGATCTTCAAATAATCAACAATACACCGCGGTTTGACTTTTAGAGGAAAAAAAGCGGCGTTTAAATTGCTGCTGACTTCCATGCTGGAACATTCGAATTTTTTGGTATGATTGTGTTATTCTCTTGGAATTTACTTTGTGACTAGGCCATCAAAATGAAAGTCCCGGGCACGGATATGAGAACCAATCTGCAAATATTGACTGAGGAAGGTACCATAACTGCAGTCGTCGAACCAGAAAAGAAAATTACAGCCGCCTATCAAAATATGAGAGCTATTCCGAATGTTTTAGTAGATAATTACGCTGAGTGGGTTGAAGTTTTGGATTTAAGTCATAATAAGTTGAGGTAAGTTCGTATTTTCTGTGTCCGGATTTGTTGACGTTAGAGAAGTATTTTATATTACTATTTTGTCGATATAACTTTTTGTACATGAATTCATTCTTGTATGCTGTATTGTGATAACAATTTTTAACGAAACTGTGATTAAATTAGAAACATACATTTTAATACCTGAACTTTCGTAGGAAACAGAAAAGTTAAAATAATATGAATTAGGTGCTGCAAATTTATAATATTTCCATTTCGGTCGAAAATAAAGATATTGAAACTAATTTTTTAATCTCTTCTTAAATTTGTATCAATTATACTTAAGGTATCCGAATAAGTTAGAAATGAATTTTGAAGAAAATTCGCATTTTTATTTTCTTGCAGTTTAAAAAATAAGTTTCTGTTTTCAATGATATTTTAATTTTGTCTCTATACCAATTAGAAGCCAACTTATGGCAAACTATTGACATGTCAGTGATACTCAGTTATATGTATTTAAAAACTAAATTCATTTTCTGAAGAACTATTTTTTTCATAATTCTACAGTACGAGTATCGTCATGTATCTTAATAAAATTTATAATTAGTGCTCATTATGTTATGGAAAATGTAATGAACTATGAATTTGATGCTGAATGCCCTAGAAGTAATTGTTTTTAATGTAAATATTGTTGAAAAATTCATAATAATTTTATTTATTACACACAAAAATTTTATTTTTGAATATAATTCTTGAATAGCAGTTAGTTACACTCTAAGATATGTTACACGTGTAATGTTACAAAGTAAAAGGAAGACTGTAACATTTTGTTTCTCTAGAACAATGCTAGTTTTTGTAAATGCTAAAATTTACATCAAAATATGCTTTTTCTTCCAAAAGTACTTCTATATTTAAATTTCACTTTTATTTATCATTTTATGCTTATATTAATAAAAAAATATCATATAAACATTAAAATATTTGCTTTATATATATATATATATCCTCTCCGAACCTAGTCGAATACCCTAATATAATTTATAAAATTTTGTTCTTTAAGACGCCATATGTGAAACGCTCGTATATGGTGCATTGTTGAAAATCAGGTTAAATAAAGAAGATTGAAGAATCAAAAAGAAGAGAGATAATTAATTAACAAGACCTCTTTTTTATTAAGAATTTGCGTTGAATCTGAATATATCAAGCTTGCTACAAGATTCGAAAATTTTCGATGCTCCAGAATAACTCATGTTCATAAAAAAGTATTATTCGATGCACAATATTTTTTGAACATAGATTAAAGATTATATTATCATTACAATAAGAAGCATATTAAATATTAACCAGAAATTATATTCTTAAAATAAGGAACGTTTTAACAATAAAAGCATTCTGAAGCATGACATGAACTAGAAATTTTTGTCATGAAGTTCTACATTAAAAAGATGCATTTGAACCCTGATTTATCTGGTAATTATATAAAATTAAGACTTCAACAAATAACCCATAGGGAATTTCAAAAATGGGCTTTGAATTTTTCTTTCATTTAAACCTATATTTTATAATTATTACCTACTTGATGATATATATTCCTGTTATTCAATTAAATAAAGAATATTTTTTGTATAAATGATATGCATGAAAAAAATAATCAAGTCAAAAGCTGTGTTTTATAATTATAATCGAATAAGGAAGTAGACGGTTTTTATCTGCGAATAGTATTATTTTAAAAATAAGGAACGTTTTAATAATAAATACATTCTAGATGCATGGCATTCACTAGAAATTTTTGTCATGAAGTTCAAAATTTAAGTGACCATGCGTTTGAATCAAAATGGAACTTTAAAAATGGGATTTGAATTTTTCATTTATTCAAACTTAAGATTTATAATTATTGCCTTCACTCTATATATATCTGTTATTCAATTAAATAAAGGATTTCTTGCACAGATGTTAAGCGAGAGAAAAACAATCAAGCCATAATGTGTGTTTTAAAATTATAATCCAATAAGGAAGTAGGCTTAATTCGAGATTTAATAGCAAACGTAGTTTCGAAAACATATAAACCTTATAATTTATATTATAAAAAATATTCTATATGCTTCTATTATTAAAATAGATTTTTAGATTTTTTTATTATTGTCATCATAAATAAATACAATTCTTAACAACAGCATTTATAATAATACCCTTTTCCAAGAATAAACACTAAATTTTTTTTAATTATTTGGCAAGCAAATATGTTTTTTCTTAAATCAAAATTATCTTAATTCAGGTGCCTTATGTTTTATCCAAAAAAATATGAAACAATAACAATTATCAATAAAATATTTCGAAACAGTAGTATTAAAATTCGCTTTTTAATTAAAATTTTCCTTTCAGATGCCTGATTTCTCAAATTGAATTGAAAAACCATCTTCAAAGAAAAGAGACAGGTTCTAAAATTAGGAGACGGTGAAAAGGGGTTCATTTTTCAATTATTTCTCATTTGGCAACAAAAATCATTAATGATGAAAGGCTTTGATATTACAGCCTCTTTTGAAAGGAAAATTAATGGCTTTACTTTCTGATGAGTTTGCTAGGTTATTTTAATACTATAGATTCTCTTTGGAGCAGCGTTATAATTCTACTCATTTACTTCAATCATAGACAGCTCTATTTTCATCTTTAATTTTAATAAATTTTTCAGCTTCCTTTCTATCATAATATTAATTTTGTAATAGATACACTGACACATCATTATCTAAAAATTTCATCCATCAAGTGTTTTCTGGATGATTATCAGTCATTTAATTCTTTGAGCTGACACTGATAAATTGTGTGGTCTTCAGTTATAATGAGGCAGTTCTGTTTAGATTTTATGCACAAATTTGTTTGCAAAATGTTTTCTAAGCTTAAACTTAAAAGGCTTAATGTTTTCTAAGCTTTTAAGCTTAAAATAATTTACATAAAATTCTTTAATTCTTCCCAATCAGTGCCAGTGGTCTCCCCAAAACTTTCTCGCATACTTTCTAATAAACTCTTCATGCCAAAAAAGGCTTTGCATGGTTATTGATGTATAACAATTATGAAATATTAACTATTGGCCTAAATTTAGCATCTTTGCTGAATCTATGGAGTCATCCTTGGCGAGTTTTTTTTTTTTTTTTTTTTTTTTTTTTTTTTTGGCGATTAATCCCTGGCATGCAGTTAAAAATACCAAAACTCGAATTTATGCTTTCGACACGTTTTTCGCAATTGACTGGAACACAGTTTTGACACAAAACTGTATTTGTAGTCACAAAATCTCATTGATATATTTAAATCATTGCGTTTTTGAACTACCGCGTTTACATGTTTCTGAAAGTGCAGACCGATGGACAATTAACCCATTGTTGAATTTGGCTCGAAATTTGACGTATACAGTCGCACACACTATATACTATATTAGATCTGTGTACCGATTTTAACTGTCTAGCTCTTTGTTTTATTGTTATAGTGTTAACTTATAATCAAACAACCGGACAAGTGAACTTCTTGCGAACAGATTTTACTCAAAACGCGATAGAAATCTGAAAATCTAGTGTAAATACCGTATGCCAAATTCCACTCAAAGCGTTTTTGAGTTATCTTTGTTACAGACAGACAGGCGGACGTTTTCCGAAAATGGGTTTTTCGAATCCAGGGAGGTCTAAAACGTGGAGATACGACAAAATCTCGAGTTTCATTTTCTGGTGATTACTATACTTTTTCTATACTACATATACGAAAAATAAAAATTGAAACAATGTAATTGTAAAAAGAAAATCATTAGGAATGTTTTTCGAAATATTCTAGCATACTCCCTGTGTAATCTGTCAGTATCAAATTTTGGACATGCTTTAATTTTAGTCAGAAAGTCAAGAATGCTTTAACTTTTACTTTTAAGAGCCTTTCACATAAATATTCGGAGCATCATATAGTGAAAGAAATTAAGTATGCATTTCAATTACTTTCAATAACAATGCAATTTTAGTAACCCGACAGGATACCGAATATCATGTGTTGAAGTCGTTGCATTTTTTCATTTATCGCATTTTGCATAAATGAGAGCGATAGAACACTGAACCTCTAACAGATTCGGTTTAAAATTTGACACTAATTCATGCATTTTGATGCTAAATCTGTACACAAAATTTTATTCATCTAGCTCTGCGATTCATAATCATAGTGTCCGTCTGCATTTGGACAGTCATACAGGTGGACTTCATATGAAGGAGTTTTGATCAAAATGTGATTAAAAACTTGCAAATTTAGTTAAAGGCAGAAACATACGGGACGGTGAGGAACTGATCATTATGGAGTCAGTTTTAGAAGGCATCATGAAGACAACACGTTATTGTATTTATTTCAATTTTAAAGAAAAATCTGATGGAAGGTCGAAAAAGTTAATACTATACCCCACACTTGCAAAACCGTTGACAGCGTGTAGAGACAAAAAAAAAAAATCGTGTTGTACTCTCGGCATAACTTGCCACCTGTACGCCACTAGGTGGCAGAACTATTTATTAATCCATTGTGCTTCATCCACATCCATTTCCTTTTAATTAAAAATTTCCATTTAATTAAGTCCACATCCATTTAATTAAACTTTTTTTGAACTATCGGATTCACAAACAGTCAGACATAATGTCAGAAATGTATGTTTTGGGATTTTTTTCTGTAATCCATTGTGCTTCATCCACATCCATTTCCTTTTAATTAAAAATTTCCATTTAATTAAGTCCACATCCATTTAATTAAACTTTTTTTGAACTATCGGATTCACAAACAGTCAGACATAATGCCAGAAATGTATGTTTTGGGATTTTTTTCTGTAATGAAAGATCCATCAAAATCCTGAGGACAAAATTTTGATTGCAATACTTTCTTCTTGTATAATTCATTTCCAAGACAGTGAAAATCATAACGGATTAATCTCTGCTTTATATACTTACCCGAGGATTTTTTTTGATTTATAGCTGTTTGAGGGTAGCTGAACACAAAATGAGACAAACTTATGAAATTCGGTATGTATCTTCATAGGAAAATAAATATTTTTGTTGATGAACATCAAATTTGATTAAATTCTTCAAAAGTTGAGTTGTTCATCTGTCTGTTCACACGTATGGGAACATAACTCAAAAACACCACAAACTGCTCTAGGTAAATCGAGTTTATTATATAGTATTGGCATAAAAATAGCATAACTCGTCACAAATTTTGAGTCCATTAAGAAGCAAGAACGTAATCTATAATAATAATTTTACAGTTAAGATGAAATGAATGCTAATTCCACTGTTCTGTCGAACCATTCAATCGCATGCTTTTGCCAAATTTAAAAATGAAATATATATTTTTTTAAAAAAGACTTTCTTTGGGCATTAATTCCAAAGATAGATTTCCACTTTCCTTTTTATTTTTAAATATATACATTTTTTAATTTGTAGGCGAAGCCATTTCTAGTAAACTAATTTCATTGAATTCAAATTTTTGCAGTCTTACTAAATAGCAAGTAGAATCTTTTGCTATTAACAGTCCAACTACCAGGAAAAAGATAATACAGCATTCCTAATTACCTTCTAGTCTTTATGAAATCGTGAAAACCAAATATGCATACTTCTTGCTCTTTCTTAAATTAATCAAATTTGTTGCTTGCACGCAGTGGAAACAACATGCAAATTGTCTGTCAAAAATTCCATTTCGCACTTTCTTTAAGATTAATTACTTCTGGCGTGAAGTCCCCAACACTTTTAATGAATCATAGTGTGGATTTATCGAATTCCTGACTGTTTCTTGACTGATTTTCGCGTGAATTTATTCTGAAAATGATGCCAAGTTTGATTTATGCAAGCTTCCTACTGCGCGTCCTCAACCGAAATGGTAAACTGCGAAAGGAGAAAAAAAAATAAAAGTATGCAAGAAATCTTGAAATAATAAAAATGTTTCATTTAATTAATTAAATAACAAGTGGGCCTACTTTCTTTCTTTACGTTAATCTCCCATAATAAGCACTTTCTTATCTATCTTCATTGTGTACTAAAGACAATTTATATTGGAATCCTTCATTTGGCAAAATAAATTCAAAATTTGATAAAGAAATTAAATTTTCAAGTAAAACCACAGTAATATTGATCCAACTTTAATCTCGCGGCGTTTATACTTTCTGCTATACGAAGTACACAAGGAAAAAATATTGTAATCTCATAAAAAGTCTGAACTCGAGATCTTCACGATTCGGAACTCTCTGAAACCGAAAAACACATTTCTGGAATTACGTTTGTCTGTCTGTCTGCTAACAAGGTAACTCAAAAACACTTTTAGCTAGAAGGATAAAATTGGATCCGCTGTCATTACACCATATTTGTAACCCATGGTTACAACAGTTATTAAATGGCATTCTAACAAAGTTTGAGCGAAATCCATTCAGAGGAAGTCTGCCTGTCCGAGTATCTTAATATACAGGGTGTTCATTAATTATTGTCGGGGTTTTCATACCTCATAACTTCCGAATAAAAAATATTACGTAAAAACCGATTACGTATTCGTAAATTACAACTCAAAGAATTTTATTAATGATATTAAAGTGTAAAGCTTGCACAATTTGCACTTTGTAGGTATTCAGCTGAAGGCGATTCTTTGAGTTGTACTTTATGAATACATAATTCTTTGAGTTGTACTTTATGAATACATAATTCTTTGAGTTGTACTTTATGAATACATAATTCTTTGAGTTGCAATTTACGTATTCATAATTCTTTGAGTTGTACTTTATGAATACATAATTCTTTGAGTTGTACTTTATGAATACATAATTCTTTGAGTTGTACTTTATGAATACATAATTCTTTGAGTTGCAATTTACGTATTCATAATTCTTTGAGTTGTAATTTACGTATTCATAATTCTTTGAGTTGTAATTTACGAATACGTAATCGGTTTTTGCGTAATATTTTTTATTCGAAAGTTATGAAGTACGGAAACCTCAACAATAATTAATGAACACCCTGTATGTTAGCCCGGTAACAAAAAACGTAAATAGCTAGATAGATAAAATTTGGTATACGCATTTAACATCTGAAGTGCAGATATGTTTTAAACTCGCCGAGGAGTTGGTTGTCTGTCTGTCAGCATTTTCACGAAGATGTAAATACGATATCTCAAAAATTTAAAAATTCAAATATATGAATTTTGGCATGCGACTTTTAAAATTGTAGTTCTACATCACATTTTTGAAAGAAAAAGCATTCAAATTTTAGTATTGGATTTTTAGTACTTGTATATTAACCATATCCCAGCGAGTAATTATAAAAGTTCGCTCGCTAAAAAGTTCTTTCGTAAGTATTGTTCACTAATGGCATGTAGTTAAGAATACATTTATTAGAGAATATGCGAGAAAGTTTCAGGGAGACCACTTTCTCTGGTTATCGTGTTCATATGCTTGTAAACGGTGTCAAATAGAGATTTTTCTTCCAGGGATTTCGTTCAAATTGATAAAAAATCTAATTGTTAATTAAAAATGTTAAAAATTATGAAAGCGTTTCATGTTCAAAATTATTTATTTATTGCAGATTAGTTAATGAATTAAAATTATTCATTTGTATCAGATCATGATAACATCAAGGCTGCATTAAACCTTCTTCAGCACGAGCTGAAATTAGAGATGCATAGAAAAAATGTTATTTTGAACAATATCCTGCGAAGGTCCGCAGGCCCGGGAAGGGTAAAGACCCACTCAACATTTCATTCATCTTGCTCTTTCCTGTTTTCGAGCTATCCATCCATTTATATACGTTTATGTTTCCTTGGTGTCTATGATATTATGTGCGACTGATGACACTTATTGGATGAAAATTTATTATAATAAATACTGCATTAATACCATATTGGCCATAAATGAATTATTATTTATTATAATGGATACTGTATTAATACCATATTGGCCATAAATGAATTATAATTTATTATAATGGATACTGTATTAATACCATATTGGCCATAAATGAATTATAATTTATTATAATGGATACTGTATTAATACCATATTGGCCATAAATGAATTATAATTTATTATAATGGATACTGCATTAATACCATATTGGCCATAAATGAATTATAATTTATTATAATGGATACTGTATTAATACCATATTGGCCATAAATGAATTATAATTTATTATAATGGATACTGTATTAATACCATATTGGCCATAAATGAATTATAATTTATTATAATGGATACTGTATTAATACTATATTGGCCATAAATGAATTATAATTTATTATAATAGATACTGTATTAATACCATATTGGTCACTGATAATTATAATTTATTATAATGGTTCGTCATATTGGTTACTGATAATTATAATTTATTATAATGGTTCGTCATATTGGTTACTGATAATTATAATTTATTATAATGGTTCGCCATATTGGTCACTGATAATTATAATTTATTATAATGGTTCGCCATATTGGTCACTGATAATTATAATTTATTATAATGGTTCGCCATATTGGTCACTGATAATTATAATTTATTATAATGGATCACCATACTGGTCATTGATAATTTATAATTTATTATAATAGGTACTGTATTAATACTATATTTGTCTTATAGCTTGTTATAATGAATATTGTATTAATACTATATATTTGTCACTGATAATTAATACTTTATTATAATGGATACCGTATTAATACCATGTTGGTCACTAATAATTTACAATTTTGAAAAAAAATCATTAAAAAGCCTTCTCCCCTCCTTCGAAAATGAAGGAAAAAAAATTGTTATTGCTTTATTAGATGGTTTTCTAAACCACTACGATTAATGCACAGCTTTCCACATCAGAAGTAGGTCGTTTCTAAAATAGGTATCGAGGGAGGTAAGTCCGGAACATCGAAACTTCCTGACCCGGTTAAATATCATAACTAAAAATGCTCACGAGCTGTATTTCCGATAACAAATGGAGTGAGCATTATGCTATCGTATTTATAGGAATTCGTACATGTTTCATTCCAAGAATTTTGGATACGGTTTTTTTCCCTTCATTTTTAGATGTTTTAAATACAAATTGTTGGCGATAAATCCAATGAACTCAGTTTTTTAAACATATTTTTGTAAATTTATTATAAAATAGAATATTTATTTTTTAAACTTTTTAACCATTAATTAATAAATCATAATCTCTTCTGCTAATAATAAAGGTTGTGTGTATGTGCTGGCGGTTTTAAAGGAAAACCGTTTAACCTAGAAATACTAAATCTGACGCATATATGCTTTGAAGGATAGAGTTGTGCGCTTGAGATTATTTTTTAAAATTTTAATTGTTTAAAAATTAAACGAAATTTTTGACATCTTTCCCCTATAGTTTTTGAAAATATTACATCATTACAATTTTTTCATCTTCAAAAATTATCTTTTTATTAATTAATTTTAAGAAAATATTATAGGCAGATTTTACGATAGCAAATTTTATATTTCATTGCTGAAATGAAACAACCAGTTTTCATTATTGCTACTAATATTTCCTTTTAAAAAATTAATCGGTACAAGATATAGCGATTTGGTTTATTTTTTCCTCCCAGTGTAGATTTCAGTATATGGCATGTTTTTAATAAAATTTTTGAAATTATTATAATTAACCGCTAAGGTTTAACTTCATTAAGCTATGATGAAACAACTTAACTTTGATCAAGCAATGATGGAATTTTTTAAAAATTGTTTTAAACACTGTTGCCTTTTCCTCGGATGTAATTGGATGTATAAAGATATGGAGCAAAAAGTAGGAAAACATACAACTTAGTGTATAGCTTGTAACAGTTTAAAGTTTCTAAAATAATGAGTTGTTTGTCCAAGTTTGTTTAAATATATTTTGCTGAGAAAATCTTAAAAATTAAGTTACATAAAATATTTAATTGAAAATTTTAGCAACGATTTTCTCCTTTGACAACCATTAAAAATGGCAAGGTATAAATATTAAATTTAAAAAATAATGAAAAAAACTCTGAACACTCATGGCATTTACAGTCTTGCCCGAGATCCTTCATTTTATCGATAACACATTTATTAGAGGGTATGCGAGAAAGTTTTGGGGTGACTACCCCCCTAGTTTAATATATTACTACTCTTATATGCGATAAAAATTTTATTAGATTAGTTGATTAACTCATAATAAAGCTCTGAAAATATAAAATAATTTAATTAAGAACACACAGCTGTACGAGATTTCAAAACCCTAGCACTTGAAGAAGCGAATTAAAAATCGATTGCAAAATTTTAATTATTATTCCACCATTTGCAAATAGACTGTGGTTGAAGATAGCGCTCCTAATTTTCTTAGATTTTTTTAAGAAAATCAACTACTGGTATGACAGGGAAGATGTAATTTACTCTTTTGACAAACCTGCGATGGTTTGTTCATTTTACCTATTACTTATTTACTTAAATTTTACTTATTAATAAAATGCGTGAAATGTTCGCGCAAATATAATCAAAGAATTATTAAGCACTTAAATTATCTGCATTTCCTGTGTTTCGATGCAGAATACGCCGGCATCCTGGCATAGGGGTAGTGCGTCTTCCCCGTGACCTGGGCGTCCTGGGTTCGAGTCCCGGTTCGGGCATGGTTGTTCTTCTGTTCTATCTGTGAGATGTGTGAATGTGCCCCCCTGTAAAAAGGTGTTGTGCAAGCGAGTGTGATGCATGAGTAGCTAAGACGTATTCTTGGCCCTAGTTGGCGCTACTAAAACAAGAGACGCTCCCTTGGCTTAAAATCGCTGACTTCGTCGGCGAGCTTGTCCATGGCAAGTGCCATTATAAACAATAACAACGATGCAGAATACGGATCCATCCGTTTCCTGTAGTTTTGCAATTTATCTAAATATCATGGCGGTCATGTACGCATGCATGCATAATTCGAATATATTTCAGTCGTGCCATCCACCCTTAACTGTTATAAGTCACATCGTACGTGAAAACAGTGCTTTAACTGTATGCCATCCATAAACATCTATAACAATTAAAGTTAATTGGCATAGCAGACACTTTCAAAAAGTCACTTATTGAATCTGTTTTGGTCTGTTCTATGGAATTTAAGCCTTTGGACAGTATTCACATCCGCTATTAAGGGGGTTAGTAAATACAGAACAGACTTCTGCGGTAAAAGTGATGCAGTTTAAAAATTCCAGCGTTTGTAATCCAGAAAATATTTTGGTCTGTTCCATGGAATTTAAGCCTTTGGACAGGTATTATCATCCGCTATTAAGGGAGTTCTTAAATACGGAACAGACTTCTGCGGTAAAAGTGATGCAGTATGAAAAATCTAACATAGAAATATTTGTAGTATTTTTTGTTACTGGTTAATAATATCTCGACTCATAATAAAGACTAATGTGTACTTCTCTCTATATGTGAGTGCTGGCAGTATACTGAGCAGATCGTTTGACTTAGAGCTACCAAATTTGGCACACATTTACTTTGGGAGGCGAAAATGAGCACTTCGGAGTTATAATTTATAATTTATTTATTTATAATTAGTTGGAAAATTAAGTCGAATTTTCAGGTAATTTTCCACGATAATTTTCGAAAATATTCTTGCATATAAATAATTTTTGCATAGTTTCAAAATTCAGAATTTTTTTAATGATATTAGCAATGATCTAGAAATTAAACTATCAACAATTTTTTCAGCTCCGTCTCTTTTGAGCGTAACGCGCTCGTGCGACAGTTGGCTGTTTACAGCATCTCCACGCCCAGAATTTTTAAGATGGCCATAGACTGCTAATAATTAAATTCTCTCTGATTTAATGATCATTGGAATGACTATATCTATTTAAAAATGTAAAATGATTAAACACGCTACATATGTATATACCATAGTGAAATGTGCCCATGCAAATTTTAGCTTCTACAGTTTTCTTCTTGATTCTTCTTTATCAAGATAAACACTGTCTTGACAGGTGTTGAAAGCTCATTAGCCGAGAACCACTCTTACAACAACACCAATCAGAAATTAGCATTCAAGATTCTGTTAATTTAGACGGAACTCCCACCAAGGCATTTCTAAGAATTGAGGATCCTCTATATTTTGCTTGTACAATTTGAAGATGAATAACAACAGGGGAAAGCAAAAAAAAAGCAACAAAAATGCATGTCAAACAGTTAGATTGAAGCATACTGACAAACAGCTAGAAACCTAAGACTTATGACACCCTAATGGAGGGAGAATCTGTTGCCTAATCTATTGCTTATTAACCCTTTGAACTCGGAAATTGCTAATGGGTCCTGCGAATGATTGAAGGTTTCTTCTTTCTGAAACGGATTGGCGATTGTAGAGAACTTCTGCTGATCTGTTCCAAGCAGAAAGAAAACTTTGTTCTTCATTTTAAATGGCTAAAAAATAAAAAATAGCATTATTTTTTAAAGAAATGTGTGATAATTATCACACTTGCTATTTTTAGCGACCAACCATTCTCACATCATATTTATAGCAATAATTTAGTAATGCCAACTAGTTTTAACCTATTGACCATCAATTATCCAGCGTCTGTATCTTTGTGAAATCATACAGTAAAAAAAGAAAAGTTCTGATGAATTTCTATGTTAGAGCCGGTCTTAGAACAATATTTACTTAACTATTTTCTACGTTTTAACCAGTTTCTTGATAATATAAAAACTGTTTAATTAGACCCGATTGAAAAGACTCCTTGAGACCACTTTCTACATTCCAGCCATTTGAAGGGTTACAGAATACGTCTTATTACACCTGTAATTAGATTTCCGACTAGGCAGATTAGGCAACTGAAGAGAATCATCTAATTGAGATGGAGCTGTAGGGGATGATTAGGAAAATACTATTCGTTTAGCTGTCAAATAATTAAAAAATACAAATTATATAATAATATTAACGCTTTTCTCAAGATGATTGGTGAGGCTTCTATCTGCTTCATTGCGTTCATTTAGTTATTATAGTAAATCTAAACAGCAAACATTGGCTTAAATATGATTGTGGATAAAGTGGATGCTGAGAAGTCATGGGTCATAATAAACAAATAAATAAAAAGATATAAATTTTCACGTTAATTACATAAAAAATTAAATTAAATAATTGACCAACTTATTAACATTTTGACTGCAGTGGATGTCACCGCGAACGGCGGGTCCATATAAATTACACTGTAAGAAATTCAGTGTGGCAGTCAATGGGTTAAAGGCCTCATATATGCATTACTTAGAGCCCCCAAATTCTAAATCCACCACTGTATCAAACCAAAGGAAAGAACTGTTTCAAATTATACTTGCACATAGACATCGAATATTCCGATTAGCTAATCACTGGGGAGTGGGCGGTAACCTGGTGGTAAGGTCTCGGCTCGTGAGCCATAGGGTTTCAGGTTCGAGACCCGATTCCACCGAAGAACCGACGTGTAAGGGGGTCTGTTGCACGTTAAATCCGTCAGGGTCAAACGTCCTCCCGCTGGTGTGGCGTGGTGTGGAGAGGGGGTTGCCAGCTCAGGTGCTGTCCTCGTCATCTGACCACGGTTCAAAATTACGAGGTCCGTGCCAAAATAGCCCTAATGTTGCTTAAAACGGGATGTTAATAAAACTATTCTAAACTAAACAAACTGGGGTAAAATGGCGAAATGCATCAGCGGAATCGGCCCAGTGATTGCGGTTGGAGTTGTTTCAAGATTTTATTTTGCATTATCTTTTAAATATTAAGCATGCAATTAAGGAGGTGGCTTTTGATGACTTATCTGAATATCATAAGCTTTTAAATAAAATAAAAATTATAGAATTGTATTTCGTAGTTAAGATTGTGTTAGTTTTTTTTTTTTTTTTTTCTCATTGAGAATTTTTGATTCACAGTTCTGCTCTAGAAATTTCTATTGGTCGAAGTTGTGGTTATGGAAAACAGATACTCAATGGTGATATATATATACAGGGCCGAATAAGCTCTCATATGAAATAAGAAAAGACACATTAAGACCAATGGTTAAGATTAATGGTTTTTCTAATTATTTCAAATATATAAATGTTTTTATAAATTCATTTCTACTACTTGCTATTGGAATATGAGTGTGCATAAGATTAGGTCGCTCAATTTATAAGAAATTAGATTCACGGTATGAGAAAACCGAATAAAAATTGTAATTTTCGCAAAATTATTTGCTAGAAATTCAATTATTCAATGTTATACTTGGCACAATAACAGAGTAATAAGCAACAATAACAAAATCCTCTTTCCTTGCAGGATTGTAATGACAGCTTTCCAAAAACGAGTTTTGTTAACTTCGATTTTTATTAATAATGAGATTAATCGGCTTGGAAGGATATACGGGGTCTTAAAATTTCATGAAAAAACTTTTAGGGATTATCTGTAGGAATCATATTCGCATAAGAAAACATAACCAGAAGCAATAACTTTCGGAAGATACCAGCCTCCATATCATAAGCGAAAACAAGATACAAAGTGAAGCTTTTGATTAAAAGTAAACATTTTTGAAAAATTACAAAAGCCTTCTTAAATCCCTTAATATTTTGCCCGAAAATACATTAAGCTAAAATTATTAAGCCTGATATTGTAGCTATGGAAGTATTAAGTTTCTAATTTACGAGAAGTCCTTTAAATAATTTTTTTAAGCACACAAAAGAACGACAAAATAAATACTTGATGACTCAGTTAGCGACGACTTTAAATGGCATAATAATTCTTCAAAATCGGTATGATTAATAGAAATGAATACATGATAATTGATTTAAAGTATATGAATTGCTATATCATTAATAATTAATATTTTTGCATCACGATGAAAATAAATGCTGTAATATTTTTGCCCGCGAACGTTTTAAGCGAAATAACAGAGACCAGGAGATCTGATATATGGGTAAATATTAAAAGTTCAGACAGCTCATGGCGGCTCATAGCTGGCCCCAGCACTTTATGAAATGCTGATTACTTTGAAACATATTTGGAAATTGTGAAATTAGACAGTTTCAGTTTTAAGAAAGCAGCGAAAGGCGCGTGTATACTGGAACTCTGCAAATGAAATTTGAAAGAATAAGCACTTTTAACTTAGGGGAGAATTGTGGTCGAAATGTATGTGTAAGAACACATGTAAGAACAGTGGATGCAAGATAAAGAAATCTAATTGGTTATTTAATATGATTTTGCTGCTTTGATTGCATCAGCCGTTGCTTCGTGCCAATGCTATTAAAAATGAGAGGATGATCCGGATCCTAGTTTCAGAGTGAGGGTAAAGCAAATTTTTTTGTAATTCGTCAAATTAAATTTAGTAGAATAAGAAAATAATTTTCTGACATTTCGAATTTCTAGACCAAATATCTTAGTATAATAAAGCTTTTGGTCTGATTTATCTTTTTTTTTAGTCTGGAGTGATTAGATCAGCCATTATATTATGTGCACAGTGATTTTGATCTCAAGAAATTTACAAAAATTATGCCGGATTTAAAAAATTATTCTGTTAATAAAAAGTGGAAATCAAAGAATTCTTCTTTGGAATTAATGTAAAAAAAAAAAAGAAAAAAGAAAGAAAAATATACCATTAGCATTTGTTAAAATAATTAGTAAAGATCGTCCACTATGCCACTACATCAACTAAAGATTTAATGAACAATGAAATTGGTTTTAATCTCGTTATAACAAATATAAAAACATATCGCTACAAATTATATTTAAAATTAATTTAAAAAATTATTTAAATTAAACATTGCACAAGCATAGATATCAATGAAAAACTCTTTCAAAATTTTTTTTCGGATCAGTAGAAAATTTTTTTTTTTGGATAATATGTACCAATGGGGGTAAATGTTACAATTTTAATTAATTTTTAATTAATGATATCATGAAAAGTTTTTTTAAGTTACTCTCCTAGAAGTAATTACATTTAAAATTTAGCAGCTTTAGTGTAATGACTAGCGCCTTCTATGTACGAACTCAAAGACCAGAACGAGAAAAGCTGTAATGGAGTGACGTGAGGATGAGTGGTGTTATGTGGTAAGACGATGTGTGTGTGATGTGTTTTGTAGAATTTGGCCTCAGAAAACTGTTAACAAACGGACCATTCAATGCTGAAATAACTATCTTTTATATATGTGTACTTGTGATGCGTGCAATGAATTACTTATTAAAACATATTGCACTAAAAGGTTGTTGACTATGATTTGCTCTTAAGAGACATCACAGTAGGTTAAATGGAACGTTACATTCTGTATCCAACAATTTTCGTACCACACGGTTTATAGATAATAAGTTAGTCCAAAAATACCATTATGTTAAACCAACGGGAGGGGTCCCCTCCAAAATTTCCGCTTGCCAGCTAATAAAGGTGTTCTTCCTCAGCACCACAAACGCACTTATAAGTCTTGCACAAGGCCATGAATGCTGTCAGTGCTCAGTTTTATTTTTTGAAATCCTGAAGAATTTAGTGCTTTATTGCATTATACAAAATATGCCGGGTTTTTTTCTTTGGATGGATTGAAACTAAAATTTAACATAGAACTAAATTGGTAGTAAAAAAATCAAAGTAATTTTTTTTTCCAACTATCACGTTTATGTATATGCGAAAGATCAGATCAATAAATGATCAACGGCTTACAGGATTTGGTTCGAAAGTCAATACAATTTCGATAAAACATCTGTGCATAACATTTTATATTTTGCTCTTTTTGTTCTATAATTAATCATGTTCACCCGTTCTCGGGCAGGCAGACAGACAGACAGACAGACTTCATGTGAATGGACTTCGTTCAAAATTTGATTATCTTCAAATTTGTTATAAAAACCATATATCAAATTTCATCTTTGTAACTGAAATTCGAGTTAACTTGTTCACAGACAACAGGCAACAAATAAACATAATTGCAACAATGTATTTTTTTTAACTCGCAAGGAAATCTGAAAAACGTGGAAATTCTTCAAAATTTTATGTTCTAATGATTTGGTAGTTGAAATACTTTCTTTCTGTGTATTTCGTGTACAAGAAAGTCAAAACACTAGGTACAATTTATTTGCAGCACATAACAAATGCATAATTACATGGAATTCAATAACTGATGCATAAAATTAATTACATGGAGTTCAATAATTCACAATCTTTTATCTAGGACAACATGAGGTATTCATAAATTATGCATGCATTAAATAAAGCTATAGTATACATGAAAAATTAAAGTATCTTCATAAAAGAAAACTAGAGCACTAAAAAGCGTATAATCTAATTTTTTTCTGTCTGAAATCTTGATTACTCGCATAAATATATATAAATCCTCATTAAAAATTATCTGCAGAATCTATAATTTGAGTTTTAATTATCTGTCAGGCCCCATTTATGAGGAGCCTGTATTTAAAGCAGATTGAAAAAAAGTTTTAAAATACTGAGTTTTTATATGTTAGTCATGACTATTTTATAATATATATACTTCTATTCCTTGAAATAAATTAAACTAATATTGCTAATTATTAAGAAGAAATTAAGAAAAAATGAAATTCTCGTAAAACTTAACCTTCGGTTTATTACTTTAAACAGAATGCAAAGTAAATTTGGAAGTTAATTTAATAAAGATTGTTTTATGATAATTAAAGAAAACAAAAATTGCGTTCTCGTTTCTCATTCATATATAGAAATAATTCCCAATATGAATTTGTATATATTAATTCTTAAACAATTCACTAGCAGGTAGATTAATTTTAACTCATCAGCTGCCCCGTGAATCGCTTGTACTTCTCATCTTTCTAATTAAATAATCTCATCTCTGGTACGCCTAAGAGTCAGAAAAGAATGAGTAATCTTAGCTAGAACGTTCAAATCACATACGTGAGTCATACTAAATAACTATTTAAAAAGTTATTACAAATGTTCTCATGATACAACTTTTAGAAAATTTTTAGATATCTTCACTTCTTTCAAAAGTTTGATATACGTTTAATGTTTTGTAAACCCGAAAAATACCGTAACTTCATTGGATTTAAATCAGTGTGAGATATTTCGTACCAATTTTTTTTTAAAGAGAAATCTTTAACGAGTTTATGAGATGGATCATCCCATTCAAAGAGGAAAGAAATAATGAGAAGTGAAATTTTTATTACGTTACAACTTTCACGCATGAAGATTGGCAGATGACTGAGCAAATAATTGTAACATCTGAATAAACATCTTTTGTAATACAAGTTTTTCTTATATCTATTACTTTTTAAAAGAGAGACATTAAATTAAATTTCTGCATTTCAAATAAATAATTGGTTATAAAATAAACTCACTTTACATGTTAAAACTGTGTTCCAAATTTTATTTATCTTTTATCGTCGATAAAAAGCAGTCTTTTTTTTATCAACGTATTCACTTGTATTCTGATAGGAGGTGAGATAACTTCTTTTGAATGGATTTGATTGAAAATTGGATAGAATTAACAACAAACATAAAAAATTTCGTTGATGTAGCTCGAAGTATTTTTGAATCGTCGTATTTACCGATAAATGGATTTTACAGCTTAATTCCTAAAAATGCATCTTTTCTATTGGACTCAAATGTGGTGATAATTCAAAATGGAGATTTCGAATTTGGTCATATTTAAATTCGTTTGTGTACTTCATATACAAGAAAATAAAAAGGGACCGATCTTACTTTGCTAAAATTTAATGACTGGAGAATTTTTTGTGTACATTTACGAAAATTTACACACAACAATCCTACAACTATAAAATGCAAAGAGCTAGATAAATAAAAATTGGTAAAGAGGTTTGCTATTTATAATATAAAACCATATCTAATTTGGGTATAAATACTTAAAAGGGTTTGCTGTTTGTCGTCTGTACTTTTACATGCATGTAAACCTAATAATTCAAAAATGTAATCACTTAGGTAAATGAAATTTGTTTCATAGTTTTAACATCTAAAGTATAGATTCTTACCGAATTTTGAACCAAATCTTTGAAAGAGTTTACTCTCCCTCTCGGTCTCTGCTTTTGAATGCATGCTACTCAAAATCACAATTGCTTAAATAACTAAAATTTGGTATCTGATTATAATTGTAATTTTATATATATTAAATTTGGGTTTCAGTCAGTCCGAAAAAAATGTGTCCAAAACACGTATTCGAGTTTTATTTATTTGTGCATTAACCACAAGTCAGCGATTAATCGACCAAAAAAAAGACCAAAGAATGCCAAAATTGATTCAATGAAAACGTTAGATTCGCGACTCAGATCAGTCTTGGTCTTGGAATTATTGCTTGCCAATGGCTTGCAATTAATACTAAAGTACGTCATTTTACTATATTAAGAAGCATACAGATCTCGAGAGTGGAAATAAAAATCCGAGTACGGTCTTATCCAAGGTCCAAAATTTTATTCAAGGGGAAGGGGATAATACCTTTTAGAAAATAAATGAATGAATTTCTGTGAACCTTGCTCCTAGTTTATAATTTATCCTCTGAGTAATTTTTTTAAAATCACTATTTAGATGCGTTGTTTGCAAATAAGTTCAAATATTTTTCAGACAAAGTGAACTGATATTATATTTTACATGATAATAATATGATATAATAATCTGTAATCTCTCTCTCTCTCTCTCTCTCTCTCTCTCTCTCTCTCTCTCTCTCTCTCTCTCTCAATAATTAATTAAATGCTTTTTATTCATCCACTCAAGTTGAAATACACTTTTTTTAAAACTTGTAGTGGAGGGCACTTGATGTTCATACAGTTTTCTTACAAATATTAATTAATTAAATTTGTCCAGTAATTTCTGTAATCAAATTCGTCGCCATGTAGTCAAATGGTCGCCAAGTTCTATTTTGTTACTTAATATTGTAATTCTGTCATATGTATATACATATTAATATTAATTGTAATTATTTAATAAAAAGTAACTAAAATAAATTTTTTTTGTTGACCTATAAGTAGGAATTGACTTAATTTTTTTTTTATAAATTACTTGCTTATTCTGACATTTTTACTGTTCAAAACCGAGTATCAGCGAAAATAATAAATATTTTTCATTCTTTTCTAGCACGGAAATTTAATTACTTCATCTGTAAGTGGTTTTTGTTCATTACTTTCCATCGCTTTCGAGGCTTATTCATCCGAAAATCAAGAAGTTATCTTGTCGATGCTTGAGTGAAAGCGGATGCAACTCCTTGTATTAATTTTGATTACTGTTTCGAAAATCCAATTAACTCTAGATGTTCGGGTGAACTGTTCACCATGGATGCGAAGTTACGCTCTGGCACTTAAGACACGAAACACTAATGATACGAATGGCTCTTGTGGATTCAAACAATATCGATCCTATAGCAAATGTTATTCCACAAATTCTGAACATTCATTTATAAAGGAATGTTTTTTCACTCGTTTGTATTGAATTTTTTTAATGTTTTCTAATTTTAGTTCCAAAAAGGGAAAATTTGTAATTGATTTTTCATTTAATTCCCGCTTCGTTTCATTTCTGAAACTTCTCGCTAATATGTCTTCTCGATTGCAATATAATATTTTAATTTTTTTTCAAAAATGAATTATCAGTTTTTTGGTTAAATATTAATGCATTTTTAATGTCGCGAGTAGATCAACATTTGGTTGAGAAATTTCAGAAAAATGTGATAATGAAGCTCATAATTAGGGATTGCAATACCGGTATACCGGGATACCGAATACCGGTATTTTGAGCCATTTTACAATTTCGTAATACCGGTATTCACAAGTTTAAATACCGGTTTTTCGGTATTTACTAGAAATATTTTAAATTGTCTCCACTATGTGTTCAGGGATCGCAAACATAGCAAAATAGTATACGTTTTTGCTTTTATGTCTCCCAAACTGGCGAAATTAATTAGCTAATTAATGGCTTAATTAATTGCTTAAATCTTATTTAGAGAAACATGGATTATCCCTGAGAGAAGATATTGTATCTATAACGACTAGTGGAGCAACAGTTATGAAAAAATCTGGTAAGTTGATTGGTGCAAATCAGCAATTGTGCTATGCTCATGGATTTCTATTAGGGGTAATAGATGTATTATACCAAAGAAATAAAGAACAGAAGATTCCAAATATTGTGGATATAGAAACTTCGGATTCCGACATTGAAGAGAGTAAGAGTGAGAGTGATATTGACAATGAAGATAATGACAATGTAATTGTGGAAGAAGATATTGCTAATGAGGATGAAATATTAACCCATCAAGAATTGCTTCCTATAATTTATAAAGTTCGAAAAATTGTTAAGATATTTAAACTTTCCCCTACAAAAAACTCCATATTTAAAAATATATACTGACTGAAAATAAAACAGAATATATGTTAATAATATATTCTAAGACACGTTGGAACAGTTCACTCCTAATGATGGAACGGTTTTTGAAATTTAGAAGTCCAATCCAAAAAGCAATAATCGACTTAAACTTGCAAATTAATTTTTTCAGACAGTGAATTCGTCTTAATATCCAGAACTATATCAGCTCTACTTCCAATAAAACTGACTATAGAGGCATTATGTGGGAGAGATTTTAATTTATTAACAGCTAATGCAACAATAAATTTCATGTTGCAATCATGAAAAAACTGCACAAATCACTATCTGAAGAACGTAGACGTAGATGCCGAAAGAGTGGTTTCGACAGCTGGTAATTTTTACACAAAATTACTTTTCAGCTTTAATGACAGTACAACTGATGCATTATGTTTTTTAAGATCACATTTCAAAAATTTGTTCAGGGAATGATGACTACGGGTCTAGAGATTTAGGTCTACGGACCTCTGGAGTTGTTCTTCATGAGTTGGAACTCTCTGCTGGTTGGGTCAAGCTTGTGAACGCATGGCTGGGGCGTAGTGAAATTGTGGTGTGAAATGGTTGCTGCGGGCCCTCCGGTTATACCGTGCAAAGACCATAGTTGTTGGCCGGTCGGGGGTGTTCCCGCTATTTCTGTCCTATCTATCAAAAATTTGTAATAGTACCCCAGACTGAATAGTGATATTTACACTTTTTTGTGATTTAAATAAATAAGATGTTTCTTTACTTTTTTGTGATTATATACTGTTATAATTTATAAGTTCCATATTATTTTTTGTGATATTACACTCTCTTATGAAACTGGCAAATAAAACAAAGAAATACCTTGTTTTCTTTCTTTTTCTAAAATTTCTAATACCGGTATTAAAACCGGTATCCCGGTATTAAGATCTAAAAAATACCGAATACCGGTATTGAAATTTTGGTCCGGTATTGCAATCCCTACTCATAATAATTATAAAAATGAACTGCGAGATTTATTAGAGTAATACCATGTAACCTTGGTTTAACATTTTTTGCATATAATGTCATTCTTCATTGGTCTCAAATAATTCCATATACTTGCAATGAACTCCCGGGGGGACCTCGAAATGAGGATGAAATGCTTCCGATATAGTGGTTGGATTTCGCCACCCTGGAGGGTACACGAAAAGGTGGGGGTTCTTGCTCCTCCAATCGATGACGAGACTTACTTCCTTAGGGAAGGGTTGTACCGTGGCCGGTGATGGCCCTTAGGACTAAACCACAGTTCCCGCCAGTGTTGCTGTAGCGGCGGTCCGGTCATTCAGTTATCTTTAACCGTGTACCTTTGGGTGGCTCGGAGAGTCAGTGATATGACTATGATTAAACTAGTAATGATACAAAGCTTCAGATTTAATTTTACCACTTTGAAATATTTCCCGCATTTAACGTTTTTTTTTTTTTTTTCATCGAGAAAAATTCAGCACAATTTTTTAAAACTACCATGAAAACAGCGATGGGGAAGAAAAGAAAAATTCTTTCCATCAGGTGCAATACAGTGCTCGGAATCCCCCACACTCTTTCATCTTATGTTGAAAGTGGGAAGACCATTGTTTATTCCCCCCCCCCGGTTATATGAAGACCAAGAAAGGATTCTTAGAATCCCGGATGACCAATCTCGTAGTAGTTGCTACAGTTGCAATCTCACGAAAGTTTTCGATAATTCTGAATATTGAAATTTTGACATGAAAAGGGCCCGTTTTTTAGACATTTTTCTGTGAGCCACGGTGACCTAGTGGTCAGGTCTCGGCTTCGGAATCGAAGGGTTACAGGTTCGAGACCAGATTCCACTGAAGAACTGACGTGTAAGCGAGTTGGGTACACGTTAATCTGTAGGGGGCCAAAGCCCTGCCTCTGGAATGGAACGGAAGCTTAGAGAGGGAAGTGTCAGTTCAGGTATCGTCTTCGTTATCTGATCGTGGTTCAAAATTACGATTACTCTTCTAGAATAGCCCTAGAGTTACTTTAAAAACCGAGACTAATATAACTAAACTAAACATTTTTATGGTATGAGTTTGTTAAGTCTTTTAGATAAAAAAAAAACCTATTATGTAATTATAGTATCTTTTAATATTAAAATAGAATATTGTGTTTATTATCCGTTTGCCTTTTGATGCTTTACGGGTTGAGTTAAAAAGGCCGAATTTGGCAAAAATAAACCTTAGAGACGTGGAATATTCTCTCGAACTTTTTCAAACGATTTTTGAAAATACTATTATAAAAAATAATTTGTACCCCATCTTAAAATTCTAAAATATATATTTTTACTGATCTAAGTTTAGTGATCAACTTTTCTCTAATTTTAATAGATTTTTAAATATAATTTGCGACAATAGATTCCATAGTTGAAATTTAATTCAAATTTCTTTATTTTGTCAAGTTTCTAAATTGTGTATTTTTCTTATCTATCAAATAACTTTTTTAATTGAGGGATTTATTTTATATTAAAGGTAGTAAGTGATTTTATAACATAGGTTTTCTTTCTCTCGGTTTAATTTTAAACATCAAACAATTTTAATTCCCGGCTTGATTTTCATGTGACATCTATAAAGTGTGCATTAAATATTTATAAGATTTTTATAGCTCCTAAAGCAACAGTTAACTATACATTTCATCAAAAATTGTCAGTCTTTCTTATTTTAAAAGCACTTGTAACAATAAATTTGGTATTTACAAATGCAATGTAACTGGATCAATTTTGGACCTAATCATTCAGTTTCATACTTAAAAAAAAAAATCCTTCTACTTGATTTTTTAACAGTTAAATATTAATTTAATTCAATGTAAAAACATGCAGGGCATTTTTATTTTATTCATGCATTTGAATTCAGTTCAAGTAGGAATATTTTTTTAATGTCTGTGTGCACTGGTACTTTTTTAAAATTTCCTCTTTTAATTTTTGATTGCTTATTGAGCTTATACTTTCTAAGTACCAAATAAATTTAGCGCAATAGCTGAATTAAAGTTGGTCAACATTAAGTTTGGAGAACAACAGCTAGTTTGGAGAATGTAAATATTTTAAGTTCAAAATTACTTTATGTATTATTATTTAGGTTTAATTAAAATTTTAATCGTGTTCCTTAGCATAAAGTTTCACAAGGGGTTGGAGTGAGGGGGGGGGGGAGCTAAGAGAGCGCTGCTTTGGTATTTGTCATGAGCCCCATTTTATAGAGATACGTCCCTGTATGGGACTATCAACGCAAGGAAGAAATCTGACAGATTTGTATTAAGCTAAGCATAAACGGGTGATTAGGCATTTACTAAAAGAATTTCTTCTATTGAAATGCAAATGTTATTTAGTTCCAGAAAAAAAGCTCTGGTCTGAATCCCTTTCCGAAGGCGTCCCTTGATAAAAATTTTCAAACCGAATTCCTTTTTCATGATTTTTTTTCTTTTTTATTCCTATATTTATATACTATTTATCTTACTTTAAAAAATCATTCTACTTGACTTTTTAATAGTTAAATATAAGGATCTAAATTAATTATTTAAGGATTTTCTTTTTTATTCCTGTTTTATTATACTACTTTATATACTATTATCTTCAGGAATTTCCCCTTAGAATTAAATGTTATTTAATGTAACATTTTAAAGAAAATTGTAAACTGCAAATGGCATTTTAAAGAAAGCGTTAAAAATCGCTTGTCTTACCATGATGTTTGAAACGAATAAACGAGTTAGTTCACGTTTATCATTGTATAGAATGGCTGGGAAAAACGCAAAATGCTAATTATTTTATATCGCGCAGAAAGTACATATGTATTTTATAGAATACCGTATTTGAAACTGTACCATATCGTACATTACCATGTTAAGTCTTTTAGTATTTGTGTACTAAAGCCTTTATCAAAATTTCTTTATTATAACTGTTGCTAATTAAATATATATAAATATTTCTTTTAAATAAAGTCTACCTACATCTATACTACACAGGAACGAATACATTAGCTCTAGAAACGATGCATGCTAAGATGGATGCATGATATGTGCTGTAAAACGGTTATGTATTAAGACGAAAGAAAGGTGAAGGCATCCATTTTCCCTAGCGAGAAATGTTCAGAATTTTTCTCTCTAAAATTTTCCTATTTTTCTCTAAAATTTCCTCTTCCCCTTTTCCCCCATCTCTCCTTTTTTTTTTTTTTTTTTTTTTTTTTTGCTCCCCAGCATTTCTCCTATTTTCCTCCCCATTTTCCCCAGCATTTCACCTGAGAAAATTTTTGGAAAAATAGGTGGGGACGGAAAGCTCCCCCCCCTTATTCAGCTCCCCCCCAGCATTTCTCTCTAAAATTTCCTCTTTTTCACGGGCACTATTTTCCCCAGCATTTCTCCACTAAAAGCTGGAGAAAAAGAGGGAGGGGAAATAGGGAGAAATGTTTTTTTTTTGCCCCCAGCATTTCTCCAAAATTTCTCCCCAACGTTTCTTCCCCCTCCCCAAAAATAGGGGAATTCGAGAAAGGGTTTGTCTTGTTTCTCCCCTTTTTCCCCAGCAAAAAAAGAAATTCCCACCATTTCTCTCTAAAATTATGTGCTAAGATGTATGTATGATGTGTGCTGTAAAATTGATGTGTGTTAAGGTGAATATATGATATCTTCTGCAAAGCAGATGTACTAAGGTGTTCACAGTTTGGTCGGAAACATATATATTTAGCGGTACTCTCAACGTGGACTGAAATTTTTGTAATTTAAACCTACTTACCGAAGAATCTAGGCAAATGCTAATTCCTTTATTTTTCATTTCTCCCCTTCAGCGATGTGAACGGAAAATGGATGGGCAGGAGTGAAAGAGCCAAAGCTATTTTGTCGACATATAATCGCTATGAAAAATCAACTCTAAATATATTAGCAACCTGATTTTTTTTATTTCCATCATTTCTACTATCGCTATTTTTGTCAAACGACAACTCTAATTATCCAAATGAAAATAAATGGAATTTTATTACTGTTCGATGCTACTCACTAACCGAATTATATACTTGCTGTTTATAATCTCACTCACTTTCAGTAACAATAACGTTCAGAGGTTAAAAACCTTTTGAACATTATTAAAATCCTTGGCACATTCTCTTCATGCATTAAAGTTTCATGGAACGATAATGGACATCTTGCACGGAAATGGCGGCGACAGGACGAGATTAATGAATTATTTAATTTGTATTTGTATCAGATATTTCAATTCGCTACGTGCAAAAACTGGTAATTACTACAATTTTTTTGTTGGATTAATAGTAGGGTTTCACTATTCAATCAGATAAACTGGCTCTGCTAACGTAAGGCTGATTTTTGTTAAATATTGTAATATACTTTCCGTCCCAACTTTAGCAATACAAAAATTTGGTAATGTGTTTGTTTCCAGCCGAGCCAATTAAAGCTGGAGAGTTTGGGTTACCTCCGGGTTTATGTACTATATGAAACAAAGAAAACAGGCACCGGCAGAAATGGCGCTCTTTTCAACCGAGTCTTGTTTAATATTATATAAAATCTATGCTAAATAATTTTGATTTAATTTTCAAATTACATTAATCTAAGAAATAAATCATGTCACTGAACAAGTTAAAAGATGGTACAAATTTAAGACAGTCCAATCTGTACCATTAGGAAAACGAAAGAGTAGGCTTCGATTTACCTCTCAGGTTTTCTAACTTCAATTATTATGGTATGAATCCCAATTTTGGATAGAAGGAAAAAGTAATGGGATCACTTAGATAATTTTTTAAGATCAGAAAAGATATTTGAAATCTTTCAGACAAGTTTCATAGGATTATTACTTATTACAATGGTTCTCGTAACACGATTTTCGAAAAATTTGGAATTGGTTTTTCCAAGCCAATAAATTGCCAATATGTAGTCATTAGAACTTCAACCACCTATTGGCAATTTTCCAATTAAGTTGGAGAGTTGCAATCCATCTCTTTATAGAATTTTAAAAGCTAGCATTTCTTAAAAAAATAAATTTAGTTTAGTTATTCTTTCGTATTGAGGTTTCAATAAAAAAGACATGATTCGAAAGTGATTGAAAAAAAAAGAAAAGAAAAAATGCAATAAGAGGTGCACAGGCTGGGCTGGGTTGCATTGCAAATTGCCCTTGATACCCTGGAGTAGAGAGAAAAAGTAGCGCTGGATACAATGTTTCTTTTCGCCATTAGTTGCTCATCAGTGTTTTCCAAATGGAAATAGCATTTGGGACATGCTGTTATATTTTTCGTCTTACACTAACATTTTTTGAAACATGACATGACCGCCTTGACACCACATAAAATCGCTCACTGGGCATCGGTATGTGACGGATCTGAAAGCAAATATCCGCTTTTCTACTTTTGAGTTTAGTACTGATTCGGAAAATATTTATACATTTCAGATTTGGCACTTGGCCATTTACTTCCTTGAGACCGAGGCTGGATTCGCTATTTTGGTTTTTTTTTTCTTCCGCTTTTTTAAGGTTTTGGTCCTGCTTTCATATATTTTCTGAACCATTTGATCAAGAATCATATCTGTTTAATATATATTCGTTTTCTTTGTTGAGAAGTCATTCATCGGAAAAAAAAAGATACATCGGCGTTTCTCTGAAATAGCATCCAGATTATCAGATTAAAAAATTTGGACAACTCACTGGTAAAATTTAATTGTAATTTGTATTATTACGGAAATCTCTCCTTTGGATCCACTGTGAAAGAAGCTAACATGCTGGATAAACAAAAATGATGCTCAATTATTTAACTAGGGGGTGGCGGACCTTTATGTATCAACGTGCCATTTTTTCTAACAGAAATGTTCAATGAGGTATAGACGTCAAATAATTTTGACTTGTGATTACTGGGAAAATAATTAAAATTAAATTCTAACAAGTCAAAACTCTTTCTTTATTACGAAAAAATACATTTTGCACTGTATAGTAGTAAATGTTTTAGTTATGTGTTCAAATTAAAGTAATATTAGTATGACTTCTATTGTTCCAGATATGATGACAAATATCTTATATTAGGATTATAAGGTGTTACTTTCAGCAAAATGCATGCTAAATTGGGAGTCATCTGCCAAACGGTTTCTAAGCGAGTCTTTTATGTTATTCATCTCTGTAAATAATGACTCTCAGACATAAGTAGATGATAATATGGTTAGAATAGCATGAGCCAGTTTCTTCAAACAGTTAAATGTGTTTGGAATCGAATTCCGTGTTTCTAAAATTTCGTTACTGTCATTTTTACTTATATTGCTTGTTAATCTTTCTGTTTCAATTTATTCCAACTTTTCGCCACTTTCAATATTTTTTAAATCCATATTGAACTAGACTGGAAATCAATCACTTGCATTTCAAATTCTTGAATTTCCAACCAATCGAATTGGGACACATTCAATTTATCAAATGAAATCACATCGGGGTTTATAATAAACTTCCGATAATTCTTTGAACTGAGAAAATCTAGCCGAAAATTCTTTGATTGAAGAATCAATTACGGAAATAAATTCTTCGATAACTTTTTCTTCGACTGGTTTCTCATATACACCTAAATTTGATATATAATACTGATATTTTTTTCAAGTTTGGGAAGTGATATTTTTGGTATTTTTTTTTCGTTTGTAGTTTTTTGTAATAAATAATATCGCTTCTGAAAACACGCAGTTTAGCGACAAAAGTACGAATGAGATCCGTCATGGTGGCAATTTTTTTATTTGTGCCTTAAAATTTTACGTTCAATTCATTGAAATATTGGTATATGTATGTAAAAAACATCAGTTTTGAAAGCCACATAAAATCCAACAACTGTAGATATTGTTCAATTCCCCTCTCATTTTCCAGAAGCAGTCTGATTTCTTTCAAGCAGTCAACTAACCTTTAAAGTACATTCCCGCGGCTCAACCAGCGAACATTATTATACTTTAATAAGCCATTATACATCGAGTTGACTTCATCCAACAAAGCATCAAACTTTCGTTTATTTAAAGCCTGCGACGATATGAGGTTGACTATTTTTGTAACTAACACCATTACATTATCAAAAGATGTTAAACCACTCTTAGCACACAAGGCTTGTTAGTGAATAACGCAGTAAAATTCCAGAATTGTATGTCCTACATCTGTTTCAAATAAACTAATAAAACTTTTTTTTTTTTGCATACCATATTTGGAGCACTATTAGTTATTACTGAAACAGTTCTTTTCAAAATCAATTTTTCTCAGCACACGACTTTTTAACATTCTTACAAATATCTGTGCCCTTTGTAGTTGTTACCAACGATTGTTATTGCAATTAATTCTTCCTTAGTGACGTTTCCTACAAAATATCGAGCAAAAAAAGCTAAACGTGCAGTTTTAGTGACGTCAGTACTTTCATCAAGACATAGCGATATAAAAGCAGCGGAGTTAATGTCATCTGTTACACTTCCAGACAGTTTTACGATTCTTTTATTGTGTTTCTGAATTATCTTACCTTTATTATCAAAATATTCAAAAAGTGAGGATGCGCATGCTAACCAGGCTTCCTTCAAAAACTCTGCCTCTTGAAACGGCTTACTATGCCGATCAATGACATTTGCAGCCAAGTAACTTGCCGCGTTCATATGACAGTTTTTACTAACATATTTAATCATAGACGTCGATTTTTATTTCTGTCTTTTATTGCACTTGCAGGGAATGGGAATATGCACTCCGCGACCGATCCACTCGCATTAGTTCGAATTACTTCATAGTGAATTTTGTTATTTTGAACTAAAAAGCAAACCGTTTTGATCGGTGAAGTGCCCAAAATATTGTGTCGTGTGCCATCAATGGCACGCGTGCCAGTGGTTCGCCATCACTGATTTAACTGTTATTTTCACTGCTAAATGCAACATCAAAACATCAGATCCATTGGATGATAATGTTAATGTTTCAAAATAGAATATAGACAATGCGCTCTGCGACATGTCATTGCACATACGGATGAATACGAAAGTGCTAGTGAGCTTTCAAAGAAAATTTCTGTCGGAGTGTTTTTTGTTAAGGGGATAAAAACCTTTTAGTAAAAAATGAGCCAAGAAGTGATCACTAAATGTTCCGTTAGCTGTGGTATCAATAGCAGAGAAATCGAAAGACAATTAGATTTATTCGCTGAGTCGACGGTGGCAGATCAATTAGCAGAACTCTTGAAAGTTACGGAATAGAATAAGATTTTGAATCCTTCCCGCACGAAGAAGCAGCAGTGGAATGTTTTGATGCCAGGTTCCTTGGGAGGAACACCTTTTGAATGACGAGTCTATTGAAAATACGCTTTTTTTACATACCATTAATCAAATCTAAAATTAATTTGATTTAAATTAACTAAACAGTGTGTTGCGAGTTTAAAGTATTTCACAAATGGCACTGATTCTGTCTTTGGTGAGGAATCTTCCGATACGGTTGGTACGTAATCCTGCTAAACTTAAAACTCAAGCGACTTTGAGGAAAATAGATGAAGTCATCGAAAATGCATACACAATAACAAATGAATGGATTAGAGATTTACTTTTTAAACTAAAAGAAGAACTTGGAAAAACAAATGGTTGTTTCTAAGAAGCTTAAAAACTTAAAACAATAAAATTATATCGTTTTTCATAAAAATGAGAAAAAAAAAACACTATACTAAAAGTACTATTTTCTCTTTAGATAAGCCTCGAACTTAATTTTAAATGTATCAGGCTAGTTTATATTATTCATTATAGCAATTATCTTGAATTGCAACGAAAAACCTTCAAAGAGGCCAAATTTTCTCGGAACGGATGAGTGGCTTCTCAGAGATTTTACTGTATATAATATATAATAATTTCTATTTAATCTATGCTCTAAAAAAACAGCTTTACTGTAACTTTACCTTCTGCGTTGCGCGACTTTTAGTTTCCCACAGAACCAAAACGCTGCGTATGCAAATTTCTTTCTGAAAATATATAAGCTTAAACTACTGTCTCGTGCTTTCTTCAGTATGTTACATCGAGCTGTTTATGACTCTAACAAAAAATGTTGATGAAAGATCTGAATTTTTTTCATACTTTGTAAACTTGCAATTAATTTATTTTAAAGCATTTCATTAAAATTATTATCGCAAGAATCGTTAAATTCCCTGCCTAGTATTTCTTCAAAGAATGCTATGTATATTTCCAAATTCACACTTTTTTTAAAATGTATTTCTGACTTAATTAAGCTATCACAGCATTCGACCGCTCAGTTTTTAATCACCGATAACTTATTAATTTAAACTTCTCTCTCAGATCAATAGCATTTTATTTAGACACGAAAAACTGGTGTTTCAATTTTCTTTCCACATCCCCCTCACCAGTTTTATTCAGTAAAGTATCCGAATGCAAACCTAGAGGCCTATTTTGAATGGTTAGCCCACAATTTCAACCAATAAAATTGTTACTATGAATTTTTTTCATCTCTAAGTACACTTTGATTGGCCAGTAAATGGAATTAGAAGGGAAAATGGCGAAGAGGTGTGAAATTTCATTTTCCCTGAATCTACGGATAAAAGTAATCCATCTTACCATTAACTCGAAGAGATAGTTTTTCCAAAAAAGTTGTCTCAGCTCCAACTAATTCTTCTGGAACTGACATCTATACAAATAAAGGGCCTAGAACTTTATTTGTAATTCTATTTAAAGCTTTTAAAAGGTTTTAACAACATTCTCAAATCCCTTTCAGGAAGAGGTTTTGAAACAAGCTTTTATTTATATAAACACCTGTTTCTTAAAAGATTATAAAAGGGTTATATTTAAGATCTTCTCTTTCATCATACAGTTTTCTATCACCACCACAAACACTGAATTGAAAAGAAAAATGAAACAATTGAAAACTTTCAAAAGATAACTCCGGTGTTAACAGAGAGCTGAATCTTCCACAGAAAAGTTTTATATAAATCTAAGAATGCAACAGCTGACAAGCGGGATTTAATTTCCGTTTTAGAACATATTGATCTGATCTGTGCAAGAAAACGAAAAAAATGGCTGTAAAATATACGGGTTTAAACTTCCCTTGAATCTTTCAAATTCTGTATTGCTGATTTCTTAAAAAGCACCATTTAAAATGAGTTTTAACTAAAAATTCTAAGCAAATTCATTAAAAGGTATGTGCTTAATATCAGGAAGTTGAGTAATTTGCATACTGAGAAGATGAATGTCCGTGATATTAGTTCCAGAATAAATATGAGTAGAATGTCGATTTTGTGATCGGAATATCATAAATTTGAATTTTAGTTCTTGAAAATATGACCCTTAGGGTTTGATGCATATTAAATCCAGTTTAGATTTGCATTGCTATAGCGTATATATCCCATCTGTAGCTGCTATATAGGAGTTATGTTAATTCCGTTCACTTAATATATTTAACCATATAATTAGATGATAGATCCCATTTGATTCATTTATTGTCATTTCAGTTTCTTTATTAACATAGAGTATTTGAAATATTAAAGCGTTTCCAAGTGATTTTTCGCATTTTAAATGATTACATTCTTTAATTTAATTGCATATTTATATGCTAAAAATGCAGTAATTTGATGAAATATCGGGCAAGCCATGAAAGCAAAGAGATTAAATACGGATGACTAGCAAAATAGTTTTGTTAAGCACTTGTTAATAATTGAAAGGAAATACATACTTCAAAAATTTATACTCTTTTTTAATCCATTATAAATAATTAATTTCTCATATACATAATGCCGAGAAAGTATAGTAACCATCAAAAAATTCGAACTCGAGACTTTAACGAATCCCCTCGTTTTAAACCTTAGCTCGAAAAACAAATTTGAAATATGTCCTTTTATCTATCTATCTATCTGTCTGTCTGACGAAGATAAATTAGAAACACTTTGAGCTAGATGTTTGAAATTTGGTATACAGTCTTGCATCAAATTTTCAGATTTCCTTCACATTTTGAGTAAAATCTGTTCAGAGGAAGTCTACCTATCCGGCTGCTCGAATATAAGTTAATATGATATTTACAAAACGAAGAGAGCAAGATACATAATATTCGGTACACAGATTTAACATCCACAGTGTAGACTCGTGTTAAAATTTGTGCCAAACCTCAGCATGTAAATGTAGTAATTCAAAAACACAGTTTCTTAAATATATCAAATTTGGTATGGGATTTTGTGACTGTAAGTTCAGTTTTGCGTCCATTCTTAGTTTGGATAGATTGTAAAAAACGTGTCTAAAGCACAAATTCGATTTTCGAATACTTTTAATTGTATATCAGGGATTAATCGTCAAAAAAGTCGCCAAGGATGACACTATAGATTTAGTAAAAATTCTAAATTCACGCCAAATGTTAATATTTTGTAACTATTGTATGCCAATGCGTTCTCTGGGATAACACCTTTATTAAAGAGTGTGCAAAACATTTTTAGGGAAACACTCCCGCTGGTTTGTTAAAAACGTACCTAAATATTAGTTATTTCCTTAAAATACTTATTATTAAAATATCCTATGTACAAAAACGTCTTTTTCAGTTCTGTCCAATGTCGCCAAAATAACGGTTTGAACGGAATGGACACCAAAGCTTGTTACTATTAACATGATTCACGATGAAGCTTAATAATGTTCCGCTGATTGATTGTTACATAGATTTAAAGTAAAATTCCGTCGGCAATTATTTACTTGTCATGTAGATGCCATCTTGGATAACGGCCAAAAAATTTTACTTGAGAAGCATTCCATTTTTCGCTTTGTCGAACTGCAAATGAAATGTTATGCATTTCCATTTAGCGCGTTATTAAAAAATTATAGGTAGACAACCGTTGCATGCTATGTATTTATTGGATATTTCGTAGTATGCACACTTTTTAACTATAAATTAAAAAGTAATAGTCAATAGCACATTGATTCAATTAAACTCATTTTTTTTCAGTCGTATCAAAAAATGCGAAATTTTTTAAATGCGCATTCCATATTCTTGGCTCACACACTGCGTTAAGTCATATTCCTAAAAAGCCAATAATCTGGGCAAAAATTGTTCACCGAAGGCGGTTACTATTAAATATGGTAAAAAATATCAAGTAAAGTAAACCAAATCACGCAGTTTTAAAATGTTCCTACAATAAAATACAAATGGTTTCCATAAACTTAGAATTACATTTTACAATCATAATCTCCATAGAAGTATGACTCCAAATATGTTATATAACGATAATAAAAAAAAGTCTATATTATGAATTCCTTTTCATCAGCGTTCTTCTTTATCATTAAGGTAAAAAAAGATAAAAATTGATGTTAATTGTAATAAAATTCTAGATTATCTATCAAAATACTTTTGTGAATTGTTTTATTGTTTACGAAACATCATAGATCTATTGTCAAGTGCAGTAGATATTATATCGTTTGTAAAAGTACCGGAGTTTTTTTTTTCAACCAATAAAGTCCAAAGTTACATCAATCTAAATCAACACAAATAGTGCTAAATGATTATCAAAAGTATGCTATTTTTAAAGAAAGTGTTAAACTGAAAATACTTTCATGCTTACTTCAGTTTGTTGTCTAATCGAAGAAGCAGAGGCTAGGATATTTTAAAATAATACACTCAATAATTGTATTTTAATGTAAAATAAAATTTGGCATCGATTTGTCGATAACGTTTATCTCAAGTACCGTGTACTGTTCTATCTAAAGAACAGGGTATCCTATATTGCACTTTTTTTATAATCTCAACTTTTATTAGCTGAAGCTGTTAATTAGGCGCTAGTTATTTCAGGCTATAATAGCCGCCTTTGGCGACTATTTAAGTATCTGGATAATTAATTAACCTCAAATTGTACTTTGTCTTTTGAGATAATAGAATTTCACATCGATGTTTTAAAAATAAATTGCCTTTATAATTAACAGATTTTTTTCTTGCATTGCTTTTAAATGAAATCACGTGATCAAATATTTGATGAAACAATGAAAACGGCTGTAATTTTATTGCAACAATATTATTTTTTTGTTGCAAATGATATCAAAAGGTATTGTTAAGAATTGCACTCCAATTAAATTGGCTCGAGTAAAAAGATTTTTTAAATTTAAAAATAAGTATGATGAACGCGTAAACTTAATTAGAGCTGGACGCATAGGATATTCCATTCGGAATAATAATAGTTCAGCATTCCGAGATCCTCAGTGTCAAGAGTGTGTCGAGAATAATTAATTTCAAAGATAACCTCCCACCATAGATAACGCAGTGACCGACCGCCTCCGCTTAGTGACCGAGACCGAAGGCGTTTGCGTAGAATTGTCAGTGTTAACAGATAAGCAACGTAGCGTGAAATAACCGCAATAATCAATGTGGTACGTATGACGGACGTGTCCGTTAGAACAATGCGTCGAAATTTGCTCTAATGGGTTATTCTGGGGCACGATCAAAAGACCGAGTCCAGTGTCTTTACGAACAGCACGACATCGCTTGCAAGACCTCTCTTGGACTCGTGACTATATCGGTTGTAGCCTAGACGACTTAAAAACCGAGACTGAAAATGATTATGTTCAGTTACTTCGAGACCACTCGCAGTCAATCACGGACTTCATGTATCCCACAACGACGGAATGTTTATGGATGAAAATGCGCCATGTCGCCGGACCACAACTGTTGCACAATGTCCGACAACAACTGTCGCCGGACCACAACTGTTCGCAATTGGTTTCAAGAACATTCTGGAAAGTTTCAACGATTTATTTGGCCACCTCGAACACCCGACATGAATCTCATCGAACATTTATGGGACATAATAGATAAGTCAGTTCGTGCGCATAATCCTACATTGGCAACATTTTCGCAATTATGGGCACCTGTATTAGGCAGCACGGTTTAGTATCTTTGCAGGGGATTTCCAACGACTTGTTGAGTCCATGCCACTTTGAGCTGCTGTGTTTCGCAAAAGGAAGACAGACACGTTATTAAAAGTTATGCCATGACTTATATAGAACTCATATCGGTATATATATATGTAGGACTGGGTGGGACAAAATGCCCATTCAATCCCATTTGGATCAGTGTCTAGGGTACTGATTAAGAAACTTTTAAAGAAAAACAAATAGTTTATTTACAGTAAACAAAATTAAAAGGATATTAACAATTAGGACGGGAAACATTATTTACATTAAAGTTAGAAGTAAAATATTTAGATGGCACCAAGGGCGAAGCCTAACAAGATGTCTGCTCATAGCTAAGCTATGTAACGCCTCTCCTTCTCTGCTCTGCTCTGCTCTGCTCTGCTCTCCTCTGCCCCCGAGCTAATGCCAACAGCTCGCTTTTTCAAATTTATGGTCACGTGACCTAGCACTTTCGATTAGTAGAACCCGTGGTGCCATCTATTACAATACAATAAAACTAAATTGAATTGGATGCATTCAGTATAACAGTGGAATGGTAATGGCCACTAATTAAAACTCTACATATATATATAATATAGATTTATGTATATACAATATATATCAAACAGTCTTTGAAGAAACAATCTTGGAATTCTTTAACATTTTTTTTATCTCCATAATTTTAAGGAAATAGTGCAATTTTTATCTGTTATCGAAATTCTTTTGTCCTGGCGAGCACTATACAGCGAACCGAATAGGAAGACAGAAAGCAGTAAAGAGAGAGCGAGTGAAAGTATTTCGAATTTATTTAGTCTTCGAAAGGATCCAGCATTTTGGTTTCATGGCATATCTGGTCCGCGCTGTTCAGAAGTTAAAGTCACAGTGAAGTCGGAGATCGAGTAAAAAGGAAGTTATTTTTGGACCATAGATTAATTATTTATATAAATAATGTTTCTTTTTCTATATTTATTCATTTATCCTCAATAGTAGTAGACATATCACAGTAGTTAGTTATTTGAAAATTCGTGTAGTAACTCAAGTAAAAAACCCTCTTTGTCTGATTTAGAGTTGAATTTGGCTACAAGGCACAGTTGGGAAAAAAAATCTTTAATGAGTTATCTTTTGAAACTGTCTAATCAATAAGATTTTATTTATAACCAAAAGGAGTGGGGCCTCCCCGAAGTTTCCTCGCATACTCTCTAATAAAAGTTTAACCTTTCAGCACCCACTACGCTTAAGATGTTGGGCATGGCCCCTATCGTCACGAGTGCTCAAATTTTTATTTTTAGAGCAGCGTATGAGTGTTTTATATATAGCAAAGAAACCCAAACACGCATTTTAGTCACCGTTTTTTTCAGTCGATTGAAAACAAAAATTGATATAAGATTACAATTTAGTCACGAAATCTCATACTAAAATTAAGTTGCGGTTCAATCGAAATTACTTTTGAGTTACCGGGTTTACATACATATAAAATACAGATAGACATATTCCCTTTGATGGATATGAAATGTTTGTTTTAGGGTTAAAATTATATAATTTCATTGATTTAAGTTTCTACGTTTTTGAGTTATCGCTTACCTACACCCGAAAAACCAGGCAGGTAGACGACCAACCCTTTAACCGATTTAGCTCAAAATCATATATGAATATTCGCCTTAAATGTTAAATTTGTGTGCCAAATCTTTCGTACACACCTCCTTATCTAACGTTTCTTATTTTATAGTTATTACACTTATTTAATCTGTAGTGAATAGCTTATAAACCAGTTAACAACTACGCTATCCGAGCAATTGCTTTTGTATCGTGGTCATGTTACTGGGCTGCGAACCACAAAGTCCCAGGTTCTATCCTCGCTCATCACAATTCGCCACAACTCTCAGATACTTCCTGTGAATGGAATTTGTAGTTTTCTGTCAAATTTTGGACATATTTGGTGTAAAGCCCAAATACCAAACTTCATGCATCTAGTTCAGCACTTCTTTGAACTATCGTATTCACAAAAGAGAGACAAATAGGCATAATCCTAAAAATGTGTTTTTCGGATGCTGCAAAGTCTGAAAGATAGAGGATTCCCTAAAATTTAGCGTCCAAATTTTTTTTAGTGTTTAAAATACATCTGACAATAAAGTACATATATAAGTATATGTATTGTAATCATCTGGAATATACAAATGTTCTCTAGTATACTTCATTTCAAGAAAGTAAAATAGATACTGAGACCCAAAAATTCTTATTAAAATAAATCATGTTAATATACCGTTAAACATAAATTCACATGAGTGATTTTTTTTCAATAATTAGAAATACGAAAAATAAAAAGGAGAAGATATGCCCCTGTTTTAAATGTTGACTTATTTTGTTTTCCCCCATTTAAGTTTGCAAATCCCAAAGAATTCCTGAAATAATTTAATTATATCAAGGAAAAAAACTGGACAATTTGATCATTAATTTGTTTAAAAAACCAATAAATTTCTGCTAATTATATATATCAGTTATTCAGCCAATTCACTTTTAAGTTTCAAGTACAAATTGTTTTGAAAAATTCTCTAGAAAATATCATTTTCATTCACTCAGTGACTCGCTTCGTGATATTGAGAATTGTACTGAATGATGGAAATCATAAATCGAGTTATTACAATGTTTCAAATATATAAAACCTATCATTATGGAGCTTAATCCTACCATTTAATATCCATCTAAAACAATTCCAAAATAGTTGTCACGGGGAAAAAAAACTTAACTGTATTATTATTTTACTTTAAAGATGGAAACTACCGACAACGGTGATAATAACTTCATTCAAAGTGAGGTGATTAATGACTTTACAGGTTTAAACATTCTCCCCACTTTCCGCGAATGAAAGGAGGTTGTTATCAGTTTTCACGGATCTTCTGTAATATCTCTCACCATAATAATAATAATAATAATAATAATAACAACAAATGTATACATCTTTTGCATATCTCTCCTATTGACCTTATTTTTCAGGAGAAGTATCTCCTTTGTGTTATTACCAGCGATGGCACTAATGTTATCTCGCATCACAAACTAGCGGGAAGACTGACAGACAGACACCTTTTGCTTCCACCCTTCTAGATTCATGCCTCGAAAGTTTTGGCACCATTAGGCGTTGGATCCATACGACCAGACGCCTGATATCTGATATAACTATATCTCCAGTTACTGTCATGTTTTATGCAAAGATTGCACCAGTCACGCAATGCTGGACCCAAATTGCAGTTGATTGCAACCAATTTAGGTCCACTTTGCGCCAGAACACTTTGATATGGCGATGGAACGTTCAACTAAAGGGAAGGGATCTCACCGTCGTTATCTGTTACTATCTGATCTCCATTTACACAACACGAAAGCATTCACTCGATAATGTCTACCCAAACCTAGGGGGTGGGGTTCAACAGGGGTTTTGGTTCGCCGAATGGCATGCGATTCTGGATCCAAACGCGCGGGAGCTGTTATTCGGTGTCGCTGAGTTTAATGAATGGATTTCTCTGAATTGAAGTGTCGCGACTCAGAGATATTATTTTGGAAAGGTATAACCATGCGTGTATTGACTCTGAATAATTGTATGAGGAACTAACTGCACAAGGTTTCAAACCGGCAATTTGGATTTATTTATTGGGATTTTATGCTCACTTTAATGCAGTGATTTGCAGTCTGAAATTAAGAATTGGGATACAGGTAAATAAATCTTTAAATGAAAAAATAAATAAATGAATAAACATTGTATGTAAATTGATAGGAAATGATTTGTTGGACTTATAGGATATTTTGTATACTGTATAACAACTTTTGTTTCAAAGATGGGAGAAAAACAGATATCAGAAAGGAATCATTTTTTTTTATTTTCATTTTACGGTGCTTGCAAACAGTCTTCATATAATTTAAACAAAGAAGAAACAGTAATAAAGGTTAATTGGAATTTATTTGAAACATTTTCTCTGTATCTCTCAAGATTTTGTTTAAATTATTCTTTAAAGCATCTGATAATAATCAACGGATAGTTTTGCAAAGTTATAGTAATCAACTTTGCCAATAAAGGAATTAATATTTTCTATTTCAAGACTATGTCGTCATACTGATTCAACACAGCTTTCATGGAACTTTTATTCACGGATTCTACTAATTTTTGTTAAGAATTATGACGAAAACGAATGGAAGTTTGCTTGGAGAGTGGGAGACTTGTATTTCCCTCTTTCTCGCCGTGTCAGAGAACGGCGTTCGGAACTGGCAGAATTAGTACGCATTGAACCTGTTTATGCCGCGGTTTTTCGCCAAAATCGGGTTTCGAAACGGGAATATTTCGTTAATATAGCTAAGATATTACCAAAAACTATTCTGATGAAGGAGAATTAATTCAACGCTGTATTTACAAATATGTGCGATAGAAAGCAGCCTATTATTTACGTGCATGCATTAACTGCAGTTCGGTTGCTGATTGACTTTGATGTTGATTGGCTAGAGAATTAAAACTTTATTTTAAGGTGGGTTTACACTCGGCCAGTTATAAGACGGTCAGTTGACAGAGCATGCGTAGAAAGTATGAAAAAGGCTATTCGGTCCATGGCAAGTACTTGTCCCGACGGGACAATAACATGCCATTGCATTGTAATTTTTTCTTACTGTGCATGCTTTTGTAAAATTTGGCTTTTTTTTTTTTTTTTTTGCTTGAGAAAATTGATCCCTTATCAGATTAATTCCGACATTTTTTTGCTCTTTGTTCTTTCTGATGCGAGATCGTGTTTTTTTCTTTTTCTTTTTCTCTTTCTTATTTTTTTTTATTGTTTTCTAAATTTAGGTACGTTGTCCTTTTTTTAAAAAAAAAAAATTACATGTTTCATTGTGTAAATATCCATCGTTTTAATACAATACAAAGTGAAAAATCCAGGGACGCCAAAACCGGCTATTTGTAGTCGAACATGGAATGCCTGAATCTGTTTTCTGAAATTGTGGCAAACAAAAATGAATCCCTTTCTGCGCATGCTCTGCTTACTGGCCATTTTATAACTGGCCGAGTATAAACCCACCTTTCCTGTAAGGGATATTATTTATTTTCAGTTTGCCAAGTGATATTAATTACCAACTTATATATTTTAATTAATGAAACAATGGCAAAGAGGAAATAATTTTAAATATCGTTTTTTTATTGTTACAAGTAACCCTATGTCGATTATAAGTTGTCCCATATCCAAATCAAATAGAATTGATTGAAACGAAATTGTTGAATATTTTTTTTGGTGTATAATATGAATGAATAACTAAGGTCTTCTAAAGGAATTTATAAAGGAGGAATCGAGAATATATTTTTAAATGTAAACATCTTTGCAAAGACTGTTACAACCAGCCCCGGTCTCTTCTATTTTTAATTCGCTTATATATCAAGTAAAGATAAGCATAAGAAACAAGTAAGAAGATAATAAACCTATTTTTTTTCTCTAGCTTTCAACAAAGGAAAGAGAGTGATAAAATATCTGATACCCTACTGAAGTTATGCAAACAATGTTGATTGTAGAAGAAAAATTTGCACATCTAAATCAGTGTCATTTAAATTTTAAAATAAAGCAAAAAAATCAGCGCGTGCATATTTCCAAGCCAGTGCAAGTAAACGCTCGCACACTCTCATTATTTTAATAGAGATTGTTGAAAAATATGTGATAATGTATTAAATCTGATGTTTGCGTGTGTATTAAGTTTTATTTCATGTCATTTTAATATAATCAAAAGCTGACCTCAAAAAAAATCTTGCTGCTTCAAATAATTTTATTTCTTTTGCTTCCAAATTCTTCCTTTACAGACAGATAGACGAGTCTATATATCTTTTTGTTTTTGGTATGCGATTTATTGCGATTAAATGGCTGCTAGGTTAAGTATGTCGAAAATGTATTTTAAGTTTGTACTTTGAAAAATGAATTAAATGGAACGAAAAATGTGGGTTCGTTCCTTAGTTTTTTTTCTTCTAATGGATATGTTACGGTCGATATGAAAAATCGGTTATTATTAACAGGTCATTATTAATAACTGCTTCGTTTGGTCAAAATATAAGAAATATTGCAAATTATTAGCTTTAACTGGTTATTATTAATAATTTCCAATGAAGTTTGTTCAATTTGATTAAACGGTTTATATAGGATTGGGACATGTCTCTTTGTATATGTATTTTAAATTTGTTATGAAGTTTTCCTATGATATTTTTTCCTAACTTCTTTATTTCATAATTAATTAGTTTCGTATTTTTTTGGGGGGGTGAGGGGATAAGTCATTGAACAATCCCAATATATATATATATATAATCTGTTGAAGGGGAAAAAGAGGTATTTTGAAGCATTTAAAAAATAACGGATGAATTTAATGGCGGATATAGTAGATTATAATTTTTTGATTTGAGTATGGATAAATGGTTGTTATGACTTGATTTCATGACTTCTAAATCATCATCCATTGTGTTCTAGTCAAAATGTATTAAAATAAATATCTTAATTTGTGAAAAAACAATAATATAAACGCCAAAAACCGACAACGAAAGAATCGGGAGCCTAACTTGTAAAATAAACATTCAACTGATATTGCCTAGCTGATATAGCCAACACATAAAAAAATGCGAAACACTGACATTGACCAAACTTCATTGGTTATTATTAATAACCGGTTAATGTGATAAATACTCATAAATTATACACATTCATTGACTCATTTGGTTATTATTAATAATGACCGGTTAGTATTAATAATAACCAATTTACATTGACCGTAACAGATATTTGCCTTCGACGAACAATGCACAGAACTCGAGATACTCTGCTCAAATTTATTTCATGACATTTCGCAATCTGTAAGAATTTGACAGAGGGTAACAAGGTCCATCATCAGTTTGCTAGAGAGTCAAAATACCCCAGAGTTTTCATAAATAGCTTTTTGCTGCGATAAAGTATCAACAGCGGGATAAAAAAAAAAATGTTCCTAAAATCGAAAAACATGTTTTTTCCGACTCTGCCTCTTAGTGTGTTGCTATTTTAAATATTACCTCAACGATAGCAAATTTAAATTTGAAAAACATTCTATGATGCCAGAAATAATCTTTCAGTTAGTTTAAATGGGCCCCGATTTAATAATTTATGTGCTCGTTGACAACTTTAGCTGCTAGGTTTTTAATAATTGTTTGGTTGTGTCAACACACACACACACACACACACACACACACACACACACACACACACACACACACACACACACACACACACACACACACACACACACACACACACACACACACACACACACACACACACACACACGTGCATGAAAAGCTGACAGGCTGCAAACACAACCAAAAATCAACTGTATCAAAGTCGATGTTGTTAGGGTTTAATAAATCTTGGTAGTTTCATTAGCATTAACGGTTTTGGATGATTGGATGCATGTCATTAAAATCAAAGGACAACATTTACTTGAGAGTTAAGATCCATGATCTTTCAAAATATCAAATTAATCGATGCCTTATACAATGTAAAAATCAAAATTGAAGGGTATTTTTTAGATTTATTACCATCAGATATAAGAACCAGTTGATTTTAACGGACATATTTTCAGTTAAATTTATAAACAGTTGATGGCAGTAACTCTCTAATTAAAACATTTGCCAAAACAATTAGGCTTCTTCAACAGTCAGCTTAACTGAGTTCTTTTTTTCTGTATGAAAAAAAGGATTGTTTTTATGTTACTGTCAATTACTTTTGCTTGCTAGTTTCTATAACTAAAAAAAATAAATAAAAATCGACGCGTTTTTAGATTGGCGTCCGATCACCAAATTGATTTTTTTCAGCGATTTCTCGCAAAATATGATAATCCCAATCATTTTTATTGCACCTCTAAAAGCGTTTGTGACACTTTCTCGTGTCTATCCAAAATGGTTAACATCTACTGCTTTTTTGATTGATTGGAGCAATTTTGGCGTGCTTGTTGGGAAATTGAACATTGTACTTAAGACTTGGCAAAAGTTCTTTAATTCACAACTGCGATAAACATTGTTGCTTTTTAAATACCATTGAAAAGCTAGAAAACAAACAAATTATGGTAATTATTCTGAAAAAAGAGCTCTGATTTTAACAAGTTAGAGTAATACAGGGTGGTTATAAATAAAGTGCAAGTGTTTGAAGGACTGTAAAAGAAAAACTACTTGGAGTATGTAAAAGAAATTTGGTATATGTTATATTCACAACATGGGGAAGTGAATTACACAAAAATTTTTAAATGAAAAATAAAAACTTTTAATCCGTTTTTTTGCAATAGATGGCGCAGTAGATTATTAAAACGTTGTTTTTGCTCTGTACTATATCAAAAAGAATACCACTTCAATTTTAAAATCATTATGATAGTAAAAGTCGCATCTTTAAGCTATAGCCACGACTTTGTTAAAGGTAGAACGTGCTCTGTTAGTGAAATGTTATTACCAAAAGAATAGCAATTATAATGCTGCTTTGAAAGAATATCGCCATCTTAAAGATTTGAGAAAAGGATCGATGTCTGTGAATGGCTTAAAGAAAATGATTAATAAATTTGAAGCTACAGGAGAACTCGGGAGTGCTCCCTGGAACTAGAGGAAGAAGATCTGTGCATCAGGAAGTTGTGGTAAGATTAGAGAAGTAATTGATTCAAGGTTAGTGGGTCAGCGACCTGTAAGCACTAGAAGTGTAAAAAGGACTTTATCAAAATAATGGGCGACCGTATGCAAAGTCTTGCGCTACATTTTAAGACGCTATCCATATAAAATTAAAATTTTGCAGCACTTGCAACCAGGCGATTCAGAACAAAGATTTGTTTTTGTCAACTTCATTCTTGCCAAAATTGATGAAGACGAATCATGGATTCGTGGTTTTGTGGACTGCTGAAGCGCATTTTATTTTATCCGGACAAGTCAACACCCATAACTGTAGGATGGGGCTCCTCCAACCCGCATACTGTCTTTGTGAAACCCTTGCATTCAACGTTTGTTACAGTTTGGTGTGGTATGACTGCTGACTTTATTATTGGATCATTTTTTTTCGAAAATCTTACACCAACAGGACTAGTTCGCTGCACCGTAACAGGCACTAGTTACACTCAAATTTTAGAAAGTAATGTGATTTCTGCTTTGCGAGGCAGAAGCTGCCTCGATTCAACAATATTCATGCAAGATGGAGCACCACCTCACTTGGATCATTGTGTTACACAACTGCTTCACTGAACTTGTAGCGAGGATCGTATAGTTAGCAGATGTTTCCAAAATGCGTGGCCACCTCGTTCACCTGATTTGAATCCTTGCGATTTCTGGCTGTGAAGATGTTTAATAAATCGCGTCTACAAGGACAAACCTAACTCTGTTGTTGCTTTAAAAAGCTGCATTACCAGACATGCCCTAGAAATTCATTAGGAAACATTAGGTACTACTGTGGATCAAGTTGTCTTGCGTCTATAGCATTTGATAGGACTTGAAGGATCCCATATTGAACAAATATTGTAATACATTGTGCATTTCATATTTTAACAAAGAAAAATGTTATAATTACAATGTATAAAATATTGTCATTAAAAAAACACCACTTATGACAAAAAGTTAAACTGCTTTTTTTATTATGTAATTCATTTCCCCATGTTGTATATATGACATATACCAAATTTCTTCAAGTAGTTTTCCTTTTATACAGTACTTCAAACACTTGCACTTTAATTATAACCACCCTGTACAAACAACAATTAAAAATAATTTTAACAATAATACAAACAGTAGTTATAGTCTTCCAGTTATTAATGTTATATATTTTAAATGCTTTCAAAACAAAACAAAAAAAACTGCGTTTCTGAGCACGTGTTTAAAACTAAAAAGTGTGCGGTAACAATTTAATAAATATTCAAAGTTGCAGAAATAAGATACTTAAATTCAGTTTCCACACTTTTCAAGCAAAAACAAGTAAAGTTTCAATGCTGATTAATAGTTTAAAATGAAGCTGTGAAATTCTGAAGATTACCTAGACCAGATACTTCACCAGAAGCCGAATGATAACACATATATTCTGTATGCACAAAATAAACGAAACTGAAAACTCATCCACTGGTGTAACCAATAGAAGATTTATTTTAACTATGAATTTTCTAACAAACAAGTTTAATAAGTTAAATTGATTAGATTATTCTTTTTATTTTGCAGAGATATAAGTTGTTTGGGCGAAATGCAAAATCTCCACACTCTTATTTTGGATCACAATCTCATCGTTTCCACGACTGTCTTTCCGAAACTTCCACGTCTGCGTGTATTGTGGCTCAATTTCAATCTCATCTCCGAAGTCGCTTTATTCATCCCGGCTTTGTCTCGATCCTGCCCCAATCTCCGCTATTTGAGTCTCATGGGAAATCTGGCGGCTCCTGTTATCACCGACAATGCTACAAGCGAAGCACAGGATATTTACAGGTAAGAATTTTTTGTATCCTGTGATTACATTTTTCTTTGTTAATAAACCGTCAGTAGTATGTGTTGGATCTTCATATATCACTCATTTGTTAAACCACATAGAATGAGCTGCAAAATAAAACTTTTAGTGTTTTTTAGATTTATAAAGTGTAATATGCTGTTGTTGTCAATTCTTGTTTCTCTAATCTAATATCTGTTCCGCCCGAATCTTCACAAAAATTGCATATTGACTTTAATCTTAATCTTGCTACTGCTTCCTTGACATGTTAGTAGTAGGGTAAGAAAAAAAAAAAAGAGATTTACAGAGATTCTTAAGATTTATTGAATAAATGTCTTCTTGATCTTAGACACAATAATGAAGGGTTTTGGAAAATACAAGAATTATGGCCCTATCCCTAATAGGAACCGAGCTGTGAGGATTCTATTCTACTGAAGAATTCTATGTGATGTCACGCCTTGTTGGAAAGATATAAATATTCATGATCCCGAATGAATGAATCTCTCTGAGGTTTGTTCGTAGTGTGCCATAATAAGCCTTTGAATGCGGAGTATTATTGATTGTGCAATTACTGTTCTGAATTATAAATCTCTAAGTACTGTCTTTGTGTATATCTAGACTAGTTATTGTTACTTGTACTTTCTTATTTACTGGAATATTCATGTAAAAAATGTCGTTTTCCGTTATATCACTTGATGAATTGCATTTTCCATTTACTCATCAAACAATTTTCTTTGATAGTATATATAGTATTAAAAGATAAATTAGTGTTAGTTAATATTACATATGGCGCATATATTCCGTCTGACAGCCATTGGTGATAGTCATAACTTTACGTGCAGCCTTTTTTAAAATTCAATATAAAATTTAACATTCAATCCAAACATCATTAATTTCATCATTTATCGCTTTAATCCTTAAAACAAATCCTCTAAGAATACAGTGGTTTTGAATGCCTTTTTTGGAAGACTGCTTTTTAAAAATGCTCGCATCCAGATCTTTATGCAATAAATGCAATTTATTCGCTCTTGCGAATTGCTTCTTCTTTGACCATTTGAATCCAAATTTATAAAGCACTTTAATTTCTGAGTTTCTCGGATTTTGCTTCTTACCATACTTTTCAGGAGTTAATTAGTGTAATATTAACTCTCAAGTGTTGAGCTTCCGTATTACATGAAAATCGCACATCTAAATTAAATGTTGGATTGATGTTTTATCTAGTAAAATCTCTATCTCTGAATGTATACAAAGCTTGAAATAGCTTCCATGTTGCCATTTCCAAATTTGGCATCACTGTTGTGAAGATGGTCCTCAGGTTTTGGGTTATGTTACTGAAAAAACCCACATTAATATTAGTCCAAAAAATGAAACATTTTGCCTAGTAATGGAAGACTAATTAAAGATATAGTTAAAAAGCTTATTAAAAGAAGGAATATTTCATCTACCAATATGAAAAATATTTTTCACTTGGAGCTAGTTATCTATATACTTATAATAAAGCTCAGTGTGTGTGTGTGTGTGTGTGTGTTGGCGCACTACAGGCCAGGTCATTTGACATATAGCTATCAAATTTGGTACATGTATACCTTAGAGGTCGGGAATGTGCACCTGGGGTCCCTTTTTTGAAATTTTAATTAGAATTTTAATTATTAATTAAAAACTAACTTTCCCGCCAAAAAAATCTTCCATTTTCCCCACCGCCAACTTTTCCGCCAAAAAAATCTTCCATTTTTCCCACCGCCAAATGAGTAAGGCTTCAGATTTTTTTTCTCCCAACAGTAATGAGGCTAGGGTTAACATTTTGCGGCGGATTATTTCAAACGATTCTGTTTATTTTCTTAATGTTTTATGCATTTAAAATTAAACATTGTTAATTAATCCATGTTTCAGATTCATTCTGAAGTACTTTTGAATTAAAATAATACAGAATAAAGGAAATTAAAAATGTATAATCTGCATAGCGTTACCAAAACTGGCGTAGAAAAATTCACGCATTTGCGTTACCGTAACTGGCGAAGAAAATTCACGCATGCGCATTGTATTCCGATTGTTGCCATGACAACCGTTATCAACGGATGATTTAAATTATTTTTGGGTTAGTTGCATGCTTTTGTAAGTAAATTGTATTTATGTTAGTTATATATTTTTGGTATATGCTTATAGTTTTATGTACATCGTTTTTTAAGTAGTTTTTTTTAACCTGTTTTCAATGATTAAAATTATTTTTAGGTTAGTTGCATGCTTTTGTAATTAAATTGTATTTATGTTAGTTATATATTTTTTTGTATATGCTTATAGTTTTAAGTACATCGTTTTTTAAGTAGTTTTTTTAGGCCTGCTTTCGATCGATTATTTTAAACGATTCATTTTATTTTCTTAAAGTTTGATGCATTTAAAATGAAACATTGTTAATGAATCGATCTGTTCATGATGAATCGGAGAAAATTTTGTTGTCAAATTCTTGAGATATTACATAAATTAAGAAAGATATTCTTTAGTGCCCATAAAGTTTAAACGCTCAGTGACTCTATTATCAGTAATCGTATTATTAAAAAAATGCTTTGTTTCAGTAAAAAATATTATTATATTAATTGCAGTTTAGTCATTTCCATTTTAATTTTAAGCATAAATTCTACCGGAACTAACAGAAAATGAGAGAGATACATATTATGTTATGGCTGAAGGACTTAATATTATTATGAGTGAATTACATGACTATCAAAATTTGAAGCTTTAAAATATTTGATGAAGAAGCTATTAAAGGAGGAATTACATAAAATATTTAATTATTAAAATTTTAACGAGCATTAAGATTGGCGAACCGGCTGGTCGCCAAAGGCGGCTAGTCATTTAAATTAAGTCTTTATTTATTTATTTGTCTCTTCTGTCTCCGAACATTATTCTGATTTGGAAGCCAATGGCAAATCCATTTGAGAATATATTGAATCAGTAACCAGATCAAATAAAGAATATTTTATCTATATTTATTCTCATGAGAACATAAACGATTTCCTTTTTCCATGATGCTCTGACAGAGGGTTGGCTACACATTTAGTTTTTATCTTTTTACAGCAGCATATTGTGAATTCATTTAACAGAAATATGGAAAATTATACTCTTTAAAGGGACAGAAAATGGAAATATCGCTAAAATTAGATTAACTGAATGGAATAAAAATACAGTCAAAACAGTTTAGAAGTTCGGATTCTTCTACGAGAATTCCTTTACAAACACTAGTTTTGTTAAAAGATAAAGTAAGCCTTATTTAATCGTTCTAATTACATTTGTTACGCAAATACGTACTTTAATATAAACATATTGATTTCTAAATCATTCTCTGAAGTATAATTTTAGCAATATTTCAAAAAAAAAAAAAAAAAAACTATTGTCATTCTTAGAAAAATAAATTAAGCTAATGCATGAGCGATGAAAACTTGGCTTTATGATGCAAATTTATTGAATCTTATTTTCAATTGGAAGTACCCGTATTTTCACAATCCATTAAATTATCTTTCGTCAGATAATTGTTATTTTTTCTCTTTTATACATTATTATATTCATGCTCGTTGTTATTTCAGTCTGAACTATTTTAGAATATAATGGTTTAGTATCTATGTTGTTCTCTTGTTGCTAATGCAGATCTCGTGTTACCCATTTTTTCAGTAGACGTTGCCACGCTTTTCAAAACCACCTGTATTTGATCCGTTTTCTGCTTTGACGTCAAAGCGAATAAATGCTCTGAAGATTTTGCGTGGGTATAATCTCATACATTTTTTTCATTCTAAAATCATCTGTTGATGATATCAACTGACGCCTCTACCCACAATTTGACGGGAATAGCGTTAAGTCCTTTTTTTTGTTGTTGTTGCTTTGAATGAGGCTGAACGATGTCTGTATTAAGCGGATGCATATTGAATAAACTAATCGGGTATGAAATGTGTTAATTCCCCATCAAAAGCATTTAAGTGGAATGGATTATGTGCTAAAAATACTCTTAGAGGACGTCGGCAAAGGGATAAAATCTTATTCTATGTCTTTAGAAACTGATTAAGCTGGAAGTGGGAATGGGCGAAATTGTTGCAAAATGTCCATCTGTGCCTTATGACATACAAATAAATAAAAGGCACCCCAAAATTACACATCTGCGCATTTATTGCAGAAACAATTATGCAAATTAAGTTTTTAATTCAGATTAATTTAAACAATAATATTTCATCAACTCTCAGAAGTTCCATGATATAAATTATTATAATTCTTTTCTATAATAACAAGTTTTTATGTTAATCCTTTCCAGGGCCTCGGGAAGTATGCGTCCCACTAAATTCATCAATCTTTGTACGAAGTTATGTAGGCTTGTCTAAGTTCTGATAAATTTTTCAATAAGACAGAAACTAAGATGCTTCAGTTCCTTATCTCATACAAAATGGTGTGTCTTGACTTGTTACTTAATTATTAATTAACCAATTAATTGATTAAATTAATCTAATAAGTTAATTAATCTAATAATTTTAATATACTATTTATGATTTTTAGAAAAAACGCCTAAAGGGTTAAATGTTTAAATAAAGGGTTAAATGTTTCACTAGGGATTATCTTGCGAAATTATTAGAAATCAACAGTCTTTAGTAGTTTGACATCGTTTCTATTCACTCAAGCGCTAAACCTATTTATTTCTTTTTCGCCTAGCTTGCGATATCCGATTTGTTTGATACACAATCAGAGATCTATGTAAAGTTGCGATAAGACTGCGTGCATGTTAGATATGCACATATTATTTTATGATCCTCGGATTAAAATTCATTAGGAAAATATTATTTCGTCAGTCAACAATGATTAACGCAACCTGAACAAAAACTTTATTGACTGTCAACAGTGACTGATACGGTCTGAATGAAAAGTACAAAGTCAATCACCGGTGACTGACATGGCGCTTAGCATGTTAATAAGAGCTTCCTGTCCTGAGAAGACTGCAATTGGTGATGTTAATTTCAACCAGTCCCAGGAATGCATTATGTCATATATTCAAGACACGTTTGAGAGTAAAGAAATCAATTCTTCCAACAAGATGGATCACTGACATATTACCATTGCAATATGAAACCCATTTTGATAGAATCTTCGTGAATATATGGTAGCGGTAAATTCCAATCGCTTCACCCCTTCCCAATGAATTTCTTCTCGATTCTATTTATGATCTTTAGAAGGTTCGATAAGGTTTCAGTGTTTGATGTACATTCATGATGTGCATTATTACAAGTAAAGGGTATGTTATTTCGAAGATAACATATAGCTGGCATGCTATTATTGATATTTCGCAGGTAACGCATAACATAACAGAAAAACTATATGACATGAAGAAAAAATCATCTGAATACACGAAATTGCCCTTTTTTTATTTGAGTCTATAACAAAAAAGAAATTATGTATATATTTAAATACTCATAAAATTAAAATTTCTACCAATGAATATAGTAAAGTTTCATTTTCTTATTGTGGTGACTTTTAGAACTTTTTCACGGGATATGTGTGTGAGACAGCAAATCATACATACCAAGGCGGAGCTATTCACTCCCCTCTTCTTTTATTGCATAAATATAATTTATTTAATACTGCATGCGATATCTAAATGCATTAATAATCTAATAGCATTTCTTTAGAACTAAAAGCAGCATGTGTTCTTCGTAAAGTTTTAAAAGACCCATATCATCCAAAAACTAATAAATTCTGCTGCTTAACTTATTAATCATTTTTTAAAACTTACATAACTGCTTTAATAAATTCGTTTTATTCCACAGTTTCTGATAGGTAGGTTCTGTAAAAGAAACAGAACAGAAAAAGAACATTTATCGCAGGCAATCCATGCAGTTTAATGCTATACTGATTCCACTATTCGTATTGCATTTAATTTTAATAATGGAGCACCTAATAAAGTGCAGGAGTTGCATACTTACTCACGTAGGCCCAGGATGTTGTAAATAAGCTGAAGAAGCTGAAAAAGATTCAGTAACACCCAAATTACTGTGTCGTTTGAATGCAATATTCCTATGCCCACCCTTATGAAAAATTCTGTTGACGCCCATGTCTTAGATTTGGAGACAAAGCCTGCGACACCATAAATTGACACCACTGCGAGTTGGTGTCAATTTCTCATCCACCTTGTGAATACTTAACATTAAAAATTTGAATTTTTTATTGTAGTGTTAAAGTTTAAGTTGTTCCTGAGGTTCTTTATCACATTCGAATAACCTAATTGCAAACAAATTTCTTCTTAATTCTGTGTGACTTATATCATCTTTACTAATAGAAAAAAGGAGAATGGATGTGCGCATGTGTTGGCACTGAGCAGGATATACCATTAGATCTAGAGCTACAAAATCTGGATAGGATGTACTTTGAAGAATAAGGTACATCTAAATTAAAACATTTCGGAGACATTTTTTTAAAAATTTAATTAGAATTTGAAATTATTATAAATATAATAAAATCTTGAAATTTCGTAACTGTAAAAAATTTAGCGCATAAATTATTTATTAACCATCTTAAGAGTTAAAAAATATCTCTTAAATATTATCTCTTCAATGATAACGATTTCATTGCTGTGCAACTTTTCATCTAGTTTTTAGTTAATTTTGAAAAATATTGAAGTATGAAGATATAATTTATTTTCCCATCATGACAAAGTTTCTGTTTAAAAAATATTTTTAATAAACTTTTTGAAATTTTGTTATATCTGCACATTTAAGGGTTTACTTCTTAAGTGAGCAAGAATCAGTGATTTTTAAAGTGCACCCATTTTTAATCGCTTTTGCTCTTTCATGTCATATAATTAATTGAATGTACAATTAATTATATGTAATTTCATATTTATAGCTTGAAATTGCTTTTTTTATCGTAATGAACTGAATTTTTGTTGAATTGTAAGGAAGTTTCATTCACCAAAAAGATTGTTGAATGAAACTTTTTTTTTATTTCAACAAAAATCCAGCAAATTATGAAAGATACTCTGCAGTGACCACAAAACTGTGATGTTGAACGGATTTGATGACGATGTTGGAATATCATTTATTTTAAATTTTGAATGAATATGTTTATTTTCAACAAGAAAGATATCATATTAATTAAAAGATAATCTATTCCTTTTCAAATTAAAATTTAAATTTTAGATAAAATGATAGAAAATAAGGGAGATGCACAGTAAAAAGAACAGAACGATGTAAATCTGTATAAGTAAGATTTGCTACTGGCGTTAAAAAAAATCTTGAGTTTAAAATATTTTGTTGAATAATCCATTAAGAGGTACTTAAAATAATTATATGAAAATTTTAACAACTATCAATCTTGGCGAATCAGCTTGTCGCGAAAGACGGCTAGTTATGAACTAATACAACCTTGTTTCTAAGGAAGCATGTTTATAACAGATATTGTTTGGTTGTTTTGCGGTTGAAGTGAAAATTGAAATACAAGCTTTCTCATTTTGGAATTCATAATGTTTTAAATTGAAAGGCAGAAGAAATCGAAAAATTTTATTAGATATTCTGCTATGATTGTAACTTTTTAAAATGATATATATTAACGACTGGCTCAATTTAAATGAATGGAGATGATTGACGGTTATTGCCAAAGATTTAAAGTACCTTTGGTACAGACCTACCATTTTCAAATTCTTGAGATTTGAATATATTTATGTGCATTCCATCCCAATCAAATGATAGTATTTTTCGTTACGGCAATGTTTAATAAAACAGAGGAATCATGATAAATAAAAAATACATTTCAGAAAATTATTCTTAGAAGTTTAAAATAGCAAACGCTTTTGCAAATAAAATAAATCACTGGAGGTGGTCTTTTTGAAACTTTCTCGCATCCTTTCTAATGAATGTACTTGTATATTATTAACCATATAGTTGTAAATAATAGTTATGAAAGAGTCGTTAGAGTGCGATCTCTATAGAGTGATAGCTGCAATGAGATTAATAGAAAAGTACCATAAAGCCGAAATGTACATTTTGAATGCCTATTCTAAAATATGACAGAGAACTGCAATTGTAGTCCCAAAATCGCATGCTAAATTAAATTATATATTCCACTTCAGTATGTTTTTGAGTTATCATGTTTATATGCTTGTGAAAGTAAATAACGATCAAAGGACAATCCCTTGCGGACCTGGTTCTAAATTAAATACATATCTACAGTTTAGAGATTTCTGAAGAAAATTTGATTTATCTAATTCTCTTCGTTTTATTATCGTGTTAACTTAAATTTGGACAACAGACAGATTTCTATTGGATGAATTTTGTTCAGAGTTTGACAGAATCTCTACTAATTTCATATAGAGGCTATTTACCGAATTTTATCTTTCTAGCTCAAAACGTTTTTAAGTTACCATGTTAATAGATATACAAACATAATTTAAAGAATGTGTGAAACGTAAAAAATAACGAATAAGATTCGTAAAAATAACGAATTCGAATTTTTTTGACGATTAAAATACTTTCTCCTTGCAAACTTTGTATTCAAGAAATTAAAAATGAAATACCTCACGAATATTATAATGAAATATTATTAAATAAAGGTGCATCTACTCATAGTTACGGAAAGTATTCAGTTTGATTGCGGATATAAATTACGTTAAACTAGCATAAATATTCTTTTTAAAATTTTTTGATATACCTCAAGAAAATAAAACGTTTTGTGTTTAACTTCGTCGTTTATTTATAAAAGTCTCAAATGCATATGTGAATAGTGTACCTTTCTCTTGAGTGATGGAGTTATTAGAGTTAAAAATTGAGGTTTGCTTTATACTACAAAAAAATTGAAACATCGTTACATTGTTTCATTATTTTGAAGTTCCAAAGAATATTCATAAAAAGTTTTCAAAAAGTAAATGAATATTTCGACTTCAATGCCTTCTCTTTATTTATTTTTCATATACAAGAAAATAAATCTGAAAGTTTGCTTTAAACCACAATAGAGAAATCGTTACATTGTATTATTATTTTAAAACTCCAAGGAATATATAAAAAAAATATTTTCAAAAGATAAGTAAATATTTCAAATTTCAAAGCCCCCGACTCATTATTTCACTAAAAGTAAATTTCCTATATTTCCGAATAAACTATTTATCCCATACCACAAATTTTTAAAAATAAATATGATCCCCGTTAGAAAAAGGCGAAATAATAAAAACCCTCGAGAAACAGTCAAAAGAACAGAGTGGGCTTTTAAACTCAACCACCGCATTGCTCTGTTGAGTTGCGAAGTAAAACATATTTGTGTGCGGCAAGGATGCATTTCGGGGATTTCTCTTCGCCCGTTGACGTTGCGAATGGCTCATATAATTTCTGTGCCTGTCTGAACATCGCCAAGTAAATGGCACATAAATATATACAGACCGGAGTCTGTGTAGCTTCAGTTTCTTGCGAAATGGGGGCGAGATTCTCCAGCTCTGTCGGTCGCTGTGTCACAAATAGTTCGAGAACAGAGTTTAGTTTGGAACAATGTGTTCAAAAAAGGATGTCTTTCTTAAAGTGAAGTTTTTCTTAAATAGGTTCTGATTGTTAAGCATAATAAATAAAATGTATTATCAATTTTATGAAAGCATGAGAAAAATACGATTTTAACGAAACAGAATATATTTGTTCATCTATCTATTATATGTTTGTGTGTGTATGCTTGCTTGTACATTTGTATGTATGCGCGTGTGTGTACGTACATATGTATCTATGCCTATATGCGTGTGTGTGTACGTACATATGCATGCATGCGTGTGTGTGTGTACGTACATGTGTATGTATGCATGTATGCGTGTGTGTGTACGTACATATGTATGCATGTATGCGTGTGTGTGTACGTACATATGTATGCATGTATGCGTGTGTGTGTACGTACATATGTATGCATGTATGCGTGTGTGTGTACGTACATATGTATGCATGTATGCGTGTGTGTGTACGTACATATGTATGCGTGGATGTGTACGTACATATGTCTGCATGTATGCGTGGATGTGTACGTACATATGTCTGCATGTATGCGTGTGTGTGTACGTACATATGTCTGCATGTATGCGTGTGTGTGTACGTACATATGTATGCATGTATGCGTGTGTGTGTACGTACATATGTATGCATGTATGCGTGGATGTGTACGTACATATGTATGCATGTATGCGTGGATGTGTACGTACATATGTATGCATGTTTGCGTGGATGTGTACGTACATGTGTGTGTGTGTGGGGGGGGTGTGCGTGCGCGCGTATGTGTACGTACTTTATGTATGTATGTATGTATGCGTGCGCGAACGTACATATGTATGTATGCATGCATGCATGCATGTATGTGTGCGTGTACGTACATACGTACGTGTGTGTGTGTGCGTGTACGTACGTAGGTGTGTGTGTGCGCATGTGTGTACTTACGTATATATATATATATATATATATATATATATATAATATAATATAAATTACGTGCCACGTTGTTTATCCGCGATGGACTCCTAAACTACTTAACCGATTTTAATCAAATTTGCACACCGTGTGCAGTTTGATCTAACTTAAAAGATAGGATAGCCCTTTTTTTGAATTTTTAATTAGAATTTTAATTATTAGCTAAAAACTACTTTCCCGCCAAAAAATCTTCCATTTTCCCCACCACCAAATGAGTCAGGCTTCAGGTTTTTTTTTTCCCCGTTCAACAGTAATGAGACTAGGGTTAACATTTTTCGGCCGATTATTTCAAACGATTCTGTTTATTTTCTTAATGTTTTATGCATTTAAAATTAAACATTGTTAATTAATCGATCTTTCAGATTCATTCTGAAGTACTTTTGAATTAAAATAACACAGAATAAAGGAAATTAAAAATGTATAATCTGCATAGCGTTACCCCAACTGGCGTAGAAAAATTCGCGCATTTGCGATACCGTAACTGGCGTTGAAAATTCACACATGCGCATTGTGTTCTGATTGTTGACATGACAACCATTATCAACGGATGATTTAAATTATTTTTAGGTTAGTTCATGTTTTTGTAATTAAATTGTATTTATGTTAGTTATATATTTTTTGTATACGCTTATAGTTTTAAGTACATCGTTTTTTAAGTAGTTTTTTTAACCTGTCTTCAACCGATTATTTTAAACGATTCGTTTTATTTAATTAGTGTTTGATGCATTTAAAATTAAACATTGTTAATTAATCGTTCTGGTCATGATGAATCTGAGAATATTTTGTTGACAAATTCTTGAAATATTACATAAATTAGGAAAGATATTCTTTAGTTCCCATAAAGTTTAAACGCTCAGTGACTGTTTTCAGTAATCATATTCAAAAAAAATACTTTGTTTCAGTAAAAGATATTATTATATTAATTGCAGATTAATCTTTTCCACTTTAATTTGAAGTATAAATTCTACGGGAACTAACAGAAAATTAGAGAGATACATATTACGTTATGACTGAAGGCGTTTATAATATTATGAGTGAATTATATATCAAAATTTGAAGTTTTAAAATATTTTGATGAAGAAGCTATTAAAGTAGGAATTGCATAAAATATTTAATTATTAAAATTTAAACGAACATTAAGATTGGCGCACCGGCTGGTCGCCAAAGGCGGCTAGTATATATATATTACATGTATATATGTAATGATATGCCTTTATCTAATTTAAATCCTAATTAATTTCAAAATTGTCATCATAATTTAGGCCATATTAACTTCATTCTAAAATGTTCTCTTATTTCCTGCACCAATTCCTACTTTTTTATTTGATTAATTTTACACGCGCTCATTTTAGTATTTCCCTACACTCCAAGCGAAGGGATAAAAATACCTAACGTTTTCCACTTTCTTTTAAATATACCTAAATATTCCTTCCCTAGGATTACACGTATCATAGAATATTTTATCAGAATCTTATATTAAAAATCACTTAAAGGAAAAATTTCAGTCTCTTTTGATCTTCTATTCTTGTATCGCGATGTAGACGGATACGTTTTTTACCGCTTTTAATTTATACACATTTTTCCTCCTTGGATGAAATAAATCAAAGTTTTAAAGTTTAAAAAGTTTCTTCTATTTGGCCCCGTCACTGCTAAAATATGTTCATACAAACGAGTGCATACACACACTATAATGATGTACATTTTTTGCATGAATTTTATGCAAATATATATATATATATATATATATTTGATGAAATCTGACACCTATGCTTTAGCAAGTTTTTCGTAGTTTTTCAATTCCCTCAATCAAAAATTTCTTTCAAACATGATTTCACGCTGTTTTAAAATATACAAAAAAAATTACTTCATATTAATTACATTAATTTCAATTCCGTACAATTTTTTCTCGTATTTTCATAAATCTTAGAATTTAATTTTATACACTATCTGTATCTATGTTTTTAATAATAGGATGAAATTCTAACAAATTTTTAACCATTAACCAGTAATATTAAATCTTTCACTCTCGTATTTTAAATTAATGTTGAAATTAAGATAAATTGTTTTGGAAAAATTAACTATGATTTTCGTTTCTTTCTGCTTTTATTTCATTTTATAGTAAAGATAATAATTTGTTATAGTAGAGATATAGTTGTTATTTGCTGCAGTAGTTTGTGATAGACCGATTCTATTTTTTAACAAAAAAAAATAATAAAATAAATTAATTTCAAGTAAATTCATTTCGTTTTAAAATCGATTAAAAACCAACAAAGCAGATATTCTAGTGAAACATGCTGGTTGCCATACAGGTGGTAATAAATAAAATATGCCAAAAATTTTATGAAAGCGTGAAAACATAAATATGACATAACAATAATATGAATAATGAATGATATAAAGGTAACGACAGCTTTAAGAGCATTTTAAATATTATTATAAAATATGTCTACCAATGACAATAAAATCTTCCGCACGAATAGTGCCCGGTGTACACTATAATAGTTCTTGCTTCAAAAAATAGAATTATGATATAACTAAACTGATGTAAATCAATATCGGTTAGACAAATTATCTCCATTTGAAAGTGCATGGTTCTAATATGCTAATATTACACTCAAACCTGACTATAATCAAACGATCGAAATATGAATCGTGGATACGTCGTGTTCCTGCTGACAATGCAAAAGAAAAATGATAGCGTTATTGGATTTTAAATTATATGATTTCAATAAATGGCGTTGCTGTTGCAGTTAAATGCCATTGCATTTTTATGTTAATTTTATAATCTTTTAAAGTATCATTCAAATAATTACATAGCAGCCCGTTTTATCACGTATCATTAATTACTTTTTATCTTGTATGCGCGAAAATTATGCCGCCGTCAAAAATCTGTCAATATCTCTCATTATATAAATATCACCTTACAGCCCAGACCAAATTATTTTTATTTATTTTAACAGGCATACTGTAATTTTTGCATGCGATAAAGGGTGGCCTTTTTAGATAATGAAATTGGCAATCAAATTACTAAATACAGTTATATTTCAGACGAATTGGATTCAAATTCCTTTGACTGAATTCGCTTTGACAAATTTGATTCAAAATTTGATACAGATTCATACTTTTGATATTAAAACTGTGTATTAAGTTTTATTTATTTAACTCTTCGTGCTTTATATTTTCACTTATACTCGGACATACTTGCAAACTACCTATAAATGGATTTCACTGAAAATTTCAGTGGGACCCATAAAATTAGACAACAGACCAAATTTTATTCGTCCAGCTCATTCATATTTTAGTTATTGTGTTCATAGTCTCTATTTAACCTCCAAACATTAGTCCATTTTTTTAGTAAGGAAATTTCAAAGCTTAAAGATTTGTGATAATCACGAGTTCGAATTTTTTCAACGGTTGCAAATACTTTTTCTTTAAATATTTAAGTAAAAAAAATAAGCAAAAGCAACTAGAAAATTTACCGCGTTTTTATTTTCAAAGATGTTTCGGAAGCAAAGCGAGGAATAAATCAAGTTGCTCACGTAATTAAGGGAACAATTCATCTTGTCAATCTTTTAGATTCGGAAGTCGGTGAATTGCTTGACTCGAATAGCAATGGGCTGATCATCCATTTGCTTATAGGGACACGGAGAAGCCGCAATCTCAAATCCAGATCTAATAAAATTTTATTTTTGGCAAACGATGTCTTTTCTTTTGAACTTGCGAGAGAATGCCTTGCATGGCAATGAAGTACAATATTTACGAATTATTAACGTTTGGCGTGGATTTAGCACTCTTACTGAATTTATCGTGTCATCCTTGGCGACGATTAATCCCTGGCATGCGGTTAATAGTATCTGAAAGTCGAATTTATTCTTCCGACACGTTTTTCTCAATCTATTGAAACAAAGATTTGATGCAAAACTGGCCTTGAAGTCACAAAATCTCATGGCAAATATCATACATTTAAGTCACTGCGTCTTTGAATGATCCCGTTTACATGTTTCTGTAAGTCAAAATCCCTTGCTGGGATTTGGCTTAAAATTTGATCGATGCTAAAATTGAGTACCGAATTTTATTTATCTAGTTCATCACAGTAATTGTCGTATAAACTTATATTCAAACAGCCGGACAGACAGACATCCTCTGAACAGAATTTACTTAAAATTGGATGGAAATTTGTAAATTTGGTGTAACAACTGCTTACCGAAATGGAACGTCTAACTTAAAGCGTTTTTAAATTATCACCAGCCAGATGAACATTTTCTAAAGATGTGTTTTTAGAACTTCGGAAGTGATGAAAATATGAAGATGCGTCAAAATCTCATGTTCGAATTTTTTGACAATTATTATACTTTCTGTAAACTACGTATACGAGAAAGTAAAATAATTAATAACGAAAATATCATTGAACTACTGTAAACTGTAACTGTAACTACTGTAAAATTTTCCTTCAACACTTGAAATTTTTTGACATTTATTAATTGGAGATACTGTTGAACGCTGGGATGACAGCCTTTGTAGCTAAAAATCCCTAAATCCCCCTCATTCAAACAAACAAACTGTACGACTGTAAAATTTTTGTTAAGGAATCGTGTTCTTAAATTCTTTTAATTGTTCAACACATTGTGTACTAATGCAGAAACAGTGATTTTACATTCAATTATTATTAAAATATCGTCAAAGAAGGAAATAATTAAATGTGTTCTTCAGTTCCATGAATTCAAACTGGACATTACGGTTTTGTGCAAATTTTGGCATTATTCAAGTTCAGCAAATGCTGTGTTTAATGTGAAATTCGAAATATTGGTTACATATAATGAGAATTGGAATACAGCATTTCAGTCTTTGAGCTGTCCAAGATGCTCATATTAAAATTAACTGACGGTTTTTATTAAAAACTTTAAAGAAGTCTTTACAATAAATATGCAGACAACCATACGATAAATTATATAAGTTTCTTTTCTCCTAGCAGCTGTTTTCCTGTTATTTACTTCATACTAATTAAAATTCGCGTAAATTTATATTCAAAATTAGATATCGACTTAAATACTTTTCGTCTGCCCTATCTGTATGAAGTATTATTGTATTCACTGTTTTGTATATTAAAATAAATATCATTAAGAAACTTATTAGATGTCGAAAAAGGAAAAAAAAAAAAAAAAACTTGAGAGTCGAATCATATTCAATTTGAAATGCAAGCACGTACATCATTTACAAAATCATGAAGCGTTTTAAAGTCATTATAACTTACCGATGAAGGCTCAAACCATTAAGGAGTTACTAGTAACATCTTGTTTTAGGAGACTATTAAGTTGCGGTACTCTATCATTCCACTTCAATTCATTTTCATGAAGATCTAATTTTGAAAGAGAATATTAGGCCTTTAATGTTTGTATTTTGCTAATCATTGAAAGCAATTCTAATGAATCTTTTCATTAAATATTAGAATAATTTTCCGCTATCTGCTACTGGTAATATTTATACATTTGTAAGAAATTCAGATCTCTATTTAGAAATTGTAATATTTTTTATTTGCACTAGAAATGTAATTCATAATAATGTAAATAATAATTTGTAAACGTAAAAATAGTAAATGTAAATGTAGAAATGTAATTAATAATTTTTTTTCCTTATTTTCAAAATTAGATTACATTGTTACCCTGAAGTTCAAAACGTTTTTATAGTTTCATCATTTATCTGATCGCGATATTTTTTTCCATTGTAGAAAGCTAGAGAAGAAGAATCCTATTAAATATCTGTGTAACTGGCAAGATAATTAAAAAAATGAAATTATCGTACCATGGATGTTATAAGACATATGGGCCTGACATTTACGTTTCTAATAGCGCTGTGATGTTAGACACTAGTCTCCAATAGAAAAAGTGAGCAGAACTTACACAATAAACAGACTTAAGTAAGACAATTAAAATAACACGGCTTTAATGTCTGATGATTTGATGGAATCATGAGTATAAAGTCATATATAGAAGATTTAACTGAAATTAAATATAACCAAAATCATAATCAACAGGTGACCAAAGCTTTAAATACCTAATAAAAAGCATTGTTTTATGATCGTTATTTTAATCTTAATATCAATACTGATTTAATCCTGGTTCCAGTTTAAAAATTACAAAAAAAAATATTTCTAGCTTGATTGCATAAGACGATAGCACTCCATTTCTTTTATATTAAGTGATATCTGAAAGCTTTCTAGCATTAAGAAAATATAAACATGTAAATTATGAAAGTGTTCACTCCTTTTTCACTTTTAAATATAATTCGTATATTCCGAAATTGTTTTTGTCATCCGAAACATTTATTGTCTTAATTCATTTAAGCGAAATTATTTTATGTCCTGCATCTTGACTGATCACGAACCATAAATACAAAAATTTGCCGTCTTGAAAAAACGAGTAAGTTTGTGTCAAGACTTCATTTGATGGGTTGTAAGATAGTTTATTATAGATATGTTAACTTCCCATTATGAAGCTACCGGAGGTCTGCTTTAAGATGGACTTGTTGATTGTGAACTATAATCCTATGAAGAGCGCTTCATCAGAATCGGCACCTCCTCTCCAAATTCCCGAATCACACCTGTGAAATGAAAGGTTCATCAGACGAACTGATTTAAAATGCGCCAGTCCATAAATATATCTGTATACTTCAGTGGTACTTTTAACCCTTTGAACTCAGGCCGCGGTGTCCTGGTGGTAAGGTCGCGGCTTCGGAATCAGAGGGTTTCAGGTTCGAGACCCGATTCTACCGAAGAACCGTCGTGCAAGAGGGTCTGGTGCAAGTTAAATCAGTACGAGCCAAACGTTCTCCCGCTGGTGTGGTGTGGTGTGGAAGTTTGGAGAGGGGGTGCCAGCTCAGATGTCGTCATCTGATCGCGGTTCAAAGTTGTGACTGCCCGTCCCAAAATAGCCCTATTGTTAGTTTAAAAAATGGGACGTTAATATAACTAAACTAACCCTTTACACTCGGATGGCGACTCCCACTCACTATTTAAGATGGTGCATCATTTTGACGATTTATTTAATTTTGATTGTTGAAAATACCTGAAGAATAATAAGAAAATGCAAATTAATTAAGCGGGAGAATAAAAACAATTTTATTTATTTATTTTTTGGAGCAATAAACAAGTCTTTGCATTATGTGAATAATAATGCATCGAATTACTTTTTCGAGTACAAAGGGTTAATTGTTATAGCATGGTGATGAAACCTGTATTCGAAACCAGATACTAGTAAATAACGATCATATACATGTAATGATATTTTAACTCTAATTTCAATTTAATTAATTTTTAAGATTTTATCTTAATTTAGCCCATAGTAACTTCATTCTAAAAATATTCTCTTATTTCGTGATCCAATTCCACTGTTTCTACTTAATTAATTCAAGAGAAGCTTTGTTAAACTGCTGAATCAGCTAAAACTAACTTTCCCACACTCCGCGTGAAAAGACAAAATAAAGCTGATGAGGCAAATTCTTTTTTAAAATCTCCCTGTGTTTCCCCTATCTTCTCCGCGCAAGTAACGAAAATCCCTATCGAAATCTTGTAATATAGTAGTACTATGACGAAATATTTTCCCTATCAATTTCTCTGGTTATATATGACCAGGGATAAAATGTCCAAGAGCTTTTTTCTCATTCCTTTTCTGTGTCGCTCTGTGTGCACATCGCTTGTAAATATGCTTGCTTCTTCAGAATGAAATAAAACGACGTCACGAAATTAAAAAGTATCTTCACTGTCTTCAAACTGCATCATGCTTCACAACAAATAATGTTACATACATATATGGACTTGCTGTACATATTTGATGATCATCAAAACTAGTAGTTAATGCTGCAAAGAGTGTGGTTTCTCGCCCGATAAAGGCGGTGGATTTGAATTAGTTTCACCTTTTAGGGTGGAAGGGTTCGAGACCTATTTCCACAATGTATATAGATAAGATACAAGTTAGTTGTGACGTAGCTCAAATGTCTGTCTGCTCATATTTGTCTTACTTGAGATATAGAATATCGGCTCAAATGTTCACAATTCAAAAAGTACGAATTTTGTCGGCAAAATGGAGCATAAATGGAACTAACTACAGTGCACTCCAGAATATCCGGTTCGCGTCTATCCGGCTTCCGTACTATCCGGCCTAGTTTTCTTTTATCATAATGAAATGCGAAAGGCAATATTGCCAAGGCATTGGAAACGGGCTTCTGCAACGATCCTCCGATGTGTCAATACAAGATGTGACAGGAAAAGAGCAGCGTTCTGCTCGTTGTTCCTATTTTCATCAGTGTGTAATGGACTTCAATTGTTACCGCTGCACAATACATACAGTATTCAAAAACTAAAAATTGTAGATTTTGACTCTTATCTTAGGATTACCTTTTCGTATATGTGTAATCATTTATCTGGGAAAAATAAAATCACTTTGAGCCAGTTTTCTTAAGAATGAGGTCCCCAATTTACGTTAATATTTTATTTATGTTCCCTGCATTGAAGTGAGACATTGCAGAATTTATGTTAAAATGTAAACAGTTTATATCCTTTAACTTAATTTGTCTCTAATAAATTCTTGAAACGTGCAGTGCAACATATAAACATGTATAAACCTACTAGTACAGAGTCTTCTATTTTAACTCGACATGTTACCGGCCAGTTTTGGTATAAAAACTTTGCCTTCTAGTATTGGTGGGCAAAAACAATGTTCCGGCCTATCTGGTCTGTCCTTTCGCCACATTAAGCCGGATACTACGGAAATACTTCAGTAGAATTGGATGAATGGAGGATCATAGTTTTCGATTCTTCTTGCATTGTCAATATCCTAGCTAAAACTAATTTTGCCATCAATCTGCTGCGGATACTGGTACTATAGTACTATAGTGTACTAGTACTATAACCCTAGTACTATAGTGAATTAATTCCACAGTTATTGTGCTTTACGGTATTTTTTTCCCGCAAATTTTTTTATTTGCTATAGCGGATAAGATATAACGGCGTGATTACTATAGCGTAACCACAGATGCATCAGCGTTAATCGACGCTAACGGAACCGCCCACACCTTCCTTAATTCCGTTTTTTTTAACGAGAATTAAATGAGTCTTCTTGTCTTTTACTCTCGCTTCACAGATGTCGATAGATTTCTAAATTACTTTTCTTACATATAAAAAAAAAGTAACTGCACATTATGTCGTGAAGTCTGTTATTTTCTATTGGATGAAGTAATAAGAGGGGGAAAAAAAGGAAAATCAATTATGTTTAAGCATAACAAATGCGACGTTAGATTAGTGAATTGCTTTGAGATGCGGTTGCTTTAACAGCATGCGAATTTCGGCAATTTTTTCAACATTTTTTTTTTTTAGCAATTCGACGAATTTCAGCAATTTTTTTCGGTGAGTTTTTGTTTAATTTCTTAATTTTATCCGAACATTTATTTGTTTTTTTTTTAATTTTTGATTATCGATAACATTTGTTACAAAATCAAAGGTTGTTATAATTATTTGATAATTAAGTTATTTCGATAGAAGAAATCGAGTTACAACATAGGAAACTAATGGAATTATAATATTCTGACATATATACCGATAAAGTAACATAACAGAAACTTTAAATAAAAATTGGGAACAAGATTCAGATTGAACCCAAACGTACACTCTGTTTTCTTCATTATTTTTCACAAGTAAATAATAACAGGACATAGTGTGTACATATGACAGAGATGATAATTGGATTAGAGTTACTAATTTAGTACAGATATATCTTATAGGTGACAGAATGCACTTCCCAATTAATGTTTCGAAATTTAAATAAATTTTGAATATTAAAAATGAAATGGATTTTATATTTTTCAGCAGTAACTTTGGAAAATATTTGGGGGAAAAATGATCAAAAATATTTTTTAGACAGTAATATATTCTGAGCTATATCTTACTTCACAATTGACTTAAAATTGAGTACACAATTTGAAATTTTAAAGTATATTATGAGATATATTTTATTTAAAAACAAGCGAAGTTTCTTAGGCCACAATGTGAAAAAAATGAACCCCTTTCATATTGTTTTGGAAAATATTGGCATGAAATTTTGTTGAAACTACAAAATTGAGAATAAGTTATCGATATTCAATTTTGAAGCATTTATGTTTTGTTGTAATTTTATGGCAATATTAGCTTATTACTTCTGCTTTCTTTTTAAATTTTTATAAAACTATTATTTTTATAACTATATCATAAAACTATTATTTTTATAAAACTGTTAAATTACACTTGTGGTAGAAGAATTTAATTCCAACAACAGTCTTTTACAAATATAATTATTTCCTCACACTTAAAAATAAATTATAGCAGGGAAACATCTGATAATGAATATTTTATTGTTAGAGTCATCAAGTGGACGGAAAATGAGAAATTCATTAGAGAAATATTTCGTTGATTAGAAAAAATATATAGTTGTGTTCCAAATTACTGCCGAAATATTGTGACCAGTGGCATATTTTTACCCAAGAACACCATTAATTAGACTTCGCAGAAATCTTCAGTTTAAGACCCCCCCCCCTCCCCTGAAAAAAAGAAGTGGAATACATGTCTAAATGATTGAAAACTATAACCTAGGATATGCAACTAAACACTCATCTGATTTTTGTGTTGAAATTATTAAAAGAATTTGTTTTTGTGATTTGGTGTTAAGTATAATGTTTATTCAAATTTTTTTTAAAAAATCATTTCAATCACATATATGTCTTCTTTATATATTGGAAGAACATAGAAAAAGGGTATCAATAATAAAAAGTATTATTTTTTTAAAGCAAAAAACACACTTTACACTTTCCAGTATATACTCGATTTGAGGTTCATTGTATTCGTTTGATGTTAATTGAAAATCATAGATATTTGTCCAATACAGTTACCATTTTATTTAATTGCTTTGATCAGCATGATTACAAATAAATATTGCATTTTCAGAGAAAAAAAATGTTTTCATTATATTTCAATTTATGCAACGAAGAAATTTTAAATATTTATATCTATTATTTATTAATTTAATATCTAGGAAAGCCAATATTCTAGAAAAATAATGGTGATCAGTTGTCAATAAATTTTGCAATAAATTACACAATGTTGAAATGAACATTTAAAAGAAAATTTACAATTACCATTAATTTAGATTAGTGTATAACCAAAACCCAAAGCTTAAAAATTAAAGTATGCATTTAATAGCTGGTTATTCATATTATTTTTTAATTAAATATTCATTCTTATGCAAGCATATGCATTAAAACAATAAATAACGATAAAGCAATTCGCTCAATGCATCAGGGATCATATAGTGAAATCATGTAATATTGTAGTCGTAAATATAAATGTTTGTTTTCGAAGTTGTACTGTGATGAAAAGTCTTTTCTCTCTCTTCTGCAAGTTCTACAAAAGATTTAAAAAAAAGGCACGAAGCATTTGATTAAACTACGTAAACTCTAATAAGATTAAACCCCAAAATAAATGAATTTTACTTTACTTGTATAATATATGTATTTGTTTCCAGGCAAGTTTGGTCTTTTAGAATTCAAAACATTACAGTCTACAATCTCATTACAATCAATATAATTTAGGGAAAAAGTTTTTTTCAAACATTGGGTTTTTTTTACCACACGCAACTGCTACTTTAGTTTCCAATTCGACGAATTTCTCAAATTTCTGTTACACCAAATATTACACTCACGATTTCCCAAAGCATAGGATATGAAGAAGATAACTTTTGCCCTTTATAGCCATAAACCCAGCGGCCTCTATTTTTTTAGATACCCGACTAAGAAACTAAGTTTTTCTGCATTCACGTAAAAGGAATAAATCAAATCCTACGCCAAGAGTTCACGAAGGTTTTTTTATCTTTCTCATTACTCTAAAAGCTCTTAGAATTCTCGGTGTCGTGATAATTATCTAAAATCTAGATGAGAGAGAGAGTAGTTGAAAGAAACTAAATAGCGGATTTGGGCGTAGATGGAACATCAAACCTGTCATAATTCTTTAGCTAAGCTTCAACAAGAATAAAAGGTGGGCAAGAAACATGCAAAGCACTTCTTTAGAAAGAAACATTTATTTTTTTAGACTTTTCTAATGTCTCCTAAAAGAAACTGTGACGTGAAAGATATGGACCCAGCAAACCTAATCCATTTAACTCGAAAATCCAAACAAAAAATTTTTTCTCAGAAAAACCTAACCTGAATTATTTTCCGTTTTTCAGCCCAATTCAAAGAAACTCCGGCTTTAGTTTCTATTCAATGCCGAAATTGCAGTGCTTCCTCGAACCATTACTGTAAATCAAGCAGTCGCGAGTTGGATGTCGTTTTGATTTACAGGATGGCGTATTTCACGGCTGACTTTACATTTACGGCCTCATAACACTTCAGAGGATTTGAAAGCAACCACTAAGAACTCAGGCAAAAAGAACGGATACAAAAACATAGATACTAATAAAGACAACCCTTTTTCTTGATGAAAATGGCGCTCCGAAGTCGAATAAATAACGTGGCAAAAGCGTATCCGCCTATTCGTGGTTTAAGCCTTGACCTTAGTTTGATTCACACAACCGCGCTTTGTTAGATCGAAATGCTGCCATGGGATATAAATAGTGCTGTTGCATCATAGACGGATAAATTTTGGAAGCTTTTAGTCCCGAGAAAAAAGTTTGGGATATCCAATTTAATTTACAGCTATTTCCGGTACATGAATCTACAGTCGGTAATTGTTAGTTTTCAATGACTCGAAATCATAAAAATGTCTTCGATATGTGGTAGGTCGTATTGTACGTAACATAGGATTCATTATGTTATAAACTGTAGCAATGCGACTCCCACAAAAGAAAAAAAGATATTGTTACTTTGTTATTTTTAAGTGCAGATAATTTTAGATACCATACCGCACTCTTCCTTTTCTGCTCAAAGGATATATATAGAAAATGGATAAAAGTAATTGCAAACGATACTTATAGAAGGTGATTAAATAGTTTGATAATAATACTGTATCCTTACAATTTATAGTTAAATGTTCGTGGAACATTTGATATAAAGTTGAAAATGTAGTTTGAAAAGATAGAACCCACCTACACTTTACATTGATTCAGAGGCGGATTCTGGCAATTCGAGAATATAGGCAGTACTTACGATGCATTTGATTTATAAACTGGTAAATTTATTTTCACATTTGAATACATTTTTAACTTATTAATGATTTAATTTTTTTTTTCATTTAAGTAGCTTTTTGAAAATGTATTATTTATGATATCTCATAATATGTAGCATCTACACATTTATATTAATTGTACACATAAGCAAATATTGGTAGAAGATATATTTCTTAGAAGTTAGGATTGTCTTCTATTTACTAAAGAAAGCTGGATTTTAACATTTCGATAGAGGGTGTAGAAATTTCAATTCCGATTTATTTTCATATTTCTATTTTAATCAATTTAAATTTAATTATTATATACAAAAGCATCTATAAATTTAAAACAAGAGTTTTTCGGTTGATGGTCGATTTTGGTCTCCCTAAAACTTTCTCGCATACACTCTAGTAAAGATGTCGTCTTAGATAATGCTCTGCATGGCACGGGCATACAATAATTATGAAATATTAACCTTTGGCTTGAATTTAGATTTTTATTGGATCTATCATGTCATCCTTGGCGAGTTGTTTTGGCGACTAATCCCTCGTATACGTTTAATAGTACCCAAAATTTGAATTTGCATTTTTGACGGGTGTTTCTCAACCGACTGAAACAAAAATTACACTTGTATTCCCAAATACCATACCAAATTTGATATATTTAAGTCAATACGTTTTTGAGTTGTTGCTTTTACAGGCTTCATACAGACCAACAGACGGTCAACCCCTTGTCGGATTTGGTCCAAACTTTAATAATTGTCTGTATTATAAACGTTAAATTTGTGCACCGAATTTTAGCTATCTAGCTCTTTTCATTTTATGGTTACCGGGTTAACCTATATTTGAACAGCCAGACAGACAGAATTCCCCTGGACGGATTTTGCTCAAAATTTGATAGAAATCTTCAAATTTCGTGTAAAGATATACACCAAATTTCATACTTCTTAAGTCAGGCGTTTTTAAGTTATTTTTGTCACAGAGAAACTGATAGACATTTTCCAAAAATGTTCTTTTCGAGCTCAGGGAAATAAAAAAATGTGGCGATTCGTTAAAAATCTCGAGTTCGGATTCTTTCTCGAGTTACGGTTACTATACTTTCTCTATACTACGTATACCAGAACAGAAAAAAAAAAAAAACCCATTAAGTTCTCAAATTGTACTAGGGCTTTTAATATGAAACTATGCATTAAAATAAGCTATTATTTCTTGTTTCATTAATTTCTCGATCACCCATTTGAGAATACAAAAAAAGACATATCTATCGCATAAATTATTTTGAAAACAACCATCTAAGATTATACTCTTGTCTTCGAAATGTGCCTTATGTACTATTATTCAAAATGGAATCACAATTTCCCTTTTTAAAAAGTTTTAGTATAACACATTAATGCAATAACCATCTACCGCACAATTATAAACCGCATCACTTTTCTCATTAAAGCTATGACAAGTCGGTCGAACGAATTTCTTTCTTAGAAATTGTCTGACAAATGCACAATATTGGGTTTGTAAATTTAAACATCTTTTATGCGTAGTTAAAATGATGGCGGCACTGACTATCGGCGTGGTTTTAGTTGTGTTAAAAAATGCAGCTTCCGCCCGTTCGATATCATCGATGTCAAAGTAATTTATGATATATTAACAGAAATCCGCCCCGTTCGTTATTGCGAAGACGAAAGGTCAGAATGTTTAACACTAGTCAAAAGGAGACATGAGGAGTTCCTGTGGTTTCCGCTGACGCAGGTATTTCCGAAATATGGCAGTTTCCAGCCGGTGGGCGAGAGGAAGAATGAGTATATGAATTGCTCTGTTTTGAGATCCATTTTATAATTGTCTATCCTGTGTTAGGTTCTTGATTTTCAACCTTTGTTCGTCTCAGTCACTTTTTCTTTTTATCCTTGTATGCGAAATAAGCAAAGAGAAAAGTGTTGGAATGATTTAAAAATATAAAAGAGAAAATTTGAAATTTTAACGAATTTCCAACCTCACCGAGTCCAAAAAAATTCACTTAAAAAAAAAATTATATCTGTCTGTGGCTTTGTCTGCCTGTGAATGTTAACCCAAAACGTTTTCAATAAGATGGATGAAATTTGACATGTGGTCTAAATATTAATTTGCAAATTTCGATCCAATTTTGAAAGAAATTCATACTGCGAAAATCTGTCTGCCTATTTGGGAACAAGTGAATGTGATAGCTGTAAAACATAAAGGATTAGACAGATAAAACTTGGCTGAAAAATTTAGCACCTAAAGTGTAGATTTTTATTAAATTTTGAAGAGGTCAATCATATATACTTATATAAAGTTCAGTGTGTGTGTGTGTGTGTGTGTGTGTTGGCGCTCTACAGGCCAGACCGTTTGACCTACAGCTACCAAATTTGGAACATGTATATTTTGGAGGTCAGGAATGTGCACCTGGCGGTCCCTTTTTTTGGAATTTTTAATTAGAATTTTAATTATTAATTAAAAACTAACTTTCCCGCCAAAAAAAATCTCATTTTCCCCACCGCCAAATGAGTAAGGCTTCAGTTTTATTTCTCACACTAATAAGGCTAGGCTTAATATTTTTCGGCCGATTATTTCAAACGATTCTGTTTATTTTCTTAATGTTTGATGCATATAAAATTAAACATTGTTAATGAATCGATCTGCTCATGAGGAATTTCAGAAAACTTTGTTGACAAATTCTTGAGATATTAAATAAATTAAGAAAGGTATTCTGTAGCGTCCATAAAGTTTAAACGCTCATTGACTGTTTCTGTGATTGTTTTCAATAATCATACTATAAAAAAATGCGTTTCAGTAAAAAATATTATTATATTAATTCCAAATTAATCTTTTCCACTTTTAAGCATAAATTCTACGGGAGCTAACAAAAAATTGGAGAGATACATATTACGCTATGACTGAAGACCTTTATAATATTATGAGTGAATTATATAACTATCAAAATTTGAAGTTTTAGAATATTTTAATGAAGCAGCTATTAAAGTGGGAATTGCATAAAATATTTAATTATTAAAATTTTTACTAACATTAAGATTGGCGAACCGGCTGGTCGCCAAAGGCGGCTAGTACTTAATAATCATCAAGGGATTGGCCTTCTTATGATCTCCACTTTTGCATGGATATAAATGCAATAATTCTAAAACATAACTTAAATAAGTGTAATTTGGTTCGCAGTTTTAGCATCTAAATTATCAAATTTTGTACCAAATCTGACGAGGGATTAAACGTTTGTCGGTCTGTATTTTCGCATCCATGTAATGCAATAATTTAAATATATGAAACTTAGGATGCGATCCTGCGATTAAAATTATATTTCTATGTTAATTTTTTTCTCAATCGTTTGGAAAAAAGCTGTTGAAAATGCATATTCGATTTTTCTGGTATTTGTGTATTAACCACATGATTTCTATTATTCGTCGTCGTCGTCCCCCCCCCACCCGCCCTAAAAAAAGCCTTCGTCAGAGATCGCATGTCGAGGCTATTCTATCTCTATTATTCGACAGTTCCTTGCAATTTATACATAATTGTTTTGACTATGTTACGCATCAATACTAGTAGAGAGATGGATCAATGTCTCAGCACTCACGGTATTCACTGACTTGTCCAAAGTACACAATTAACTTTTATTAAAGAGTATACAAAAAGGTTTTAACATAATCACTCTCGCTGGTATAATCAATCATTCACTCACTTTATTTTTGAATACTCCTTGCTGTTATTTTGCTTCCTGAACCATTCCATTGTATAAACATGCTTTTTACTTTCTCATTACTTAGTATAGAGAAATTGTTGTAATCGCCAAACAATTCGAACTCGAGATTTTGACAAATCAACACGTTTTAAACCTCTCTCAGTTTGAAAAGCACATTTTTGGAAAATGTCCGTCTGTCTGTGACAAAGATAACTCGCAAACGATTTGTGCTAAGCAGATGAAATTTGGTATACTGCCTTTAAACCAGATTTGTAGATTTCAATCAAATTTTGAGGAAATCCGTCTATCCGGCTGTTAGAAGCATTAACATCGTATTTTGAAACACAAATCAGATTCGAGTAATTGTATTTTTGGAAGTTATCGCAATGGAAACTCCAATTAGATGGGGGGGGGTCTGTAATTTTCTAAAATTTAAATCAATTTTTTAAGAAAAAATCGTGTTGAAACGCTCGTTTTAATCTTCGAAAGTATATTTTTGCGAAACGGATCTATAACTATAATTTAAACGCTCTAGTAACAGCGTGCGCGCGCTCACAAACACAAACCAATTAAGGAGGTTCTCTTTATATATATTTTCATTATTTTCCGCAATCTTATTTTTTTTATGCGTTACGGTCATTACTTTCACTTATCCTTAACTATTCAGTCGAATACCCCTGGGAATATGAATACCATAATTTGGGTTCTACCTCAGTTCTACATTGTCAATAATAAATAAAGCTTCCAAAAGTCCTATCATATACTATGAAGCGCAAAGCGTATATTTTCCGACTTCTCACAAGTTCTCTTAGTTTCGGATTGATGATTTTTTTTTTTTGTTAATTCTACGATAAATATCCATTGCATGTCATACACCAAGGGAAGTAATTCTTCCAAAATTTCCTCCCGCACACTCTAATAAAGGTGTTATACAAGTGAACGTCTTGCGCAGAATTACGAAATATTAAACTTTTAAGTGAATTTAGGATTTTTACTGAATCTATCGTGTCATTCATGGCGATTTTTTTTGCGATTAATCTCTGGCATGTGGTTAATAGTATCCGAAAATCGAATTTGTGTTTTGGACACTTTTTCCTCGACCGATTGAAACAATTGTGACAACTTGTAGTCACAAAAGCCCATACCAAATTTGATATATTTAAGTCATTGCGTTTTTCAGTTATCGCGTTTACCTAAAAGTACAGACCGAAAGGCAATTAACTCGCAGTTGGGTTTGGCTAAAAAAATCACAGGTGTCTACACTATAGATGTTAAACCTGTGTACTGAATTTCATCTATCTAGCTCTCTTTTTTTTAATTATCGTGTTAATTTATTTCCTAACAGCCGGGCAAACAGAATTCCTCTGAACGGAATTTGCTGCAAATTCAACATAAATCTACAAATTTGATGTTAGACCATATACCAAATTTCAACCGTCTAGATCAAAACATTTTTTATTTATCACTAACAGACAGACATATTTAAAATTTTATTTTTCGAACTTAGGGAAGTCTCAAACGTGGATTCGTCAAAATCACGAGTTCGAATGTTTTGACGATTGCTATACTTTCTCTATTCTATGCATACGAGAAAATAAAACGATGGTTTTTAATATTTTAAATTACAACTGGGAATAAATCTATTAAAATAAATATTTTTTGCGCTTTTATTCGTTTATCTTTTTGTTTTTACAACTCGTTTGAGACTAAAGTATGCAAAAGAAAATTTATCTGTGCTTTTATGTCAACAGTTTTTGTTTAGCTTGGCAGTCGAAATCAATTCGAGGGGGATGTTGGACACATTTCACTGCACTTGTCCCATTTCACCTTGCCATTAGAGTAACGCCTTTACTGGCGGCGGTCCAGGGTCAACCCTAAAGGAAGGACCCAAGAAAACATCGCGGCTCTTTGATAAGAACATCGCAACATTTTTTTTTGTTGTTGGTATGTTTAGGCCTCCTAAACGAGCATTGTCTAGCATATTTGAAATTTCTATCTAGGATCTCAAGATCTTCCAGCTGCAGGGCACAATAACATTTTCACGAATGCTGAATACTTCTTCTATAATAATATTATGTGTGTTTTTCTACGTGGCATTTGACTTACACCAGCCAAATTTGGCACATACATAAACTTTGGAGGGTGGATATTTGACTTTCACTTCTGGTCTTTGTTACGAAATTTTATTTAGAACTTTAAATTCAGCTTAATTTTTATTTAGAGTTTGTCCGTGATAACTTCCAAAAATTCAAAAATAAAAAATTATCTTTTGAAAAATTGTCGTTTAAATGATATTAGTTTCAAAATCATGCAAATTTAACTGATTTTTGGCAGTTAAAAAAATATTTTTTTGTTTAATATATAGCGAAAATTTTTTTTATCGAAAAATATTTTGTATATCTTTTTCAGATTGATACCTTTGTCTTGTTCTATTGGCACTTAGACTCCAATCATTTTATTACAGTAAAGTAACGAGCTGATAGTTCAAATACTAGCTATCTAAAATATAGAAAGTTTATTGCTTCGGCATAAGTGCAGTACTTATTTGAGAAGAAATATCATTCGCCCTTGATTTCCGTTATATATTTTAAATAAATTCATGGAAAAAAATCGTCTATCATAAAACAAAATGTCAACATTATTCAGATCGGTTCGAATTTTATTAAAAATCATGTCAAATTTCACTAATTTTCAGTCTTATGGCCTAAAATTTAAAATGTAGTAACCTTTTCCAGAACCGATTCTTATCAACCCAACTAGATGTCAAGACTAATGATTGGCAGTTTTATGACCGGTGCGCATATGTCCTGTATGTAGAAGTCATATAATCGGTACAGAATCGGTATTGGTTGGTACTGACGTTCTTTAATTGTCTCTCTTTATTCTCACTTGATATATATATATATATATATATATATAATATAGTAGAAAGATGAATATTTGTTTTTAAGCCCTTCTTTCAAATCTACCGATTTTGATGAAATTTGGCACTAGGGTTCTTCAAGATACAAGGCAGGTCTAATTCAAAGAAGTACAAAAGTTAATTAAAAATTAAAGTTTTTGGTGTTTCCAATCTGAATTTCTGAAAATATAGCTCAATAACGATTCATACACTATAAAAAAAACATTAAACATTACCTTTTTTATTAATACCAATTCTGTTTACATTTAATTCTTTACTTACAATTAATGAATTTTTAAAATTTAATTTGACATACAATCTGCAGCAATTATTTACTGTTTAAATAAAATTTAAACTAATTTCATTATTCCTTCAAATCGTGAGGGTTGCGGTGGCCTGGTAGAAATTACAGCCCCTTGGCTGAGACCTAACCCCTCCTTGGTATGTCTCAGCCACGGGGCCGTAGGGTCCCACACCAGATTCCAGTGAAGAACCGTCGTGTAAGCCGATCTAGTGCACTTTAAATTCGTCGGTTCTAAATGCCCTTCTGCTGGTGTGGCTCGGAAGTTTGGAGGGGGGCGAGTGTTTTCCTCGTCATCTGACAGCGGTTCAAAATTACGAGGTCCGTCCCAAAATAGGCCTAGTGTGGCTTTAATATAATTAAATTAAATTAAAAATAAATTAAATTAAAACTAAACGTTGAAATCGTTTAACCGCGTGCTTTTCTAATACTAAAATTAAGATAAAAATATCAAAATATCGCTTTCTTTAGACATTAACTCGGAAGTAGGATTTTCACTTTTTTATTATAGATATTAATTGATTAATTTTGTAGCATAGACATTATTTTTAAAATTTGTGCGCGCATAAATTTATGGCAGATTGATCCATTAAATTATTTTCTTTCAGGTTTAGCAAATAACAGGATGGAAATTTAAATAAATGCATTTCATATTAATAGTTTAATAGCAAGGAATACTAATATTCTCGGCGAATTAGCTAGCGTCCAAAGTGACCAACTGACAGATAATAAAAAGACTCTGTTTTGCTATTATCGTAAAAAGGTACCGCCTTTCATGTAGATTAATAATTTAGCATTTCTAATGATGGATTCAAACTCTTTGCTCTCGCAGAAAGTTACAATTTATCCATTTTCTCCAAATGAATCTCTTAGTAATAACTTTTCTTTTACAGTGTATCCATAAACCTTACCGAACTGGTCATAAATAGGTACCCTCGCTACAGTTACCATCTCCAGCGTCACATCTAATGATAGGAAAGCATAATTATTGCTTTCTCTCGCAGCATGGGGTTAATAACACCCCGGTACTTCTCATGCAGTGTTCCCTCGCTTTTTACCACTTCGCAAGCCTTCCACATACTACGTCCTCCTGCCTCACAGCGGGCTGGAAAACGAGGTGATATCCTTTCCTTCCTCGCCTAACCTTGAACTTGGTGAACTTGGCGCCTCCACCCCTTCCCGCGCTAATTAAACAAGCAAATCACGAAATTTGGTTTTTGAATCCATTAAGTCAGAGAAGAGTTGCCAGCTCAGCAACGAGGGAATTCAAATTCTGTGGATATGCACAAAAATAGAACATGAAAAAAAGTCGTTTGCCGAGGTTCTAGCTCCCTACGGCGAATGATTAGGGTTAGTTTCTGCAAGTCTTAATCATTATGGACCTCATTTGGAAGTCAGCAGACACATTAAGCTGCCCTTCCGGCACTGCATTTGGAAGCAACAGAAACTGCTGCAGAGATAGAAACATAATTTAACATTTTACATAAACGCAGTGGTCCGATTTTTATTTTACTTGTTTCTGACAGATACTATCTTTCATTTCTTTTATGTCCACTTTATTTTATTTTCTGGTATATGAAGTATACAAAGTATATGTAGTAATCGTCGAAAAATTCGCCTTCGAAATCTGGATCAATCTTCGCAATTTCAGACCTCGAAAAACACATTTTTGGAATTAAATCTGTCTCTCTGTAAATACAATAATTCATAAACGATTCCAGTTAAAGGATGAAATTTAGCATATGGTCCTATCGCCAAATTTTCAAGCTTCTATCAAATGTTAGACTAAATTTGTTTAAAGGAAGTCTGCCTGTCTGTCTGGTACATAATTTTATCATCTAAGATGTAGATGAATATTAAATTTTAGACAGTCATCGCAACATTCATCTGTTCGTCTGTATATCTGCGTGCTTTTGAATGCGATGATTGAAAAAAAAAAAAAAACACAACCATTGAGCGAAATGAAATTTGATATGAGATCCTATGACAAGAATTGTAGATCTGCGTTAAAATTATCATCCGATCGATCTAAAGAAAAACATCCAGAATTTATACTCGGCTTTCTCCTCTACAATACGAAACGTAAAAAGTGGCACATTGTCTTCTCACGCGGAAGTCAGTAAATGGAATTTTCTCCCTAGCGGACTTTGCTGTAACATTCGAGGGTTGGCATTTTCTTCCCATCCTTAGCAATTAGCTTACTAAATGCAGATTCTTACAAATAAAACCGGAATGATAAACATTATTGTCTATACATACGAGAACATTGAAGGAAGAACAATCTCACGCCACGTTAGAAACAGCCATTTTTGAACGTGCTTCATCATTGATTTGTGAATATAATAACTCGAAAACGAATCAACATTGACAAAAGGAATTTATTCATTTGACGATCCTTAACGAATCAAGAATGACAAAAGGAATTTATTCATTTGACGATCTTTAACGAATCAAGATTGACAAAAGGAATTTATTCATTTGACGATCTTGAACGAATCAAGATTGACAAAAGGAATTTATTCATTTGACGATCTTTAACGAATCAAGATTGACAAAAGGAATTTATTCATTTGACGATCTTGAACGAATCAAGATTGACAAAAGGAATTTATTCATTTGACGATCTTGAACGAATCAAGATTGACAAAAGGAATTTATTCATTTGACGATCTTGAACGAATCAAGATTGACAAAAGGAATTTATTCATTTGACGATCTTGAACGAATCAAGATTGACAAAAGGAATTTATTCATTTGACGATCTTTATTTTTGTGATTTTCCATTAGGTAAAAGAGTAAGGAAAAGTTAAAATTATCTTCCCCATCCATAGGGAATTTTTTGTCTGGTCGAAAGTGAACATGCCTCTGGGAAAATATAGAGCTTTGGTTTCGATGTTAAGTTATATAATTTCAGTTATATAATTCTTCTTTATATTCCAAAAAATTTAATTTACATATAAATTAATTAAAAAGTAAGCATGTATTTGATATTTTTTTAGCCATCAAAAATATCAACAAAAATGAGTTTTATTCTGTATGTTTTAATTTCAATAATTTTTAAAATTTAATCTGATACTCAATCTGAAATGTTTTAGCTCCGTGTTGAGATTTAAAGTCGTTTTATTTTTCCATCAAATCATTCAATCGTGTGCGTTTTGCCAACATGTAATTCAAGATTTAAAAAAAAAAAAATGCTTCCGATTTACAAGTTTTTTATTCCTGCTTTTATTTATTGCGCTTTAATCTAAATTGTTATTTCGTTTTAATTTAACTTTTTAATTTACACGCACAGTAATTTGGTGTAGATTGATTACTTTAAATTCTTATTTTTTAAATCTAATCAAACAGCAAAGTGAAATTTTAAATAAATGCGGACCAGAAGATCGACAAAGGTGGCTTGCTGATAATATTTATGATATTTTGTAAAACTATCTATACTTTAAAATATGTGTTTTGATTAACAATAGCATAAATTGTAACGATTGTATCTTTACATTTATCTGATGTTATATTTAGGGTAGCATCGTCAAATCTGGCTCAGTACCATACAGTTCAAACGAAACAAAACTAAAAATAACAACTGTAAATATGCTTTGGTCAGATATTCATGTGCGAAATAATGGGTAGAAAATTCATAAATTGCAACTTTATAAGTTTCAAAGCGGAATTCAGATGTTTGGTGTTTGGCACTTTGAAACTTTTTTTAACTTCTTCATTGCAGTAAAAATAATTTTAATAATTAAATTAATATTTTTCCTTTCTATTTGATCACGCATTCAGTATTTTGTATCGAAAGAATTTAGTTCAAAGCAGTTATTTTTTTTTTCCTCCTGTGTCTTGTGAAATATGATAGTTCGTAGAATTGTGAGTGATACACAATTTTTCCGAATATGTGTATGCGAGGTGTATTAACTGCGTTATAATTTTGGCAAAAAAAAAAAAAAAAAAAAAAAAAACCCTCAAAATTACTTTACATTTTTTTTTCTTACAGACACCAGGCTAGAATGTTTTTAGAATTTCAAATATTTTACTTGTTTTTAAATGCTTTATGAAAAGATGAATTGCAAGATTATTTGAAGTGGTTGACAAAATAACACATTGTCTATATTATTTTCGATTGTTTATTTCCATCTTGATACTACTTTATTCAATGTAGCAGTTTTTGCTCTATTTTTGTTGATGAATCAATATATATTTTGGGAAAATAAATAAATGATACTGCAAACGATAATAAATGATGTTCCACTCGAGTAAATGCCGTTTTTGGATACTCCGATCATTTATAATTCAGTGGTGGACGATAAATTATTTATGTGACTGTGATCGAAATGTTTTTTTTTTTTTTTTTTTTTTTTGTAATAAACATAGAAAAATGTAAATGTTTTCAATACGATTGGATTGATAAGTAGAAAACATTAAAGCTTTATCTGCCTTGTTTATTCAAAAATATAGGTTTGTAGTATTGTAAACAATTTCAAAAGCATATAAATTAATTCTACACTTGGTCTCTTATTTCTGTTTGCGTCAAATATATTTATTCTTATTTTTCAATTAACTTTAAAATAATTTAATTATTAATGAAATTATTTGTTTGCTAATTTTTGACTTCAGGAAAAAAATGTTTCCGGACATTTTAAACTACTAATTTTTTAATGATATTAATATTGAATTTTTAAAATTATTTTCTTCCATTCTATTTTATTTTTTAGATATATTCATCTTCTGCTGTCAGAATAAAGTAGAGTGAAGATCATTTCTTTTAGATTTAAATATTGCATTTTAATAATTGATTTTAAAATTAGATACAGTTATAACTTACTACGTCTTATAATATATTTAAGATGATAAATTTTAAAAATATCAAGCAAATAAAACTAAATAATTTCTCATTTTATTTATTTTCAATTGCAAATGAAATCTCGGAACAAATGAACAGTTTGCATTGAATATAATAAAAATTCAATGATATCATAACTTAATTTTTATTTTTATAAATACGAGTTGCTTTTGTATGTATTCTTATACAGAAAATAATTCTCAACCTTTTGTGCGTTCTGTATTCAATATACTATATCTATTCTGAACACAATTCTGTTAACTATTTTTCTTTTGCATTCGTTTGATTTTATTTATTGTTAATTATGATGTAAGAAATCTTTCACACTTTTAACACTTAGAATTTTAACATAACTTTAGGAATCTTATTTGTTTTTGTTTAATTAGATTTTACTTTGTTTTCAAATTGTTATTAAAACACACAATGAATCCTTTTCAAAGTGTATTTTGTTTTTCCTGTAGTTTTCAGTCGCAGAGTTAAGAGATCTGGATTCTCAAAATACTATATGTCGCCATTTGCAGAATTAAAGGCAGTAAACATTTTGATGCATTTTGTAATATGAATCAATGGATCTAGCTATTATTATTACTTAATTACTATGCACATGGTAAACATCTAAAATCCGATCATTCTTATACTGGCATTAACATTGCCAAAGGCTACAGAAGAAGATATTGTTATTAAAATTAAATAAGGAATATAAAGATGAGAACAGAAGCATATAAAGAAGAGAAAAGAAACTCAGAACTGATTATATTTTCAAATATATTCATGAATAATTATAATAATTCATAAATTCAAGAATCAGTAATTATTAGGGCTGTGCCAATTTTCGATTTATCGGAAAAAAAATCGATATTTTTAAAAAATCATTTTTTTGATGCCAGTTTTTGAAAAATATCGATTTATCAAAATCGTGTTCATGATGAATCGCGATACAATAAATCGGTATTCACAACTAGTTTGCGTTTTCGATTTCATTTTGATTATTGATTAGGGTTTATTTTTGTTGTTCTTCATTCTTTTTTGTTAGTATTCCTGTAAATACTGTAATATTCTAATATATAAAAAATATTTGTTTTAAACATGTCGTTTCGGAATTAACTGTTTTCTGTTCCTTAACTTAATCGTACCATTATGGAAAAATAATTGCGATTATCCGAAGGTCGTTGGCTGTCTTTTGTTTAATTGCTACATATTCATCTTCAGACATAAAAGCAAAAAGGATTCATTCAGATTAAATACACAATTTTATTCGCAGCTTGCATTTTAACACTCAAGCAATATCGGATAAAAAATGTTTCTATATAATTACTAGCCGCCTTTGGCGACCAGCCGGTTCGCCAATCTTAATGTTCGTTTAAATTTTAATAATTAAATAGGTTTAACCGGAGTTTAACCCCCTTCTTCGCCAAGTTGCGATAACGCACCAAAGCTGGCAATCTTTATTATGCACTATAATTGAACATCTGCTTTTTTGCTTTTGAACATTTCGCAAGGCCGTTGTTTGCGATTTTTAAAAATTTCGCCAAGCAGGGGATAAAACTCCGGTCGTACCATTAAACATTTTACGCAATTCCAACTTTAATAGATTCTTCAGCAAAATATTTTAAAACTTCAAATTTTGATAGTCATATAATTCACTCATAATATTATAAAGGCCTTCAGTTATAGCGTGATATATATCTCTCTAATTTTCTGTTACCCCTCGTAGAAATTATGCTTTAAATTACAGTGTAAATGATTAATCTGCAATTAATATAATATTTTTTGCTGAAACAAAGCATTTTTTTTAATAATATGATTACTGATAATAGAGTCACTGAGCGTTTAAACTTTATGGTCACTAAAGAATATCTTTCTTAATTTATGTAATATCTCAAGAATTTGTCAACAAAAATTTCTCAGATTCATCATGAACAGATCGATTCATTAATTTTAAATGCATCAAACACTAAGAAAATAAAATGAATCGTTTAAAATAATCGGTCGAAAACAGGTTTAAAAAAATCTACTTAAAAAACGATGTACTTAAAACTATAAGCATATACAAAAAATATATAACTAACATAAATACATTTTACTTACAAAAGCATGCAACTAACCTAAAAATAATTTAAATCGTCCGTTGGTTGTCATGCCAACAATCAGAACAATGCGCATGCGTGGATTTTCTTCGCCAGTTACGTCAACGCAAATGCGTAAATTTTTCTACGCCAGTTGGGGTAACGCTATGCAGATTAGACATTTTTAATTTCCTTTATTCTGTGTTATTTTAATTCAAAAGTACTTCAGAATGAATGTGAAACATGGATTAATTAACAATGTTTAATTTTAAATGCATAAAACATTAAGAAAATAAACAGAATCGTTTGAAATAATCCGTCGAAAAATGTTAACCCTAGCCTAATTACTGTTGGGAGAAAAAAACAACTGATGCCTTACTTATTTGGCGATGGGGAAAATGGAAGATTTTTTTGGCGGAAAAGTTGGCGTTGGGAAAAATGGAAGATTTTTTTGGCGGGAAAGTTAGTTTTTAATTAATAATGGACTACCCCTAACATTTAGGGGGATGAAAAATAGATGTTGGCCGATTCTCATAGATACCGGATAAGCACAAAAAATTTCATCAAAATCGGTCAAGCCGTTTCGGAGGAGTATGGCAACGAAAACTGTGACACGAGAATTTTATATATTAGATTTTTATTCAAAAGGAAGCAAATATTTTTATTATATAAATTGAAATTTCCTCTTATTTGGAGTCGTTTATGATCAAACAATATGTTAAGAGATGCTATTTATAACTTAAAATAATCTATAAATAAATGATATCACGATATATCGAAAAGTATCAATATGCGTTGGACGATTTATCGTGATGATGAAGTTCGGTTATCACCCAGCCCTAGTAATTATTTACCCACTTAGGAAGAAAACGTACGGGAAAATGTCTAGAACGCAAAATTATCGCAATATTTTATAAATAGTATTTCGACAGTTTTTTGTTTGTGTTATATGAAGAAACATGGTATCGTTTATTCTGTTTGTATAAGAATTTTTTTTAAATGCCTCATATACATAGGAATGCTTTTATTAATTTTATACCAAAAAAAAAAATGCTCGTTCCACATAATGGCTAGACATTGGAAGAGAAATAACACATTAAAATCAGACATAGGTTTCATATTTTGTCCAGACATTCTATGCAAAGCTGAATTCCAGTCATTTTACAAAATGGATTAAATTTTCGTTTAGTCGCATCTTTTAAATATAACTTGGTCAAATTAACCTTCATTATCTTAGTCATAAGTTACATTCATTCATTTTAAAATGATAAATGACCGATTTCTTATCTATTGTATTTCAAAATAAGGATATTTATTCACTGTTTAAAATGTCTTGTCATTGCTTTGACTGTTCCTTCCTAAAGGGTGTCCTAAAATTAACCCAAAATCTGAATTTGCCACCATTTGTTCAGTAAAGTGTTGGCAACCCTATTAAAAAAACCATTTGACAGCTGATAATTTAGGGTTAGTAAGAACGGAGCGTTACACGATAGAAAAACGGTTTGTCATTATTGAACAATATTTCAGAAATAATGAGTCTGGCTGTCACAGTTTAAAAATGTGAGAGTTGACTCCCTAGATCGTGTGGTGAAAGCTTATAAGCCAGTTAACAGCTACACTACCCGAGCAATTGCTTTTGTATTATGGTCATGTTACTGGACTGCGAACCACAAGGTCCCAGGTTCTATCCTCGCTCATACCAATCAGCTACATTGGTGACCTCGGACGATGAACCTTCAACCTTCGTACAGTTGTTGTGGCGCCATCTACCCGCAACCAAAGTCGTCAGACTCACTCGAAGCAGCAACGGCATCAGCAACCACTCACCCACACATGCTCGCCATAACGCTTGGCGCTACTCAAATGGGAAAAGGCACATTAGAAGCAACAGCTAATACATCAACACTCAACAGCCATATCGTTCGTCTCACCTCCGACTCACTGGAGGGAGAGTCTGTGGTGAAAGCTTATAAGCGAACTACAAGGTCCCAGGTCTCAACACAATCCTCGCTCATACCCATTCACCACAATCTTCTTGATTTAATACCATTGGGTTTCTTTTATCTGAGTTATTTGAAACCAAATGTCAATGTCAACAAACCCACAAGCACGCGTGCATTGAAGGAAGAAATTCAATTCTGCATCACTGAATTTCAGCCGTATTTATGTAAAATGGTCATGGAAATTTTCAACAAAAGAGTGCATATATGCTAGTGGAGGCTATTTGCCCTATGTGTTATTCCATACATAACCCTATCCTGTGTACTTTGTGATTCAATAAAAATAAAACAAGAAAAAAACTTTTTATTTCAATCAAATCTTACATTAATTAACATGTTGTTTTATCGAGTAACGCTCTGCTTTTACTGACCCTTAACTATCAGATGTCAAATGGGTTGCACATTACTGCACAAATGGTGGGAAATTCAAATGTTGCGTTAATTTTGGTACACCCTTTACATTTTGAAGTTATAAGTATATCTTCTCCTCCATTATTCCCAAAATGATCAAAGTCGAAAAATAGATAAATTTTCATTTTAAAAATTGAATTAAGTGCCGTTTTATTTTCAAACATCATACAAAATCAAGCGTAGGAGATATTTAATGCTCAAAGAAAAGGAATTGGACAGTTAAAAAATGTTATTACCAACAATATTTCATATACAAATACTAAAGAATTCCGAAAACATATCTGTGAGCTTGCTGTTTTGGTTCAAATTAACAAAAATGTCGTATAGAATGTAACTTAATGCATTTTTCGAAGATATTTATTGTTCTAATCATATTAGGTGCACCAGGACTCTCGAAGTTTTATTTTAGTGTAGACAAAAAAAGTCATGATTCAATTCCTGAGCTCTTTTAATAACCTTAAGAATGAATGATCAAATTAATAACGGAAAGTACTATAAAATTGCTATAATATTTTTGCAGCAGCGAATTCCAAATAGTTCCTTTTAATAATGCGAGTCGAGACGTCTGCACAGGATAGATAAAAATGGCACTAAAATTCTAAAAGACTTGGGAAAGAGACATAAAATTATCTGTGTAGGGATTCCATTTATATAATGAGAATTTAGTAATGTCTGTTTGATACAATGTATTGGCATACCTATAAATTTACCGTTAAATAATTCCCTCTCGTGAAATAGGATTATCAGCAATAAGATAAGCGCAATAAAATCTGTACATAGCATTTGATTGAACATACGAGGTATACTATGGTTTTTATTCGTTACAATGTAGCAAAGAGACTATGCTTCGTTACAATATCTTTATGATAATAGTTATTTGAATTAATGTGAATTTTCTGAGTTCTAATAAAATATATTATGGTTATTAACCAGCAGAACGTTACGTGAAAGCATATTTTTATGAGAAATATTTTCTTTTTTTCGGTTTATTATATTTAATTTCAGAAACCATAAATTTTTATTTACTCAGTTAAATTGCCATTTACATTATTCTTAAAAAGTTAATATTACTACTTATTGCCGTTAGTGTAAATTTTTAGGAAAATTTGTAGATAGCAATCCCTATAGGCATGATAAAGAGAAATAGATTAGAATGCTCTTTAATATATATTTATATATTAGAAAGAATCGGAATTTTTATTGTCTTTTTAATTGAGATGAAACATGTAATGGGTAGATAGGATAGTACAGTGTGTAAAAATTCTTGTAAATGCTACATTGTATTTAAGTATTTTTAATGAAATTTTAGGCAAACATCCGCAAAGGTTTAAAAGTGTCGTGCATCAAAAATTCGTATAGTGAAATTAAATCAGATTTTCATAAAATAGAAGAAGTATTGACTTAAAATGGAAAATAAAGAATGGAAGTTACTCTATTTTGAGGTATTTTTTTAATACCATGTGCAGTGAAATCACATTAAAATGTTTTTATTTATATAAATACGAGCGTTTCGTTCAAAATTGTAAAATAAAATTATAAAATATTTAATGCAAGGAGGTGTAGCAGGTTATGAGCGAGGATAGAACCTGGGACCTTGTAGTTCGCAGCGCAGTAACATGACCACGATACAAAAGCAATTGCTCCGGTAGCGTAGCTGTTAACTGGCTAATAAGCTTTCAACTACAGAGGTATATAATTATTTTTAAAATTTTCTACATTATCCGTATTGTATACTACTTACGTTAAAAAAAGAGTAAATATTGTTAAAAATTTCCTTTTTTACATAAATTAAGAAACTTCGTAATGAATTTTTACTTCAGTTTTTCACTCCAACACATCCCGTGGGAAGTTGGTCCAAAATTAGAAAGGGAGGATAATTCAAGCTCACATCATTACGATAAATGCATAAGAAGTCCACTTGTCCGTTTTTATCATTTGTCAAATTTTACCATATTGTATAAACGAATTTGACTCATCACTTATGACGTAATAGCAAAAAAAAAAAAAAAAAAAAAAAAAAAAAAAAAAAAACCTTGATTCACAGTGGGGTCATGAGTTAAAGAAGTATTTGTTGTCTTACGGCAATGCACATCATGTGGCAACATTTTTAATAAAGAGGCCAATTTAGTTTCACATTTTAAATATGGAAAGGATTTATTTTAGTTTAATATTTTTTACTTCCGCCGGATGGGGGGAGGGCATTTCAGATGTGATGATAGTGGTTGGTTCTCGTCACATGGATGGGTAGAGAAATGGTGGGAAACTGCTACCTACTATCAATTACGGGACGCACTTCCTATGGGAAGGGTTATGCCATGGTCGGTGATGGTCCTTAAGACTCAACGTTAGTTCCTGGCAATGCGGTTCTGGCGGTCCGATCACTCAGATTAAATCGATATGCCATAGTGGCGGGTCGAAGTAGCCATGTTTGTGGTAAATATTTTTATTTCATTAACTTCGAGAATATATATTTGTTTTTTATTTATCTGCAATGACTTTAAATTGTCCGGCATCTCCATATGCACACAATGCCATTCAAACACAATAATATTGAGTACAAATTGCAATACACAATATATTGTGTATATTGTATTTGAGCATAATATTAAATTTAAAAGAACTGAATAAACATAATGAAACATGTACGAAACTGATCAATTATATTTGCTGTTTTAATGTTAAAATGATCTTAACATTTTATCATTCATAAATTTGTATTTTTCATAAATTTATTGGTAAACAAGGAAAATAATGTTTTAAATCTACTGGCTTGAATCTCTCTTTTAGCCTAATGGATCTAGGCAGCTACGTATACGGAAATCCTCTAGGTAGCTCCTAACTGATGATCCAGCCATGCGTTACTATTATTAACTAAAAAAAAAGTTGCCAAATTTTCAACATTTATGATCTGATATTTAAATTTAGAATAACACATTCATAAAAAAAGCCAATTACTTTTGTAATATAAATTGTTTGAATGCACTTTAGAATTGCATTCCTTTTCTTTTGGAAGAGAGCTCTGTCATGTGGAATTCGATATTCAAAAGAGCATTCTTCATTCGCTTCTCCCAGAAAAGTTAATAAATAAAAAGAAGATTGCATGATTTGTACGTTGCACATACTTCATTAATATGCAAATGAGAATCAATTTAGACGAATTCTTCTTTTCACTTCAATCATGCAGAGATTTTGCTGACCCCGTCAAAATACGCCAATGAGTTCACATACCTGCCCTTTTTCCGGCATTTATTTTGTTCACTGAATATATTTTTTTTTGGATGAATGTTAAATATACTTGAATAATTTTAACTAATAATATTGAAACAAATTCAGTAAAGCTTCAGGGATTCTGGTTGTATGAAATGGCATTCACTACTAATTACAAATACGTAATTAAATTTAATGCATGCAGTTTTATGAAATGAGTTAGAAATTGCATTTATTTGTTACATGTTACTAGACAATGAAACTTAATTAAGTTTAAAAAACAAATTTAATTCAATCTTGATGTCTTTATTTCCTATTCAGGGCTATCTTTATTTTTACTACTAATAAAAATATGAGTTTCAAAATGAATGAGTTTTTTCATATGAATATGATTTTCAAAAACCATTTTGGAGTGCATTATATATTTTTGCCGGCTAAAAAAATAAATTAGCGTTTACTTATCAGTTCCAAAATTAACCTTTTTATCCATTTAAATGCACATACAAAACGCAATAATATGTGTGTGTGTGTGTGTGTGTGTGTGTGTGTGTGAATGCCTGCCTATATATTTGCAGGTGTTGTTCCTCTACATGTCGGACTATTTGATCTACAACTATCAAATTTGGTATATAAACACCATGGAGAGTGGGAATATGCACCTCGGAATATTTTTCAAAAATTTTAATTAGTTGTTTAATTATTAATAATTAATCTGAATTATGATATTTTTCGAAATAATTTATTGCACAGAAAGAAATTTTGCATCGATTCAAAATTTTTTAAAAAATGTTCTTCTTAAATTGTACAGTCATGCAAATTTGTTCCCAGTCTTAGCATTTTTTAAAAAAATTTCTTTTGCCTTTTTTAACAATACATTCGATTGTTGAATTAATGCAACCATAAACAATTTTTATTACTGCTTCGTTTTAAATATTTAATAGTATGATTTCGTTTCTTTGTTGAAAGAAAGGATCCTGTTTAATATCTGTGTTGTTTATACGACGAATAAAAAGGTGGAGTTACAGCACAGCTAAAGTTAGAAAATAGATGTACCGAACATTTACATTTTCAACTGCGCTTTAATATTTTAGTACCGGTCTCTATATAACTAGAAAGGTACACTATTAACAGAATATATGCAAGACTACTAAAATAAAACGGCTTTAATAGCTCATAATTTGCTGTAATTATAGACGTGAAGTCATATTTAAATGATTTAACGGAAATTAAATTTAGCCAATTTCCGTAGCGAATCAGCTAGTCACTAAAGGTGACTAGTTATTAATTAAGAAAAAGTCTTATGCGAGCTTGTTTGGTATTCCAGAAGGAAGGCAGTGTGACTACAGCCGCGATCTTTCGATGGCTTTTCATTGGGAAGTAGGGAGCATTTTTTAAAATTTTAATTAGTATTTTATTTAATTAAATTTTGATGTTTTTCCTCCATAATTCTCGAAAACGTTATTGCTTTATACAGATTTTTTTTTTACTGAATTTTAAAGTATAAAAAATACCTCTCTTCTTTTTATTAGTAAATAGTACTATTTTTTGAAAAATGTTTTTTTACATGATTTTAAAAAACAGGTTTCATAATTGTCCTGAAATTGAAACCGTTTTCACTGTTTCATCAAATATTTAATCGCTTCTTTTTCTTATATTATTGAAAACTAGCAAAGAATTCTTTTTAATATCTTCGTAGCTTTCAAGACAAATAAATAAAATGAAGTTACATTGCGATGTAAGCATTTTTAACAGCTCTATGATGCCACGAAACTGGTCTCGATCAGAGTGAACAAACAGAACTGACACTGACAGTAAATAGACTTAAGTAAGACAATTAAAATAACATGGCTTTAATGTCAGATAGTTTAGCGGAATTGTGTACATGAAATTATATCTGGATGATTGATTTGAAATCAAATATAATCAATATTCCTGGCAAACCAACCGGTCGCCCGAGGCGAATAGTTATTAATAATAATCCTCTTTCCGTGATTTGAAATTGGCTTTATTTATCCGCTATATCATGCGCTGACGTGTTCACATTATATTATTATAGATATCAAAATATTATGTTATTATAAAATAGCATATAAATAACATTTCGCTTCATTTTGAAAATGTTTTAACTTGTTGACAAATTGTGATTAAAAAAAAAAAAATCGGCAGTTAGCGGATTAAATTTAGAGCGGTAAGTAGCATACGATATGGAGTATGGCATATGTGATATACAACCATACGCCAGTTTAAGAAGCCGGGAGTCGAAAGCCGGAAAAAATTATTGATGTAACTAAATGATTAGGATTAAAATAAAATGTTTAAAAGGGAGTCGCTTTACATTCATTTTATACAAAAGATACAAACGAATGCCAAAAAATTTTACTGCCATAATGTGGCCTGCCACTAGTGTTAAAGGCACCATTGTTTGAGAAAACGCGTTATGTACATGTTAAATATGCATATAATAAAGGATTGTAAAAATATAATAAAATAATATGTAAATATATATTAATATAATATATAAATATATGTAAAAAGCAAAAACCTGATCAGTAGAAATTACTTCTGAGTATAGCTTGGCATTTATGATAATTTTAACCAGTAGGAGCAGATATCAATAATATTAATTTCTGGAACACTAATAAATGTTATCAGCAAACAAAAGAATTTCAAAATCTAAATATCATTTTAACTCTAATCACTAACTCATTTAAACAGGGGAATGAGAACTAATAAGTTTATTTATTTATTTTTTGGAATTAAATCTATTTCAGTCTTTTTGATTCAGAATGAAAAAAAAATAAAAAAAAAATAAAAAAAACTTTACAAATGTGGGTCATTTTTTGAAAATCTAGAGAAAGTTTTAAAAACCGATCTTTTCTCGTCAGTCTGAGTCATATGCATAATTTGCATTCTTCTCCAGTGATCAACTCCTGGCTATCCGCGGATTTGGGTTGCGCATTAATCACGGGGAATCCGCGAGCGGTTATAAACATGAATTTTAATGGCGATATTAAGAGTGCATTTTCTACGACATAAAAGGGCTAAAATCATTTGTAGAATAATTGTTCAACAATAAAAAATGTGCTTTTTAATTTTTAAAAATATTATGATGTTTTATTGCCAACCTACAGATATCTCCGATATTTTAAATGAAAATATTTTCATGTCTTTATTTAATTAAAAAATATATAAATTTTAATTGATTTTTATGCAACCTTCATTAAAAGTACCCCTCTCTTGAGAGCACTTATAAAATAGGGATGAGAAGTTACCATATAAGCAAGCCTTTTCTCACTTGCTTAATGAGCCTCATCGACTATGGCGGGTCATACCTCATTATGACGGATTGGTGCATGTGCCGCTCATAATGGAAGAAAGATAGTATATAGTGTTTACATAAATAAATGTTACTATTATTGGTGACGCTGTCTGGATTTATGGTTATGCCTCGATATTAATGAGCAAAATTATTTAGTTAGTACATAGGTTCCCAAAGTGGTCCAGGTGGACCCCCAGGGGTCCATAGGAGACCACATGGGGGTCCACGTAGACGTGAAAAGAAAACAAGGGTTCACAATTTGTAAGTGGGGGTCCACAAAAAATTTCTGGTTTTCATAATAAAGAACAAAAGTTTTGGCTTGGATTTACCTATCAACGTAGGCAGGTAGCATCATTCACTAGGTAGGTACTCAAAAATATTCGAGACTCAGTTCAAACACAGAATTAAATAGAACAATAGATAATAGTACAAGTGTACACCACATGTCGAGACTTGCAAAGTGCCGCCCGTGTGCCCGCTCGTCTGGGATGCTTGTTTAGACCTGCAAAGGGATGAAATGCGACTTGCGCTGTGCTTGCAATCTACATTAGAATAAATGCGAATGCCAAGAACAAAACGTTACTCATTTGTTTTTGGGATTTAGAACATCAAAGTGTGACTGTTAGTGAATCGATGTCAGTGTTTGCAGTGCCGCAAAAAGTAATTATCTGCCTATTTGTTATACATATTTTTTATTGTATATTGTAATTTATCATATTATATTTGTTTTACTATTTGAGTGTAGTAGGTAGTTATGTAGTAAAAATTAAATACTAGAGATTATTCAAAACTTCTATAAAAGAACAAAAAGCCAGGGAATATTAAACTTTAGGTACCTAGGTACTTTTTTGTTTAAAAATATTTGCTGTCAATTCATCAAGTACATCCGTCTCATTAAAAGTATGACTATTTTTTATTGTTGATTTACATTTCAGAGTTCATTGTTGATTTTTTGTAATGATAAATGTTTATAATTTTCTATAAGCACAAGTATTATTTTAATAAATAGGACACAAGAAAATGTGCTACTTTTTTTTTCTCCTTAACTCCCCGAATTTAGGGTGATATTTTTTTAGGAGTTTTGGGAATACAGTAGAAATGTAGCAGCAGGGGATCTACCGAAAATAGTAAAACTTTGAAAGTGATCCATGAGAAAAAAAAGTTTGGGTACCTCTGAATTAGAATAATTAAAATATTTACAACAAAAGTATTGGCTATCACATATCAAATTAAATATTAAAATTTGCTATGTGATACAGTCGTTATTTGTGAGAAAATAAAAATACTTCGATTTTGGTATTCGGCATAATTTCTTAATTGACATAACTAAATGCATTATTTAAAAATATAAATAATAATTTTAATCCAAAAATATGTTTAGATAAGATTTTATAATAATCAAAATTATCTTATGTCTGTTGCATCTGTTAAACTGAGAATATCAGTGGCAACAATCTTTTTTTTAAATTCCTCAGCTATTCGAAAAGTTACAGAATAATAAATAAATAAATAAAAACACAGAAAGTTAATATTTTATTTTTTATCTTAAGTAATCATTTTTATGCAAGGATGCAAAATTGAGCGAAGCAATTGCATGTGAGATTTAAATGCGAAAAAATAAAGCAATTAAAGAAATGCCTGTAATGCTTTTATTTAAAGGATTTTCAACACTCATTACAAAATATTTCGCATACAGAGGAAATATAATTTTTAATCAACAAAAATTAACTTTGAAATTAAGTGTCACGGAAACTTCACTTTTAAATCATCCATGTACTTTTCGATTTTTGTTAGAAAAGTTTCAAGAAAATCTATTCAGTGTTGTAGTTCAAATTTCCAAAGAGCACAAACAATATATGAATTTTCACTTTTATTTATATAGACTTTATATTTACTTTATTATATATTATTACATTTCATTTATATATAATTAAATTTGTTGGATAACCATACGCTTTGAATTCTGCCCTTTTTCGCTCTAACTGTATTTTTCTGACAGAAAGCCTTCTGAAATAAATTCTTACTTATCATTACTGATATTAAACCGGACATTATTGTACAGTGCATATATTAAATAATCACTTTTTTGAGGATCCATTGCTAGTTTATAAGTAAATTTTAAGCTATCAGTTCACGACTATTTCAAATCTATTAGTAATTTCATTTCAGCCTGCAACGAATTTTTAACATCGAGTTACCTCTTCTAAATTCGTCTAGCTAAATAAATTAGAAGGAAAAAATTCACGATTCTGATTCAACATTGGGTTAAAAAAAAAAACCACCCATAAAAAGTTTTGTTTGCTATTATTATGTGATTGATTTATACGATATCGAATGGCATTACAAGAACAAAAAAATGGCTTATCTTGGATAGAATGCTTTTTTAGGCTGTTATCTGAAGGTTATGTAACTTTTAATCTTGATTGTAAAAGAAAAAAATAAGATTATGCAATAAGTATTTTTTTTTCTTTATTTCAACAGCTCATTTTTTGTTGCATTGAACCATTTATCCATTCAAAACTAGACATATATAGATAAGTCGAAGAACTTTAGATGATGAATGGCTGAATTACAGCTGCATGTTTGTTGGAGTTCTATTTTATTGCAACTTTCCTGTCGATTAAACATTTTTGCAGCTGCTCGATAGATGAGTTTTTTTTTCTTTTTCCGGAGCAACAAAAACTTAATGAATATTATGTTCTTCGGTTTTATTTATAATGCAATCATCGTGTTACTACCAATATAGTTGTTTTAACAAATTAATATGTATTTGTGACAATTCCACTTGCTATTAATTAGGAAATTCGAGCAAAATATTGTAAGGCAATTTGTTTAGAAGTTACAAATTAATGAAAAAAAAAATAACATACAAATGAATATATATTCCGGATTGTTTGATATTTTCCTGAACTTCTACCCCGTACCAAGTAATAAAGAATGTTTCAGCATTTCAAATGTTTCTAATTGTTAATTTATATTTGGAATGACTAGTGATGGCTTTGTTCTTGTTTGCAGTTGCACACTTTTTGGGTATTAGAATATCACGGTTTGGATACATTCACATAAGCATTTTGTAAATCAATATTTAAGAAATTTGGTTTAAACTGTAATATTAAAAAATTAGCATTTTTTATACTTTTAAAATTAATTAATATTATAAGAATTAGTATTAAAAGTTTTATAATGCGTTAATTCGAATTCCATTTTATTCGCATAGTTTCATAATGCAATTAATCTTTAATTTTTTATTCTGTTGGTTTCCTTTGTCAACCAACTGGTTCACTCAGAATATTGGTTACATTTAATTCCAGTTAAATCATTTAGATGTAACTGCTTGTTCCGTCAGATTGTCAGGCATTAAAACCATTTTATTTTAAATGTCTTACACATGCCGTCATTATTGGATATATGAACTTTTTCGATGGATGTCAGCTTCAGACAAAAATTATTTAAAACATAACGTAATATAATATTAAAAACGCATAATAATATTAAAAACGTAAATGTGCATTTAATCTACCTTCTAAATTTCACGGTCATTTCTTTGTTAACTGCAGAGATATTAAAATCCTAATCCTTCTTTTTTAACTTTCAATAGTGAGAAATGTCACGTGATTAAATATTTGATGAAATAATGGAAAGGTTTTGAATTTCAGAACTATAATATAAAGTGCTGTTGGGAAGTAAAGAAAAAAAAATATATCTTTAAAAAATTGCAAAACCCAGGAAAAATTTGCAGAACTTTTAAACTGGTATCGTTAAAAAGAATTTTTTAACTTTAAGAAGGTTTTTAAAAAAATTCATTTTTGCGTAATATTATTTTTGAAAGTTATTGTGGAAAGATGACAAAATTTAGCTTAATTTTTAAATAATTATATTTCTAATTTTTTTTAAAAAAACTCTGCCATGGTGTTATTTTTATCCTCCAAGGTATATGTGACAAATCTTATAATTCAAATGATCTGCTCTATGAAGTGTCAACACACGCACTTCGATTTTTTTTAGTTTTGCACACGTTATTGGACAACAATGTATTGTTTTAATGGAAATCAGATACACTAAATAAATTTGAAAAAATCACCAGAATTCACTTTAATTCCGACTTTTGAGTCAGCAGCATTAAAAAGAAAGTTTTTAAGATTTTTAAACGATATTAAATTCATTTTTGTGCAATATTTTCAGAAGTTATCGCGGAAAAACATTAAAAATTGGCTTCATTTTTAGTGAATTGAAATTTTAAAAAAAATCCCTCCAAAAGACTCATCTACTCTCATTAACATATATAAGAAATTTGGTAGTTGTAAGTCAAACGATCTGGCCTTAGAACACCAACAGCATAGGCATACACAGTAGTAGACATGTTAGTTGAGAAGACAGGGATAAAAATTAAACAAAAATGAGATACTTATTTTTTTTTTTGATAGAATTATTCTATTGATTTATATATTATTTCCTTAGAAGTCAATCAAAATGTTAAAGGATTTAAAAAACAAGTTATAAAAAACAAAAAACAAACAAAAAAAACCCCAGCAAAATGTCAGAAGGTTAAAAAACACAACTGTTATTGAAGGTTTGTACATCTAGTGCTCAAGTTGAGATATTTCATCAAAATATTTTTTAAAGCTTAATAATTGATTACCCAAGGTAAAAAATTACCTCCAGCGTAATAATAGCGAAATTGGAAATTTAAATTAAAGAAGGATTTTTATTTATTAGTACCTTAAATCGAGATTAAAATTTTTAAGCAACTGGTGTCAGGAAGATATATATATAGAAAGCTGCCTTTAGGTCCTTCAATCTCTTCAGAATTTTTTTTTCTGCAATCTCATTACAAATTGCCTCGGAATTTTATATTTTCGATGATAGTTCGTACTGAAAGAACAAGAAAAAGATATCCTTTCAAAATGACTCTATATTTAATTAAATTTTGGTTAGTCGAAGAAAATTAAATTAAGTTTTTCAGCAAGCACTTTTTTTCACAACCTTTAAAAAGTAATCTAATCTTTTCCTGGTAAAAGGCACAAATGTGGTTAGCATTTTGAAGTAATTTAAATATAAAATATATTTGTTTCTGTGTAAACTTATCAGTAGAAGCTATTCAGTTTACCTGAAGGCAACCAAAATAGGAGAATTCCTCTGTCGACTTTTTAAAAAGTTGTTTTGATAATTATATAAGAATTTTTTTATCTCTGTCTAGACACAGTATTCAAACTAAGTTAGAGAAAATCCTTGAAGAAATGAATCTGGAATTCTTTTCAAAAACTACTAGCTACTGTTGCTTTACCATGCTTATGTTATTTAATTTTATTTAGCAGCTTTAAAAAATTCAAGTGTTGATGCTAGATGGAACTATAGTTGTAATATGAAATTAATCATACACCAATTAAAAATTATAAATATAATGGAAATGTGTACATCTCAACTGATAATAAAGATGAATATGTGTGTTTGGCGATTTACGAACTAGACCGTTTGACCTAGAGCTATCAAACAGGTTTCACAAAGATGCGAATCTTTTAAAATTTTAATTAATTAAAATTTTAATGAATCTTTAAAATAACTTCCAAAAATATTATAGTACAAAATTCAGTTTCATACCATTTAAAGTTCCAAAATTTATCTCTTCAGTGATGCCATTTGTTTTGGCTTATAATTTTCCTTTAATTCTAATCAATTTTCAGTAAATATTTTTAATGTATTTTACAACATCTGAAACCGTTTTCTTTGTTGTTACTAATATTTCGTTCTGACTTTTTTTCTGTTATTGGTGATCAAGATATGAATATTCTGTTTATTTTCCCATATTGAGTAGGTTTTAAATACTATTCCTCTTTCCTGTGATTAATTTGGATATATAAAGATATAAAACATACTGTTTACTATTTATAGTATGCACACACATGTATATATATCAAGGAAATGCACAGTAAATGCAACAGAAAGATGTAAAAAAATGGTATTCTAAAATAGCATGAGTTACCTATGTTTATCAAAACTTCTTGTTATCAGGCATATCAAAATTTACCTGTTTATCAATCAAAAATATTCTGCTACCATTAAGACACATTTGATTGAAAATTTTTTAGCCGTCAATCATCCCGGCGGCGGATTATCTGGGCACCAAAAGCGTCTACTAATACAAATTTGTTTCTAAGTGTTCCACTTTGATTGTAAGTTTAGAAAGAGTCATTCTTTTGCGGAGTAAAATCACTTCTTCTGCATTTACTCTGAGATATGTATTACTTATTGTCATTCTATTTATTTTTTTCAGAGACATATTTTGTGTACCTATTGTTATTATTAATTTATTAGAAACCGAAATGACAAGGTTTACAGTTAAACAATAAGGCATTGTTTCTCACTCACTGTAAAGGAACAATCAGAAATAGGATAAAAATTATATTTAAAATTAATGCTTGAAATTAAATGTAAATTTATATTTATATTAATAATTATAATAATAGATTATAATTAATTAAATACGCTGAAAAAACCTCAATGGATAGCTAGCTCTTGGGTGCGATTGAAACCATTCTCAATCATTGATGATATCATGTCTTCATTCATGTAAAATCTTAAAAATATTGTTTACTAGTCGCCTTTGAAGACCAGCTTGTCAATTAAGAATATTGGTTATAATTAATTTCTGTTAAATAATTATTTAGATAAAACTTTATGTCCATGATTCCGTGAACAAACTATTTTTAAGCATCAAAGTGACAGACATTAAAGCTATGTTATTTAAACAGTCTTGTACTTGTTTTGAACATTATATATGCAAACCTTTTTAATGGAGCCTATGACATCAAAGCTTTTGGCGAATTTTAGCACAAGAGTTAGACCTGCCCGCCTTGTATCTCGATACACTGGTAGGTTTCAAAAGCTACTCGAAGAACGTCGCATTGTGCCTTAGCCGGTATATAACATTAGATAAGAGGAGAATCCTCGAATCAATTTTCAATTACGGCCTTCTCTTGCTTTTATAAGCTACTGATCATAGCCTCATTAACAATATAATTGGCTGGTTTATATATATTCTAACATTCATAACTTATTTAGTAGCTTTTTATTCGTCTTGTAAAACAGGATCCTATTTCCTTAGCTTTCAACAAAAGAAGGAAATTGAGAGAATAAATATTTGATGAAACATTGAAAACTGGCAACAATATAATCTATCATTGAAAATTAGTATATATATATGTAATATTATTTGTTGTGAAGCATGATGCAGTTTGAAGACAATGAAGATACTTTTAATTTTGTGACGTCGTTTTATTTCATTATGAAGAAGCAAGCATATGTACAAGCGACGAGCACACAGAACGACACAGAAAGGAATGAGGAAAAAGCTCTTGGACATTTTATCCCTGGTCTTATATAACCTATGATTTTGATAGGGAAAATACTTCTTCACAGTGCTAATGTATTATGAGTTTTCGATAGGGATTTTCGTTATACGGGTGGACAAGGTAGGGGAAACGCAGGGAGATTTTAAAAAAGAATTTGCTTGATCAGCGGTATGTTATCTCTTCACGCGTAGCGTGGGAAAGTTAGATTTTAGCTGATTCAACAATTTAACAAAGCTTCTCTTGAATTAATTAAGTAGAGACAGTGGAATTGAATCACGAAATAAGAGAATATTTTTAGAATGAAGTTACTATGGGCTAAATTAAGATGAAGTTACTATGAAAATTAATTAAATTGAAATTAGAGTTAAAATATCATTACATATATATATTAAAAATTGCCGAAATTTACAAAAGAAATTGCATGACAGTTAAAGTCTTATAATTAAAACGACAGTCTTTCTTAAATTTCGAAGCTGTGTAAGCATAATTTTGTGAGCTATAATATTTTCGAAAATAACCTTCAAAATCCAACTTTAATTTCTAATTAAAATTTTTAAAAAAAATTCTCCGATGTGCACTTTCCCACTCTCCAAGGGAAATATGCCAGTTTCGGTAGCTTTAAGTCAGAAGGTTTGGCTTGTAGAACACCAACACACATACACATTGAGTTTAGTTAATGTCAATATAATTCTTTCGCAGTGGTTGAATTTCCTCCCCAAAATTTCTAGGAAATATTTTTTAAAAATTTTTTAAGGAAAGATTGAAGCAAGTCTACCTTGATTATAACATTACTACCTTAAGTATAATTTCCATTTATTATACACACTTTTCTCTATTTTTAATCTAGGGTGTATATTAAATATCACTCCTGTGTTTCATAAGTTTTGATGGTGTATTGGTTTTTGTACCGACATTTCAAATAAAATTGTAATATGTTTTATTAAGATATGTTTCCAGCAAAATGTACTCGACTTGGAAAAGTTAAGAAATCCTCTTCACAAACAATTATGTATCCTAGAATTATTTGTAGTTCATTACTTATACTTTAAATGCAATAATTCTTATTGAACTTTTCGTATAAATTAATCAATGTTTGTATTATAAGTGCAGAAAAAAAAGATTATACTTTTACAAAATTTGTCCGACTACAGAGTTAGACTTTTTACTGAAGCTGAAACATTCAATACTAAATTTTCGAGCCCATTGGTTTTTGCTTACACGAATCTAGTGACAGAATTTCAACTTTGAGTTCGAAAATCTATCTATATCTTGCATCTGAATTATGAAGCCTACCATTATACCAAGATTAATGCAGGTCACAGTGCAAGTATAATGTTGAGGATTTAATCTCCTCCCTATGGTGGGATATGGGAGTTCATAGAGGAGGCTACCCAATCAGGTATCGTCCTCGTCGTTTAAAATGGGTTTCCTTACATTTTACAGATCGATTCAGAACGAGGCGTTACTAAGCTGAACTAAAACAACCACAAATCCGCAATGTGAACGGATCTGTTGCAATTTAAATCCGTGATATAAAGTTCTAACAGTTTATACATAAAGCAGCTCAGATGTTATACTCATCAAAAGACATCAGGTTCAAAAGTATAAAGTTTGCTTCACAATACCATTCCTAGGGTTTTTAAACGGATGTTAATCTAACTTCTTGAAGCTAAATTTATCTGCCATTCTTTAGTCTAATCCAGGAAATAATGGAACATGCATTCACTTAAAAAAAAAATCGAAACCCAATCCTCCAAACATAAATGCAGCTAGATATCTGTTATTTTTAAAAAGTAGAAAACGGAAGCTTAAAAAATTGTTTAAAAAGCATTATCTTAAGAAATTCTTCAGTTTGTTAGAGAATTTTGACATGATCACAGATATTTCCTGAAAGGATTAAAACTTTTAACAGCTTTTTTTCCCTTTCATTTTACGAATATTTTGTTATCACAATTGTTAAATTTTATCAAAAAAGTGATGCTAAGTAATAATTATCTCTTTTATCTGTTAATCTGGCAGAGGAAATAATCCTTTCTGTATGATATGTTGACAGTTAAAACTGCAATATTATGATGTTGCAAAAGAGAGGTTATAACCTTGGAGCATGTAAAAAAAAAAATTGTTAAAGCATTAGGTTTAAGTTTCAAAAAAATATTCAAAGCGACCTTTCAGTTTAAAATCTGACTTCCTTCTTAGAAATAAAAAAAGTTCAAGATTTTAATAACAATGAGTGTCAGATTTTATATATATATATATATATATATATATATATATATATATATATATATATATATATATAATCTTTAAACTGGAGATAACAACATATTTGTATCAGTCATTTTGTATGTGAAGTTAGGTTTTGAAAAAAAGTTTTTAAAATACAAGATAAACGAGAAATAAAATAGTATTTAAAGGATAATATGTTACCTAAATGAATCTAATTTGTAAATATTTTAATTTCTAAATAAGATTTAAATAAGAAAATAATAACTCCGAAAATGTATTTAATTCGGATAGTAAGTTATGAGTTAATCGCGGTGTTGAAAATGATTTAGAAATGAACCTAAATATGAAAGGAGATACAGTTAAACTTTTATATATCAAAGCGTTCTTGGGAAAAAATTCGGTATACAGAAATACAATACAAATTCGGTAAACAAAATTTTCAATTCAAAATATTCATAAAAATCCGACTAGCATAAATAAATAAATAATAAAATATTTAAAAAAAAATTTGCAAATATGTGTATCCTTCCGGCTGGCACGCCCTCTATATCAGCATCAAAAATCACTCTTATTTCATGAATGCACTATTATAAAATATAATTTTAAAAGGTTAAATATTAAAATTAGATTGTAATTTCGTAAAGGTTTAATGCGTGCAATTATTTTAAATATCTTTTTTTTATTAATGTCTTATTAAATAGTCAAGCAATCACCTGAAAGGTTCCATAATATGGACATTCTTTATTAGAAAAGTCGCATCAAGGAACAAGATATCCCAAAAATTAAAAAAAAAAAAAAAATGTGCGAAAAGGATATCAGGAGAAAAGAAGAAATTAAATCATTACATTGATTTGTTTTAAATTTACATTGATATCCTTTTGGTCAAATGATCTAAATTTCAACAAGAGGAACTCCATATTTAAGAAACAAAGTTTGGAGAGGAGAACCTAAAATCAGATTTGTTTTTATTATTCCGAGGAGCTTAGTTGCTCTACACAAAAACAAAATTCATGACATGAACCTATATATGTGTATAAGAACTTTGTAATATTTGTTTACAATTGAGTTTAATATAAATTAAGTCATTAAACTGTCATTATTTTTTAAAATAAATTGATAATATTCTTTTCATATTTTTTTGTAAAATTGCGCAGAAGTTAATATTTAAATTTAACACCTAACAAATCTTGAAGGGAAATTTTTTTTTAACTATTTGTAATTAAAAAGTCAAAAAAAATCATAATTCTTCTCCAATCCGACATAATGAGAAAGAATTGGAACTATTCCAGCTAATGCAAGAATGTTCGTATTCGAGGGTTTTAAGTTTATTTTATTTTTTATAACAATAAGTTTAAAACTGCACCTTTCCTTCCTTTTATGGAAGTTTTATTATGGAAACGTAACATATTCCGTGCATTCCCTTGTTTTATTTTGAATGAAAATTGAAGGGAAAGACGATTGCATTATTAGTAAATGAGATTCAAATGAGACGAGAGAAATCGCTTGTTGTTGAACTCCAGCAGTGATTTCAATGATCCCTGAAAAATACATTGATGAGTTCTAACCTCAACTATTTTCCGGCATTTATGTTGCTTGTAGAATATATTTAATATATTTGTAATGAAATATTTATTAAACTTATTTGAAATTATTACATCGAATAACATTAAAAACAAATACGACACGATTACGATTATTCTGGTCGTTTCGCATGTCATACAATGATAAAAATGTTTTATGGTTCTGTCAAATTGAATGCTTACAGTTTTATAAATTTGGTTTTAAAATTACTGGCTGCATTGTAATAATCATTTTCTGAGGAAATTTAAGATATAAAGAACTTTCTTTACCAAAAAATAACCAAAAAGTAACCGGAGTGATGTCCCAAAACTTTCTCACAAACTCTCTAATAAACTTAAATGGCATTGGCGTACAATAGTTGGCGTGAGTTATTTGGCGATTAATCCCTGGAATGCATCAATAGTATCCAAAAATGGTTGTGTTTTAGACGCGTTTTTCTCACCCGATCTAAACAACAAACGATTTGGCACAAAACTGCGCTTGTAACTACAAACTCCATATCAAATTTGATATATTTAAATCAAAGCGTCTTTGAACAATCGCGTATACATGCTTCTGAAAGTACAGACCGATAGGCGGTCAACTCTGTCGAATTTGGCTCAAAATTTGATAGGTGTCCACAATATAGCTGTGTATTGAATATTATATATCTAGTTCTCTTTATTTTATAATTATCGTGTTAACTATATTCAAACAGCCACACAAATGGACTTTCTCTGAATAGATTTTACTCAAAAATTGATAGAAATCTGCAAATTTGGTGTAAAAACCATATGCCAAATTACATCAGTCTAACTCAAAATGTTTTTGAGTTATCTTTGTCAAAGACATACAGACATTTTTTTAAAAATGTGTTTTTCGAACTCAGAAGTAGAAAAGGTGAAGTTTCATTTAAATCTCGAATTCGAATTTTTAACGATTACTATACTTTCACTATAGTACATATACCAGAAAGTAATAAAAATTTTATATTTCCATTCGATTTTTTTATTTTATAAATCCCTGTTATCACAATTTTTCGAATTCTAAATTAGCTTGCGAGTTTATCAGTTTATGATCAATCTAATGGAATTTTGGGTAAAAAAAATATATTTTTATTGGTAAGACACTTCAATAATTTTTTAAATGAATGATATTTTAAATTATAAAATAGATTTAAAACCATAATATTCGATTTTTGTAATGATTTGACTGTTTAAGTTCGAAAACTTGCATCAAAATTTTTCTTACTACGATAATATCACCTAAAGATGAAAACCTATTTTCAAATACAAGAAACACGTTTCACCGGATAATGTTATGCAATACGCATCAGGTAAAAGCTTACATAAAGCACATAAAATATTATACTATCTTGGGAATGACAGCTCATCTCACTAGCTGTGCATACTTCAATATACTTTTTGACTAGTAAATGGACCTTACTAGTTTATATTATTTTTGTTCAGTTCATTATTCTAGTATATTAAACTTATCAAGTTTTGTTTGGTATTTAGGAGGGAGGAGAAGGAAAAAAAAATTAATAATAAGTTCGTGTCAGACCTCCGGTCTTTGAACCCTACAATTATTCCGACTGCATATTTCACCATTACCACTGTTTTTACTTGTATCCTCCCTTTGGTTTTTTTTTTTTTTACCTCAGCATCTCAAGCTGATTTACTGTAGATAATGTACAGATATTGTAAAGAAAATATTACTGGTTCTGCTACAATGTTAAAAAATTAAGTATAGTTAGACTAGTTTTGCGTAGTTTGCATCTTTTTGTTTTAGATTTGGATCTAAGGGCGCATGTATATATTTTTTTTCTTTTGCTAAAACTTGTAGCTTTATAGAGTCTGCTTTAGTGGTATATTTTTTTACTTCTTTGTCGGAAGATGGAATTTAGTTATTATCTGAAGGGTTAGCGACCTGGGGTGTCTGACAAACGACTCGGACGTTCGAAATGATTATAAATATTTAAGCTCTTAAGTGCATTAATTTTAATGCTGTATTTATAGCTTTTTTTTATTATAGCTTTCAAGCTTTGCTTAATTATTGTGTTTAGGAACTTCATTTATTTTTATATTATAGTTTAAGAAATATACAAAGAGAATGTACTGTCAAAAAAAAAAAAATTGCAAATGGAGATTTTGCCGATTTATGTTTCAGACTTCTTGAATCTGAAAAACAGATTTCTGGAATTATGTCTGTCTGTAAACTAGAAGAAAAAAAATAATGAAGTAAGCGAATGAAATTTGGCATGTGGTATTTACACTCAATTTGTAGAGTTTTATGAAATTATGAATCAAATCCATTTACATTATGTCTATTAAACCATCCAAATACAAATGAGCACAAATACGTAAAAAGTTAGGTGGCTGAAATTTAGCACTGAGAAAGCATGCCATATGTAAATTCGTATGGAATTCTTCAAAGGATTGTCCGTCTATCGGTTTATACTTTCTTATACATGCAAGTGAGATAATTAAACGAACTCAATAGATTTAAATAGCTGAAATTTAGCATGCGATTTTGTTGTTTAAATTGTAGTTTGATGTCAAATTTTTGTTTCAATCGGTGAAGGAAAAAAAGACAACCGAAATGTATATTAGGCTTACTTCACTATATTCATGTGCAAGACTCAGGACATACAAATCCGAGAACTCATTGCATCTATGGCCTTGTGCACGTTTGACTTTTATTCTAAGGCGAGGGGGATCATAATTCTATTAAAAAGTAGGCACAAAAAATTTCGAGAGGACCATTTCTATAACAAGAAAATAATTGTGTAAATCTTTTTACTGTAAAATTATTAAATAATATTTTTATTTATGTTAACGTCCCGTTTTAAAGCAACACTAGGGCTAGTTTGAGACGGACCTCGTAATTTTGAACATTGGTCTGATGACGAGGGCGACACTTGAGCTGGCACCTCGCTCTCTCCAAACTTCCACACCAACCAGCGGAAGGACGTTTGGCGCAGCCGGATTTCACTTGCTCATCGAGTCTCGAATCTGAAACCCTCCACCGTGGCACTAAATAATATTAAGTGCAGCTTCAGCGTAAAAATATTTTATTTATCTATATTTTTTCCCGGATTTAAATTGTTAAAAATTCTGATAATTTTTAGGCATAATATTAACAACAAATTTTTACTGTCTTATACTAAAATAGATAATTTTAAATATTTAATATTAGGTTTTATTTTTAAAAAATAGCACACCAGTTTTTATATTTACTGCATTTATTATGATATAGTAGAGCCTTATTTTAATAAGCAAGATATATTTTTTTTCTACTTGTAATTGCATTTTTATACCAATCTTAATTTCTGATAAAGGAATTGAAAAACAATTCAGTGAAGAATACTTCTTTAATAAAATTCATTCTGGATTTCTTTTATTCTTTTGTGTCTGGAGTAAGAAATAAATGTTCCCATTGTTAGTCATTTCTCCCATTGCTAGTCAAATATTTAATTGACCGAATGCAGATTTTCTGAGATGAGACCTATGAGTTTTGAGAATGGGAACTGTATAAATTTGATTGTGATGATTTTTTTTCTCAATGGATTTTGACAATTATTGAAAAAATATTAATTAGATCAGTGCATTTTTTTGATAAAAGTACCAATTAGTATTACTTCATCCATTGTAGGAGGCCATACGCATGCATGATTTTCCTATAAAATTTTATATTCTTTTTGTTCTGTATAGCTGTCGCAAATTTAGCAGAAACAAGTATATGAATTTACTGAGCTGCTGTAAGCCGTTTTTCTAAACCACAATACAAAGTAACAATAAAAACATTTTTATAGAAAATTCGGAAATATATGCATGTGTACAGCTCTGAAGTGAAAAAGATCAGTACTAAAGGAATTAAAAAGAAACCTAAATAGAAGAAGCATGGCAAGTGAGAGGGGGTGTAGATAGATATATACTATCACTCTGTTGAACCGGGTTTAACCTGTTCTTTCTAGTTTTGCCATTGAGCTGAACAGGCAGTTTTACAATTCAAAGGAGAGATCTTAAATAAATATTTATTTTATCGTGGGAAAAAAAACTTAAATAAATGTACACATTTAAATTTACTTAACAAGTACTACAAATAATATTACATTGTTCCTAAAATTTGTAAAATTCTTGCACATTAGACGCATGATTATGATGATATTACATGCAATGGGATATTTTGATTGTTTTTCTAAAAAAAAAAAAAAAAAACAAGGATGGAAACTAATTATTTCTGAAATAATTTTTTTTCATCGCAGAACTTGTGTGAATCATATTAATATGTTTTATATTTTCGATGGAATGCCGCGCTATATAATATCGACTTTTTTATGGATTTGTATTACACAATCAGTTCGGTGAATATAACATTATTTATACTAGCCACTTGAGATGACCAGTTATTCAACAATCATTAATAGTATTAGTCAAATCTGGTTTAAAAAACTTTGACAAATTATAATTTAATAGAATATCACAATAAAAGAAATAATTTAAAATTATAATTGAATAAGCTTTGAATATTCTGATTGGTTAGCAATGTCTGAAAATGAGTGAATAAAAAAAATTGTGAATTAAATCCAGTTGTTGAAGCAGGATGATGTTTCCAAGTTTTATTTTATTTATTTTTTAATTTGTCAATGAAAGGAGGTGGAGGCCGGCGACCAATAATCACGAGCTCTCATATGAAATAAAAATTAGTGATTTCGGTACAATGGTTGGATTGATAAACTGCCTTATTGAGAATGTATAATGAAATAATATTTTGGAGAATTTATTGAAAAGATGGAAGATGACATATCTAAGGGTCAGTAATGACATAACCAAGGGTTATAAGCTCTCATGTGAAATAAAAATTGGTGAATTTGTGGCAATGATTGTATTGATAAATTGTGTCTACAGAGAATGTATAGTGAAATAATGTTTTGGGGGATTTATCTGGAAAATAGAAGATGATGACATAACCAAGGGTTCATGAGGTTCAAAATAAAAAATATTTCTTCGAACAGAAGCTGCCGAAATCAGATGAGCAATTGTTTATCGCTTAACTATGCTTTTATGCTTATCTATGCTTTTATGCTATGTTTTTACAATTATTTCTTAACTATGCTTTTAGTTTCTTTATTATCTTAAATGTATAATTCCTTACTATATATCAATATTGTGGGAATTGCTGACAGATCCCGTATCCTGTATGGCGCCATGTTGCGTCACGTCATTAATCATGTGATGCTTTTTCGCCATTATTGGCAGACGAGAGTTGGGCAGTGAGTCTGTAAGATGTACAGCTCACGCTCATGTGTTTTATGTTAGTATAGTAATGTTTTGTCCTTTAATTATAATAAATATATTTTCATATTAATGCTGGTCGTTGCCTTTCCCCACAATATTATTTTATCATTTTCATAATAAAAATCTCCATCTGTGAAGTTTAGAAATGAGATCGTCACCAAATACAATTTCTCAGGAATGAAGTTTCTTTATCTATCATTACATATGCAAGAAAATACATGCATTGCATTTCTGATGTTTATATACTCAATTTTTTTTAATGAAACCTTTCCAATTTCTAAAAGCGACAGAATTTTTTTTCTCGCCATTTATCATCATATCTGAACAACTGTGTAATTTTTCAAAGAACAAAAAGTTGCAATAGATTGATTACATGCCGCTTGACATGTATACCACAACCCAAGAGGCGGCATTGTTTGGAAGCTTAGTTTTTTTTAAGACCAATGACTTAAAAAAAATAATGACGAATGACCTTTTTTTTACATCTAATACGCGTAGGCTTAGATTTTATATATATTAACACTAGAAATGAAATTTTAGTTAGCGTACACTTCAATTTCATCAAACAGAATGGTTATTTTTTTATATATATAAGTAGCTATAAATTTGTAAGGCCTTAAGACCACAAGTATAAAAATCTTTTAACTTGTTTATTCAATTACCTGGTGTTAATTTATTTATGAAATACATTATATACTTTTGATTTTATTATTTTTTTATTTATTGTTATCTTAAATAATTTTTTATCACTAAATTACTCTTTCGACTATAAAAAGGTATTTTCTTCACAAATTATATATATTCAAGGGAAGAAGCTCCTTTTAGCGTTGAACGAAGGAGTTCGTACGTATAGAGTAATAATACCAACAGCGCCCAATATACTTGGTTTTGAAACTTGCCATTTGCACATAGACATTGTGAAATGCATTATTGGATGAAGTTGACTTAATTGCGATTATTCTTGGAAATAATTTCCAACTGCCAATGATACCAGTTCTTCACGCTCACATTTTCTGCTGATTTTCTAAAATGCTTATTTTTTTTTTCTTTTTTAAATCATTATTTTGAAGAGCAAAAATCACTTTTGTATGGTATATTCAAGGTATCAGGTTACCATCAATTTGCTAAATTCAGTTAGAGCAATTATTTCCTGCAAAAGGATTAAATTAAAATTTTAGAGATTGTCAAAACTCTATATTTTAATGAGGTAATAATAATAATAATTTTAGTTCTAATTGGTATCATATTTAAAATTTTAAATACTGTCAAGACATTCAAAGAATTCCTATATGTACTGTAGCATCCATTCAAGGGAATATAGCAATTAAATTTATTTGGGACGGTTTTGAGGGGCACGTGACCACTGGAAACATATCTACGGGCTATAAGATTTCATATGAAATAAAACCTGAACGAAATCGGACCAGTAGGGGCCGGATGATTGGTTTTTGAATTTTCTTATTTTATCTAATATGCACACATTTTTCTTTATCATTATTTTATCATTATACAATCGCCGTTGCTCAATTGACAGAGCATCTCATTTCTGATTGGTTGGTCAAATTGGATTGTTCTTTAACATTCTATCTATGTATGTATAAAAGCTGAGCCCCCTCAGTGATGGGTAAGTCCCCTTGTATGTTGTTGAGGTGCTTTGTTTTAATCAATCTAATCGTTTTTTTTAAACTAACGTCGTTGTTTTTTACATCTTCGTGACAATATATTATTATTTTATCATTTTTCATACATAAGAAATTGTCAAATATCATAAAATTCTTGAATTGTGAATTTCTGAAATGAGATTGTCATTAAATATAATATTTGAGGAATAAACTTACTTTACCTATAATTGTTTGCGCAAGAAAGTACCCAGTTCTGTTTGTGATGTTCAGGACCCTCGGTTTATTTTTTTTTAACAAACAGTTCCAGTTTCACAAAGCAACAGAATTTTTTTCCCAGTCATTCATCATCCTACTCGTGAAGAAGTGTCTTAAATCTTTAAAAAGCAAAAAGTTGCAAAAGTTAGATTGATTACATGCCGCTTGACATGTATACGACATGCCAAGAAACAGCATTGTTTAGAGACGTAGTTTTTCAAGATTAATGACTTAAGAAAACGGTTTTTTTACACCAGGTGTATGTAGGCTCAGATTTCATATATACTAGCACTGCAAATGAGATTTTAATTAATGTTAATTTAGTTCTTCGATTTTTCTAAACAAATGATAATTTTTTTCTTTGTTTGTTGTAACTAATAATAAATTTACAAGATCAATAAGCTGCAAGTATAAAAATATTTAAGATTACTTGTTCATTCCATTGTAAAAAGTACTTTATTGATGAAATATATACTTCTGAATTTACAGTTAATATTTACTGAAATAGCTCTATTGAAATAACTAGATCTAATTTAAGATAAAAAGTAGGAAATTAATTTAGATATAAATTAGATTAAGAGATATCAGTATATTTATGTATCTTTATTTAGTTCTTTTTAAATGTACATATGTTCTAAATATTCGCTGAAATAATAAGCCTTAACAAATTTATCATAACTATTAGTTAATTTATAATTATGGTTAATTTATGTGTTCCATACTTATAAATACAAGTGTTTATTATTACGCCTATAAAGAAATTATAAATTTTTAATAAATGTAACATGACAAATTATTATTTCACAGAAATTTTCAGAGGAAATATAATACATACGATTAATGATTTTTTTGATATTTCAATATATTATAAAAAAGTAATTACACTTTTATTAATGATTTTAACAATTTAATATGTATAGTCTTAATATTTTATAATTGGAAAAAAATTTGTATTTCTTAAAAATTTATTTAATGGACAACTAGACCTATCTGCGACTCCTTTCTCTAGGCAGTCCCTCCTTTCTCTATTCCAACTTTCCTAGGCAGCTGCCTAATTAGAAATTCCCCACTGGGTGATTTGTAGAATTCCCATTGAATTATAGAGATAATAAATTTGATATAGTAGATACATTTTGTAAGATTGAAAAGATTAAATACATTTTGTAAGATACGCTTCGAAAATTTAGTTGCAGCTTTAATTAAGTTGAAGTTACAATTATTGTTAGATACACTTAAAAGTTTAATGACAATTTTGTTAAAATTTAAAACAATTAAAAAAAATAATTACAATTTAGACGTATTTAATTTTTTGGTCAATTATTTCCGAAACAATTATTTTGCAAAAATGATTTTTTACAAAATTTTAAATTGGAAATTTATCTTTTCAACGATATTGGTTTAAGGATGGTACGATATATAATCAAATTATTATAATGTTTTAAATATTTATTTTTTAAATATTTTTTATGATCTGCGGTGAAACTGATTCAAGAAGACAATTTTGCTTTAGAAAGAGAAAAATAATCAAACAGGTTTTATTGGAGAGAGAGAAAGTGACAAAGGAAAGAATTTTATGGTTCACTAATAGAAAAAAAATTATTAAAAGCTTTAAGTTAAAAATTTAAAAAAAATAATCCTGGCATTTTAAAATGTAGAAAGAACTTTTTCCATCTATTGTAAATTTAATGCCATGTAAGTTTTTGTGAATGTTTTACGAAATATTTAGTTCTGTTTCAAATTATATGCAGAAACCATCTTTGAACACGCTTAACAAGAATAACATAGATAAATGGAATATATAATAAATCCTTCAATTGAAAAAAGCATTTAAATGCTGCATAAATTCGTAAATGTTTTCTGAGTGCATATAATTGACTTTTAAAAGTTGCTTAACTGTTTTAAGTTAAAGGGGTTATTGCATTTTCTTGCTATATACCTTTTTATTTTATTCCATTTGTTTCGAAATTAATTCAAATTGCAAATTGCTTCACTAATACTTAGAAGAAGTTAAAGCAATATTTCAGAAGTGGAAGGAAATTTATGAATTTATTTACATTTTAAACAACATCGGATTTAATTTATTTCCCGAAAACCTTTTAAATTTGAATCGATGTACATTATGAAAATCATTTATTTTTGATTCCTAATACATATGAATCTCATTCTTGATTTTATAATTATTTCATCTAAAACTTCAGGTTTGTCTGAAAATGACGAGTCTATAGGTATTTTTATTTGTTGAATTTCAATTGAAAATCATATAGCTTTGATTTTAAATTATAAGCATGAATTCAGCACTCTATTAAAGAAACGTGATCAGATTTAGAAGCAGCCAAATAAAAGAAAGAAAAAAATTGTAATCGGTTTATGAAAATTACTTAAGTGGACAACCACAAAGCACACTCTTCGCTAAATTATTTTCATCGATAATATGAAGTCGTCTGCAAAACAAAGCAAACTGTTTTAAGTAAATTATTTTCTTCGATAACATGAAGTCGTCTTCAAAACAATAGCCATGTTTTCTTCCACTTGGGATAGATAACACATTACTTCCAAGGTGAATTATCGGTTCAGAACGGGTTAAAGCATTGATAATAGTTAAAGAAATATCAACTGTCATGATAAGCATGCAAATTTGAAAGAAAGTGAGGTAAACATTCACATTAAGTCCGTAGAAAATTGAAATATCAAATGCTGACTGATAAAATTCATCTAGAGGTTTCATTCAACTCCCTGTAACTTTAACTGTCAACATTACTCTTCTGTTACATAACGAGGAAACATATAAGTCATGAAAATCCTCTTCATAAATTCAACTCATTTGTTCCTGTTGTGACATTTATGATCGCTTTACGATCGTGATTTCGAATCAAGGTTAAAAAAAAGCATGAATATGATATAATAGAAATTATCCTACATGGTTGAAAGAGTGAAATAATTTGATTGGTTTCATATATTCATGAAATCATTAATTTTGGCGGGTTTTTGACATTTGAGAAATTCTGTAGACCAATTCCAATGTTGTGTCTGGTAAAAGATTTCCATTGAAACTATCACAACCAAGAAACCACTAATACAAATAAATACTACTTTGTATCTTGATTTTGGGCTACAGAATTAATAAAATGATATATTGTAGTATTTTTTAGACACTTGAGAAATTCTGTAAACTACTTCCAGTATTGCGTCTGATAATAGATTTTCATTTAAACGATCTCTATAAGTCAGAAAACTAATATATATATTTCAAATTAATGCATCTTTGTATCTTGGTTTGGAAAATAATTAATTAGATGATATACTGTAGTATCCTAAACATCCTGGCATGATATCCTAAACATGTGCCTGAAATCATTGTTTCCATATTTCCATAAACCCCCGGGGGGCACCTCGAAATGAGGATGAGATGCTTCCGGCATGGTAGTTGGATCTCGCCACCCTGGAGGGTACACTAATAGTTGGGGGATCTAACTCCTCCCATCGATGACGGGACGTACTTCCTTCGGGGAGGGTTGTACCGTGGCCGGTGGCGGCCCTTAGGACTCAACCACAGTTCCCGCCAATGTTGCTGTTGCGGCGGTCGGGCCATTCAGTTTTATGGTTTAAATCCGTGTGCCTTCGTGGCGGGTTGGAGAGTTAGATGGTTGACTTACCATATTTTCATTGGAAACGTTTCAGTGGATGATGATTCGATAAATATGGAGTCAGTTTCCTAGTTCGTCAGATCTTCTACATATGTGTCAAATCGTGAACAGTCTTCTTCATTTTTGTCTTTTGAATACCACTTTTATCTTCAAACCAATATTCAATTATTTTGGTTCTCAATTTTCAAAAGAGTCTAATTCTATTTAAATTTTCGATTGTATCGGCTTACACTAACAATTTACATTAATTGAAATTCATTTCACCGTAATATACTGGAAGTTACTTGCTCTATTCTAATCCTGTAACTTATTTTAATATTTAATTCATTCCCTGAATTAAAAATTCTGAGATGCTGAATATAAATTTTTTTCATGAAACTGTTTACAGCAGAAATATATCTGGAAGAAAAAAACATGTCTGACTTCCTGATATCCGAATTTTAGAATCTACAACAAGAAAAAGAAATCATTGCCTTATTTGTCATCATTAAAATTGAAATATTTCTTAGACTCGTTGAAAAATATGTTTCCACATATCCTCCACTTGATACTTCTTTCGCAATTAGTTGAAAAGCTTTCATCAAAGTCTCAAATGTTAAAGTAACGGTGATTATAGCGGCCCTGTGTCCACTGCCGATTTCAGACTATAAGACTTTTCTGTTTCCTTCGAAGAATTTCGAAATTCCAAAAGGAAACAGAACAATTACGTAATTCGATTTGATATTTAAAGGAAATGGTTATCTTAGAGCCCGATGATGAAGAAAAAGTATCTTCTGCTGACTGAAAAAACCATGCTGGGAGCTTTTATGAACCATGTTTATTTTTGCTCACGTGAACTGTTATGATAAGAGCTCTGCTGTCGATTTATTTATCTGCCACGCTGGAGAAATATTTACTTTGCCAACTTTTTACAAAATGCTTTTCTTTGTTAAAATTGAAAAACATTGTTTCCACATTGTGTCTCGCTAGTAAATTTTTAAAATTTTCTCTAACTAAGTAATTTTTAGAATTACAGAACTTTTCAAATGATTTGCTATTTTATGAATTTAAAATCCAAGATACCCTAGAACCCGAATGTGTTAATATAAGTAATTGTATGAGAAGGAGCAGGGAAAAAAAGTTGAACAAACTATAATTACAAGAATAATGAAAAATTTAATTGCTAGAAAATTAGCTAAAAGTGAAGTAGAAAGAAATGAAGCAAAATACTAGCAATATACTTTACTAATGCTGTATAATTTTAAAATTGATTCAATTGATTTAATATTTGTGATAGTTGTCGGGTAGAATTTTTGAGAGTAAGATAATTTAAAAAAAATATATTTATGTTTAGAATACTTAGGTTTATGTTTATGTTAGTTATGCTTTGAAACTGAATAAGGCAAATATATATTATTTTGAAAATTATCTTTTATGAATATTCTCGATCGATATGAAGAGGAAATAGTCAGTTTAGAAGAAATTCATTTTAAGCATCAAATAATTGAGTATAAAAAAATTCCTTTGGAATTTTCGGTTTGTAAATTTGTTTTTCACAAAGTAATAATATTAATGGTTTTGTTCAATATTGTTGAAAAAAAAACGGAAATAAAAGTGTTCTAATTATAAAATTTTAAAATTAATTGACGGTTGAATAGCATTAATTTTAGAAATGTTATTTAAATAATGATAAAAATTTATTTTGAAAAGTATACAGTTACTGTAATACGTTAACTAGATTCTAATATAGAAATTTCCATTTGAAATAATTTTTAATTATAATGTTAGCAACAGTAGGAATTTGAAAATAAAACTAAATCGATATCTTACAAAAAAAAATCCTTCTTAGTTTTCTTGACGGAGTGTACTTTTCTTTTTGTTCTTATCGACAAAACTGGAAAATAAAATGTTGTATAGAAATTATAAATGAAATTTTATTAGTCTAGAGCCTTTTATAATTTATTGAATATACTTAATATTTTATGGGTTGCGATATTTGGGCAGTCATTCACTATTTGCATAAAAACTCTCCAAAGTAATTTTATTAATTTATGATTTTCTTATGTCGCCTGCATGAACAATCTTAGTCATTGTTCAAATTTTTACCTATTGTTTTTCAAATAATTACATACTAATAAAATTTGTGAACGAATTTGGCATAAAAAGGAAAAGTTAGAAATTTCAAATTCGATTTCATAAGCATAATCTTTATTAGATATAAAAAGCAGGATAACAAATGGAATTAAACTATAGAAATTAATTTCCAAGTCAAAAATGATTTTAAAAAATGTAACAAAAGATAAAAACTTTCTATTTAGCAAGATTAACTATTTTTTTTATGAATAAATGGAGATTAGATGTTTTGTTTTATGTGTCGTTGATTAATTTAGCAATAGACTTATCGCTGATTTTAGAATGTGTAAATTCAAGATTTAGTTAATGCAGCATCTGTCGGAGCTAAATGTTTCCCTATTTATAAACTTGAAATTTTATAAAGAATTGATGTAATCTTTAACACAGACTGATGTTCTGCAGTGGTAGAATTCCGACGATGCACCTACTTAAGATTGCTGAATTGAATATAGTAAATAGATTTAAAAAATGTATTAGTCTAATTGTCAGATAAATTTGTAAGGAATTAAATTTAATTACAAAATATAAAATTATACTGTAGAGGATTTGGTCATTTTCTGGCCCTAATCAGACAGTATTATAAATTCCTATGTGAATAAAATGTTTAATTAAATTTCATATTTCAGTACGGTATCAACTTAATAGGTATGCGAAAAAAATGATTTATTTTAGATTATTACTTTTGTTTTAATAGTTTTGTGAAAATGTACATATTATTTATTTGATATGATACATGCTCATTGCTCATGTTTGTATATAATATTATCTAAGCAGATACTGGGAGTTTATTAATATTGTGATAAAAATAAACGTAATGAAGCAGTTAGAAATCCGACATAATAATATTTGACAAAGTGTGAATATTATCCTAGTAATTTATAATTCATAGAATTTATATTCATACATATTTATTTATTTGGCGGGCTGTTAAGTTATTTTAGTTAATCATCTGCAATCCGTCTTTATCCCTTCGGCGTTTGTCTAGTCGTTAATCTGACACAAGATCCATAGCATGTGTGCACATTAAATTATTAAAATCATTAATTAAATTATAAGTATTATTTTTATGATACAAATTGTAATATTAATTTTTCATAATCTGGTTACATTATATCTTGCTAGAGAGGCCATGTAAAATAAAGTTTTTTATAGTTATATTTGCTTGAAATTTATTATTTGTTTATAAATAAGCGTAATATATTTGTAAGTGATAATTAATTAATTATTATTAATTATTCATGAATTTTATTCCTTTAGATAGTTTTTCCATGATACTCACATTAAAAAAATAAACAAAATATTTTTATAAAGTTATTAAAATAAAAAACACATTTAATATGCTAATTAAGCTAAAAATGTGTTGAATTATTAAAATTATTTGATAAATTATTAAAAGAATTGGCCTCATAATGTACATTGCTTGGAGGTCCTGAAAACACAAATCCACCAATGTCATCTGTATCATGCTATGGCTTAAAAAATAGCCTTTATACCTCTTCGAAACGAGTATTAAACCAGAAAATTCTCAGTTAATAATATTTCGTGGTTTCAAATATGGTGACTTTAAAAACATTTTTAAATAGATAAAAAAATAAAATTTCGCATTTTTAAGTATTTTGTGGTTTCTAGGATGATCATTTTAATAACAGTTTTAATTTGTTGAAAATAAAATTTCCCATTTTTAAGTACAACCCCGGAAATAATTGGAGAATTTCTCTTCTGTGGTCAATTTATAAAGGCAGGAAGTCATGTAATATATCCAAGCAGGGAGTTTTTTCAAAAAAAGTTGAAACTATTGCAATTTCCCACAACTTCTTTTTTTTATTAAATCATATTCAAGAAGTGGTTGAGGTCTTTTACAAGATATATTTAGTTGTGGCTATTAATAAAAAAATATAGATCAGTCATCCTGTAATATAAAAAAAAAACATACAACCTCGCTCTTTTTTTTTCAAAAGTTCAATGACGTCTGTCCAATAAAATTGCAACCGCAGTTGAAATCGCATTTCTTTTTTGTCCCTTCCCACGATTTTTTACCTCCCAATGAAATGGACTTGAATGAACAAAAGCAATTCCTTTAGAGAAAGTGAGAAACCGTTCTGCAGAAGTTTTTTTCCATACATCAATGCCATTATTTTTTCAGTTTCTTTTTCGTAATGAAGGCGAGCATTGTTAGAAATGAACCGAGTTGCTGAGTGACAACTAATACTGTTCCAGTTTAATCGCTCCGATCATCTCGGGGTTCACGGTCAGTGTCACAAAGGAAGGAGGGAGAATGGTTATGCAAAAAAGAACCTCGAAAGAGATATGAAAGGAAGCAAAATCAAGTAATTTGCGATGTTCAAAAAGGTTTAAAGGTTCAAGGCATCAGAGGCTCTTGAGATGAGCGTGACAAAAGAATCATTTTAAAAACCACAGAAAGGTTTCGAGTTTTTATAAGTTTAATGTGCATTAACAAAAGTAGATTTGTTACTTATAAGTGCTATTTAAACTTTATTTAAATAGCTGGGCTTTTTCGGGCTATTGAGTTCATGTTTATGTGAATACAGGTAACAAATGGTCCCTCCTTTCATAGATTTGGTTCAAATATTAACACACATCTAAAATTCTCATCATAAATCTGTATATCCGATTTCATCCATAAAATTTTTTAAGTTTTGTCTTATTCTGTTCATATTCCTTCGACGAATTTCGCTTAAATTTTAATACAAATCTACAAATTTGGCTGTGAAACTGCATACCAAATTTCATGGCTTTTAATTCAATGTGTTTTTGAGCATTATATTCAGATAGACAGAGAATTTTTCAAAAATGTATTTTCTGTCTGAAATGTAGAAATTCATCAAAATCTTGAATATAGAATGATTTTTTGCGCTATAAAACTCCATTAATCTAATCCAAAATCTTGAAATCTTTTGATGATAAAAATACTATCTCTTTGTATACGAAAAGGTAAAAATAATTAAAGATGCGCATATTAATAGGCGGTTTAGTTCTTTAGAGTCAATATTAATGTACTGGTGTCTGAGAAATTGAAGGACAGGTTTGAAATTCTGATTTTTCATACACTTGAGTCAAAATCTCGAGTTTGAGTTTTTTGACAATTGCAATACTTTCTTTTTGTACAAGAGAAATTAAAGATGGATTTCAAATCGAAAAAAACATTCTGCAAGAACGTAGAGTTGCTTTTTCCACTAACAAGCACTTCGGATGTCTATCTGTTAAAGATAACAATGTGTGGAATTGTGTGGGCTAATAAGGAAAGACTAATAGTTATTTTATAAGATTAAAATAACGATTCTTGGTTAAATATCGATAAGCTTAATTTGATAGAAGGTCTGTTACTTCATGCTAGAGAAAAATCGAGGAATCTAATTTTAAATTTAAAAAAATAAACTGAATATAAAAAGAATAACTTGAAACTTTCAGAGTTACGCCTTTCTACTAATGCCCAATTAGGAGTTTTAAATAATTCAATTAAATTTGTTCAGATTTAAAAAAAATAATTTTGTGTCCTTGACAATAATGAATGATTTTCAAACTTTATTGTTTAATTATTCATTTTTCATGAAAAATTGATTTTTAAAAACTAATTTAATTTTCTGTGATTAATAATAGTTATTGATCCCCCTTCCATAATATATAATAAGTGTTTTGGATAATAATAATTCGAATAATAACATTAGTGTTTTTGGATATTAATGATGATTAATATTGACGGATAGTTTATGGTAATAGGGCGTGTCATCATAAATGTCAATGAAAAAGAATATAATTTAAGTGTCGTATAGGTAGGTTTTGTTTTAAATCCAAATCCACGAAAGCTCAACAGACTAAATATTTTTAAAACTTGATTACAAGATAATTTAAAAATGAATACATGAATTGCATTTTATTTTCGATACTATTTGATTAAATTGAAATTTGAAACTGCTTTGTCCGAACGTGCCATCTGTAATATTTTTAAAAATTGCTGTCCTTTGTCTCTTTTCGAGCGTGTATTTATTTCTTCACAATCATGTATGGTTTAAACAATATTTTATATTTACTCATATAAAATTTCAGTCCTTTGGTATTATTTTATAACTTGTTTAAACGTTTTCATTGCTTCTTGTCACAGCTTAGTAAAACCAACCAGAGTGGCTCCTTAAAAATCTCTTGTATATTCTCTAATAAAATGTGTTATTGCTCTTCCTCGAGCATACAGTTGCGAACCTTGGGCTAGGTCCCAGATACCATTAATGCTTAGATTTTTAGTTTCATATGGATGATTTATGCTTTATAAAATTGGTGAATACGCATTTTGTATTTTTTTTGACTAATTGAAACCAAAAGTCGATACAGAGCCACATCATTCGTAACATGATCACATACCAAATAACCATTATCCGAGCTGCTGTGTTATTGAATTTTAACGTTTACATATGCATATGAAAGTACGTATCGATAGACCATCTAGTTTTCGTCGGATTTAGTTCTAAATTTGTTATAGATTTGCACTTTAGATGCTAAATATGTTCAGCAATTTCTTCGCGTTTCCTAGTTATCGATTCACTTGTATTTCGACAACCAGACAGACTTTCTCTGAACAGATTTCAAAATGTGAAAGAAATTTGCACATTTTGTGTAAAAACTACGTACCAAATTATTTCATTTTTTTAGCTTAAAATGTTTTGGAATCTTCATTTTTCAGCTATAAAGACAAATGGATTTCTAATAATTTGTTTTTCAAACTCAGGGGGTGTAAAATGCGAAGGTTTGTCAGTCTCGATTTCAAATTTTTTTGACGTTTACATTAATTTGTATACTTCCTATATAAGAAAGTGAAAATTGTTGAAAGGGCAGAATTGTCTTTGCATGAGTTTCCAGTAATATCATCTTGTCCACGCTGATTTTTTAAATTTTTCTATGGATATTTTAACGAATAGGTAAATTATGTATAAGCATAGTTAGATTGTCAGGAATCAACAACCGAAATGTGAATTTCGAATTTATTATTTTGAACGGTTTGTTATAATCAGTAAAAATTTGTTAGATAAAACTATTGATACGATCGATTACTTCTAATGTAATGGCTAACTATGGAATTTCTTTCTTGTATATTACGAAAATAGTTGTAGTAAGTGCATTGGTTTCTAATTACATAATTGAGGGCGTTCTAAAGAAGTATCTGTTCATCAAGCTATTGCAAAGCACACTCTTTGTAAAACACTTTCCTATAATTCAAAATAAATGAATATTTGAGAGAAGACAGTGATGTGTTATCGTATATGTATTATTACTGAATTTAAAAAAAAATTAAAAGTTTTGAATGCATTTATTCTATTGAAAAATGTATCAAACACCATCTTAAAGATATTTAATAACATTAATTTTTTTTTTTTACAAAAGATGTAATTTCATTTGACAAGATACTTTAGAAAAAGAAATTAAGTTTGTAAAGTTTCTTTTGTGATGCCTTAAAAGCGGCCAACTTTTCTCGCCAACGTGTCTCCAAGATATTCAAGAGAGCCTTGTTCTGGTTACCTCTCTCCTCCCTCTCTTTTTTTTCTTTTTAATTCTTAGTTTCTATAGCAATGTGGTACGACGGGATTTCTCCTTCACAACGTGAAACTATTAATGACAGCTCTTGAAAAGGATAAAATAACGACCTGATATTAATCTCTCTGAGTTCAATAAAGAGCAGCCATTGTTGTTAATTCTCCGTTTCCACTCCTGTTTCCTGCCTCTGCGACCGCTAATTTCTCATTCGGCATTGTTAAAAAACGAATCCAAACGGACTCAATGCCACACGCAGTGCTATCGAATTAAAATGAAGTGTAGGTTCTCATGAAAATTTATCAACATACTCTTTCCAAAAGAGTGGTTTAATTTCATTATAGATTCATTTGGTGGTGTTCTTAATACTTTTCGTTTGCCGGTAACAATTCATCTACCCATTTTTAAGGACGGAGAATTATTTTGTTAAATAAGGATCGCATTTAATACAGTACGTCTGTAATATGTAGATGGCAGTTATTTTCAACATTAAAAATGTTTTCATTTTACTTGATTGTTTTAAGTCTTAAAAGCTTGTTCAACTGCTTCATCAAATTGTAAATTGAGTTCAGTTCCATATCTTATTAATCTTTTCAACTGCACAACGAATCAATGAATCTACAATTTTCATGTGCAGCGTTTGTGCGCTTTTATTAAAAAATGACACAACTTTTAAAAATAAGATTGATTTTTTTTCATTATGCACGGTGTCCCTCATTTGCATATCCGCCATCAATTTATTTGACTATTGCCTTCTATAGCAATTTGCACAAAAAAAAAAGAATAAATCAAGCAATAATGGTCTCCTTGAGACTTTCTCGCATTCTTTTTCACACAAGAGTGAAAAAAGAAAAGGGCGAACGAAATATTTATCCCCATGATTATATACTGTGAGGTTCTGATAGGGATTTCTTTACACGTGTCGATTTAGGTAAGGGAATTATAGGGAATTTTTAAAAGAATGTGCTTAGATCGACACATTTTTATCCATTCACTCGGAATGTGGGAACTTGTCGACTTCAGCAATTTTACAGAGCTTCTGTTACATTAATTAATTAAAAAAAACTGGAATTGGATTAGGAAATAAGAGAACATTTTAGAATTAAGTTAATATGGATTAAATTAAGATAATAATTAGGAAATTAATTAGGATTTAATTTAGATTTAGTGATTCATAACCTATATACATATTCACAAATAGAAGAAACATGAATACTTTTTTTATCGATAATATTAAGAGAAAAAGGAATGCATAAAAAAAAAAGAAAAATGTTCGAATTCCATTCCAGTAGAAATGGAGAAAAATAACTCGATGAATAATAATTTATTATTACTGAGAACTGTATTTTTAGCTAAATAGAATAGTATTTCAATAAATAGAAAAATAGGATTCGTAAAATAATGAATATTTGAACAAATCACGTAAAAGAGCAATTCAATAAATAAAAATGATTCATTATTCGAGACATAAATATATTTATTCATTACGAAGTTAAACACATAATCTTTATTACTAAATAAGAAAAATACTTTTATGATGAACGAATTTTTTAATTCTTTAAAATATTTCAGGTCTTTAATATAACAAACAGCTATGTACAATTTTAATAAAAAAATAATAATAAATATTTCAACCAAATGGCAACGTGATAGATTCGTTTGCTTTTGCTATAAAAAAACTGTTAAAAGCTTTCGAAGTTATTTTTCGAACTTCAAATAATTATTTATTTTTGAATCCAGTTTAAATATTGATCTATACGATATTCTCAAGAGTAAAATAAATGTTATTTTAAATGTAGCAGGATTGAAGAGGTACTTAAATTTGACAGGAATATGGTTTAAAATTTGATAGTACTCAAACAAAAATTTTTTCTAATATTCAGATAGCTTCTCTTTATCTTATACTTCACGCATTCAGTGGTTGATAGGGAGTTTATAAATGTGACGATCTATCTAAGAAGAATTACAAAGTTGCATATTGCATTTAGTTGAATCGAATCATTATGAAAAGTATCAAAATGCGGAAAAAATTCATAACAATTTTATTGTTTTGTATTGGTTATCCAAAAAGAAACCCTCTACATTCTCTCTCGGACATTGGGCAGGATAAAAAGTTGAGGATAAGTTGATACATCAGCTATTTGTGTATAAATAAAATTCTATTAATCTCTGAGGAAGAATTTAAATTGATAAGTTATACATATTATTAAGTGCTTGCATGTATTATAATCAGCGACATCTATTGGTAAACATGCGAAGTATCTATATTAAAGACAATGATTTTGGGTTTTACCAATTTACTATTGCTTTATTGTTATCATTTTGAAAGTTTTCCATTTAGTATTATTGAGTTATTCAGTGTATAAAGACCTCATTAAAGGAAAGCTCCAAATTGCATTTTCCATCCATTGCTTTTTTTTGTTTGATTTGAAGAAATCTGCGTAGTGATTTCGAATGTCAATGACAAAGAGCGGCCTGGAGGATCAAAAACATCCGAAGACAATCAATTGTAAGACTTATTGGACGAAAATGGAAACAGTTGTAGAAAATGATGGAAAATATTTTGAATAATATATATTGTACCAATTTTTCTCAATAAATGCCTTTTTAAAGTGAAAAAAAATGGATCAAAATGCATGCAAGTACCTAATAAAATGACGGGTGGGTGAATTACATACGTTATCGGGTTTTAAAGTATTTTATTGTTTCCTTGAAGAATCCATAGAGTACTTGAAGTATTTGGGGATTATGTGAAGTTTTAGTATCAAATTATAATATATTTGAATTATTTAATTTCAGGTTATAAGTTTAAGAAACAATAGTTCGATGTCCGTATTATAAACGAGTGCGACGATTAAGGAATTAATTCGAACAAGAATACATTTTTAAAAAGTGTGAATTTGGAAAAATATTTATAAAATGATATACTTGTGAGAAATTACTATAATTACACTAAAGTGCACGTTATATGGAAAGAAACATATTTGAGATTTTAAGGGAGTGTCACGGAGTTCTTGAACTGAAGGTACTTAACCTCCGGATATAACAGGTGAATAGAGCAAAGGCATGGCAATGAGATTCCTTAGTAAGTGGTTGTGCTTAGATAATTAAGGGTATTACTTAGGGGAGTAATTCATTACCAATAAATGCATTTGGATATTGTAGTACGTGACTGCCTTTAAATGCCTATAAAAGTGAAGAAAAGAGGACACAAATTTTATATGAATGTTTTTTGACAAATTCCGTCCGGAGTCACTTTGATTGCTGAAGCTATGATAATGACTTGCACATGACGAGAAAGAAATATATGGTAAAAAGTTTAGACCGATATCTGAATTATTTTTTATTCAGATATCGGTATTATATATTATTCAGATCAGAAAAAAAATATAACTTTTAACGAAAAAAATCAGAATTATGGAAAAATTTCTGAAGAACTTTTCTAATAATATATTTTATAATATTAATAATAATAATACAAAAATTATAGAAAATTTCTGAAGAACTTTTCTATAATTTTTGTGATATAATGTTTTGGAAAGATACAACTTAAAAAAAGTACCCAAAACTTGCTTAAGATATCTGACTTGGTTCGGAGAGGATTTTCCAAAAACAATTATTTTAATGTTTGTATCATGTTTTTTTAATTAATATATGGATAAAATGGTGAATAAATTTAAATTATTTAAATACACATGTCGCCTTTGAAGAAAAAACTTATTTTGATGCAAATTTTAGCTACAAAAACTAGGCTTATTCTAGATTAAAAATTATTAGTTTTTCATTTTTCCTTGTAATATTACATGTGTAACTATCATCTAATAATTATTTTCAAGAATAAAATTTTTGAGTGTGATGTATAAATCTATGAAATTTTGGAATATTTACATTAAACAGTCACAATTCCACTTCTAGAGCATTCAGCATCAAATCCATAGTTCCTTACATTCTACATAACATAACGAGCACTAGTTATCCATTTCATTAAGATACCTTGATTATTTTCTTGAGATACTCGAATAACAGTAGAAACTCGTTTTTCTGAAAATGCATTCAAAATTTTTAGATAAATATAAACAAGCATCACTTACATACCAATAGTTAGCCGTAACTTGGCTTCTAATTGAAATAGAGACAAAATAAAAGATATTACTGGGAACAGAAAAATACCTATTTTTTGAAACTGCAATAAATAAATAAATAAGAAATGCGAATTTTATCCAATTCAAGTTTTTAACATAGTCGGATATCTTAATTTTTAATTACCGTCTATATTTTTATTAACATTGACGTTCAAACCCTTTGCAATCAAATGTCTCCTTACAGCCACTATTCAAGATGGTGCATCATTTTGATATTTTATTTAATTTTATTTTAATTTCAAAAAATATCTACAAAATGTTAAAATGATGTAGATTCATTTTTCAGGGAAACTCAACTTAAAGCAATTGCATTTATTTATTTTTTGGTGTAATAATGCATTAAGTGAATAATTATGCATCGAATTATCTTTCTGACTGCAAAGGATAAATTAAATGCATTTGTATATTTTTTGATTAACGTAGCCATATTTCTCTAAAATCAGATAAAAGCTGTAAATTTATATATAAAATATACAAGCATTCATATTTATATCGATGTCTATAGAAATTTCTTGCTTATCTTTTTAATTTTTCCTAAATGAAAGATATATCCGTTTTATATTTGAAGCGATTCGTTCTTACTTGACATGTTTCTGTGCATTAGGACACAGATTTGGATGAAGATTGAATACTTTTTTTTATTAACCAATTGTCAAGATTTTATGAACAAAGTGCAGTGTTACCGTGCCATTAATCATGTGTTCACAAAAGCAAGAAAATAAGAGTTATCACGCATCTCATCTGAGATACGCCTTTTCTATCACAGATTTTAGATCAGAAGTTTTTTTGCCTTCATTTATGCCATGGTCAATTTTTTTGTTGATGTACAGAAGAAAGTAACCGCACATCAGCTTTCTCTTTCTTTTCCATTTTCAATGTCATAGTGAATTTGCTGACTTCGTTTAAGATGAGGTCGAGCATGCGAATCATGCTCGAGTTCAGACTTTGCCATTTAGACGAGTGTAGCTCGGGCAACGGAAAATTTAACACTATACAGTCGACCTCATATTATGAAATTACAAATACAGAAGGAAATTGCGAGGAAACAAATATATTTATATCTAAAATGTACAATAAGTAATAATATTTTTTTTTTATTTCTTAAGGACTGTACCAGTGTGTATGGTATTTCAAGTAAAAGTATGACTATTTTGATGGTTCTTTTAATCTCTTCATATGTATCCATACTTATGTGAAACTATACACGTTTGTTAACCGGCTGATGCACTCAGAATATTAGTTGTGCGTACTTTCATTAAATCTCTTTTGCATAACTTTGATGTTCTCTCAAAGCAGCCTTTTTAAGCATCAAATTGTGAAAGATATTTGAATCGTGTTGTTTTAAAACTCCTATGCTTATTTTGTCTATTATGTAAATGAAACCTCCAAATAGAATCGAGTCCCAAAGTTACAAAATGCCATTAAAAGCATCATTTTCGTATAATTTATTTTCGAATTGCATGTTTTGTTTACGCGATACTCTAAATTCACTTTTTAATTTTCCGTATAAGCTTTGCTGATAATAAGCAACATTTTTTTCTAACTTTCAACAGTAGACAAAATTCAAGCATTGAAATATCTGATAAGAATGAAGGTAAAATCCTAGATGGGCCCACCTCTTGGCGTCTTATTTGAAATCTCAGCAAGTTGACTACTAATTGAATATTTGTTATTATTATTATTTTTCAGTTAAAAAACGATACTTGAAGGCCAGAAATAATAATAAATATAATAAATAAATAAATAAATTAATAATAATAAAGTAAAATAATAAATAAATAATAATAAATAAATAAATAAAATAAATATAATAAAAAATAAAATTAAATAAATAAAAATCCGTCTAGGTTGCCACATTGGCGACGTTATCGCCACTCGTTTGGTGAGAATTCAAAAAGACGCCAAGAGGTGGGCTGTGCTAGGATCCACCCAGAATGAAAACTATTTGAATTTCGTTTAATCATATAAAAAAGTGTGCAAAATCGTATTTTTAAAAAAATAATTATCAGAATTCAGGTAAAGACTTCAATTTTTTTTGGTAAAATAAATTTTTGCATGGCTTTAAATAGCCAGCTGGAGTGGTCTTCTCAAAATTTTGTCGCATACTCTCAAATAAAGGTGTTATCCAATAGAATGCTTGCATGGCATTGGCGTACAATAGTTACAAAACATTAATCTTTGGCGTGAATATAGCATTTTTCACGCCAATCTATAGTGTAATCTTTGGCGAGTTTTATTGGCGATTAATCCCTGCGTGCGGTTTGTAGTATTCAGAAATCGAATTTGTGTTTTAGACGCGTTTTTCCAACAGATTAAAGCAAAAACTAGACACAGGACTACAATTGCAGTCACAAAATCCAATACTAAATTTGATAGATTTAAGTCAAGGAGTTATCACGTCTACGTGTTTCTGAACGTACAGACTGACAGATGGTCAAGCCATTGGTGGATTTGGCTCAAAATTTGAAAGGTGTCTAGAATATAGATGTTAATTCTTTGTATCGAATTTTATCTATATAACTCTCTTCGTTTTGTAGTTATTGCATTTAATTATATTCGAATAGCTGGATGGACAGACTTCCTCTAAGCGGTGTTTTTTTCAATTTGACAGAAATCTACAAATTTGATATAAAGACCGTATAACAAATTTAATCCATCTAGATCCAAGGGTGTTTTAGTTACCTTTGTAGCAGATAGACAGACAGACACTTTCCGAAAATGCATTTTTCGAACTCAGGAGAAGTCTAAAACATGGAGATATGTCAAAATCTCGAGTTCGAAATTTTTGACGATTGCTGTACTTTCTCCATACAACGTTTACAAGAAAAAAAAAAGTTGATCATGTATTTGTTGTCACTTGGGACAAATAGAGGGGGGAAGAACAATACCACCAATGCATTTTTTTTTAAACCAAAAGAATGTCAGACAAGTTCTACTCATAAAGAGTTTTGATTTTTTCTTAGTAGTTAAGAACCATTGCTGGCATGCAGAGCTCGACTTTGAAGTTGGTTCTAAATCCACCATTTGCACAGACTTGCAATTCTGTTTAACTTCAAATGACGTCAATAGGATTTAAACATCTGTAGACTATTAATCACAGATTATGAAAATCTGGAGCAATTTCAAGAAGTAATCTAAGATAAAAAAAAAATGTCTTGACTTTTAGTGCTTACGCATCAGATGGCCTCAAAATTGTCCATAATGAATCAGAGAGACGTCATTCTTCCGAAAACCTCGCACTCTGTCAGCTGACTTTCGTCACCTTACCGTGTTCAAAATCGTAAGTTCAGTTCCAAAATAGCTGTAGCATTGCTTTAAAATTATACATTAATGTAACTAAAACTGCACTAAACTAAACCATCGACTGCGTTCTTGAAAAATCTCCAGAATTTTTTTCCCTGACAAAGTAAATGTTTGTACAGAAGCTATAATTACTACTTTAACAGACAAATTGTTATAAAGAAGTCTTGTTTCCCCGGTGTATCCATCTCTCAGGAAAGACAATTAATTTCTCGAGGGCGAAAGAAGATATTTCTGCTTCGACCATTTGCACGTCACGGTACATATTTTGTGTCAATTTGGTGGGCTATTTTTCAACACTTGGAGGGAAAGAAAAGCATCTGACTGTGCTGGATCTACTGAAATGTCGTGATTATGACTCATTTTGACTCTTTAACAGTGCGATTTGAATAATTTGTCAAAAGTCATTTACTCATACAGACACTCACATGCTTTTTAAAAAGAAGCAATTTAGAAGGCCATTAATTATCTAGAGTCAACTGCTAAGCCAAGAGCGGCTTCTGGCGTCATTTATGCTCTGTTTTTTTCGCCACTAAGCTCATATTCGCACGAGAAATGGATATTCAATTTCATAAACGCTTTCATTGTTCTTTGTCATTCTTTCGCAATTGTAATTAGCGTGTGTCATTCATGTTCTCAAACCCACACCCTTTGGCTATTTCATCTGGATTTGTAATCTTTGTGGAACTCGTATTAGTTTGTGTTCTCTGGTATTTATTAATTCATTGCATCCTTTTTCATTTTATTGTTTTCGCGAACGCATCGCATTCCCTTTTTTTTTTTGCTTAATTTAAGTGAAAGAAATGTTTGTATATGCCTGAGAAACAACAAATTTAATTTCTGCGGGGCGTGTATCTTTAACTGTATCGTGCTTTTTAATATCATATTTTTATTCGCTTCAGTATTTTTTGAAGATATCTGTTTTCATGCCCTGAAGGCCCATGTAATCAATAGAATATTTAATTTGTCCTCAAAACTTCTTTGATTCTATTATTTTCTGGTAAAGTTTTCTTTCAGAAAATCAATGATGGTTTATGTTTAATGGCATAAAAATTATGAAAACAAATACCAGCAAAAAGCTGAAATAATCAAATAATTATTGATATAAAGCTAAAAGGCTTCAGGTAGGACTGATCAAACAGATATTCGTAAATCAAGATAGAGTTCTGACGAAAAGATCTGGAGATATCAATATTCCAAACAACCCATCATATTTAAATTCGACAAATTTTCGTGCTGCTTTTCTACAGCCAAATATTTTCTAAAAACAGACGATTATATAATTTTTATTAAAGAAATGAATAGACCTGGTTCTGAAATATATTTCTTAGTTTAAGATTTGTAAGGCATTCTTTTTGTGATTTTTTTTTTTGTTATATGTCATGTAAGTTCTTTGAAGTTCTATTTCGTGATTGCATTAATGCATTAATGTTTTTATTGCTCTTTATTTTATAAGAAAAACTTTTTAGAGATGAACGAATTTTTCTTTTTTTATATTTAAAAATTTGCCCCTTAATCTGTATGAAATGGTATTAATATCTTCTTAAAACTGAAGTCATACGTGATTAAAATTTAATAAAAGATATCGGGAAATATTTGATAAAATTAAAACCGTAAAGAAATCTAACCATTAAATGTCTAAATTTTTTTAAAAAAATGATTATATTTCTGATTTTTATTTCTTGAATAAATCATGGGAAAAATGCTTTAAAAATCCGTATTTTTCATTCATGTATAGCTCAAGGATAAGGAACCGTTCATTGTCACTTGGCAACGTTGGTGCTTAATGAAATTTTTAAAAAAATGTAAGCGAGCATAAATACAGACTAAATAGATTGAAATACTTTACGTTTTAAGTACCAACTTTTAGTTCAACATTGCCTAACCTTCAAGCTTATCGTAAGAAAATATAACCTTCTCAATAATATAAACAAAACAGAAAAGGTCTTGATTACATATAGAAAACATCAATTCATATATTTACTGTTTCATTAGCTTTCATGCCGCCATGAGCATACTGTAAATTGATTCAATAAACATTTGCAATATATATATTTTACTGGCATTAGAGCTTCAATTTTTTCTCATAGACGACGAAACTGAGTATTTCACTTAAAAGCAATTCTTAACAATGAAGAGTTAGTGTTTCTTTTGCCCGTGTCCGGAGAAACGCTTTACTTCTTTCCTATTTTTTAATGGTTGATTTAATCATTCTGTGCCCCTAGGTAGTTCGTATTATGAGGTTCATCTTCTAGTAAACTGATGAATGTCTTCATTTCAACACATTTTAAACTTAATTAACATCTTAAAAACTTATTTGAGATAGACTTTTAGCTACTTTGTGAAAATGTGTATATTATTTATTATCAAACATGATTCTTGGGCATCCACATTTGTCTATAATATTATAAAGAGTGTCGCAGAATTAACGCAAGATTTTAATTTGCCATCATTCATGCGGTAAAATGTTGGCAACTCTATTTAAGAAAAATCATTTGCCAGTTAATGGTTTAGGTTTAGTAAAAACGGAGCGTTACACCATAGAATAACGTGTTTACATTGTTGAACAACATTTGAAAAATAATGAAAGTATGGCGGCCATAGTTCGAAAATTTGAGAATTGCCCCCTCCCCAGATCGTGTGATTTAACACCATTGGATTTATCATGGGGTTATTTGAAGTTAAAAGTCTATGCCAACACGCTAGCAATTGAAGGAGAAAATTCAACGCTGCATCAACGAAATTCAGCCACATTTATGCAATAGGGTCATGAAAAATTTCGACAAAACAGTGCGTATGTGCCAGTAAAGCCGTAGAGGTCATTTGCGCTATGTGTTATTCCATGCATAACCCTATCTTCTGTACTTAACGATTCAATAAAAATATAACAATTTAATAGGGACGAAAACTGTGTTTATTTAATTCAAATCTTGCTTTAACACGTTGTTCTATCGTGTAACGCTTCATTTTTACAAACCTTTAACTATCAGCTGTCAAATGGCTTTTTTAAAAAAATAAGATTGCCAATACTTTACAGCACGAATGGTAGCAAATTCAAATGTTGCTTTAATTTTGAAACGCCCTTTATAAGCAGACAATATTTTCAGTATTTATAAATATTGTAATAATAAAGCGAACATAATGAAACAGCTAGGGACAAATAAATTACGCTTGGGAAGAATTAATATTATGCTAATATTTTATAAGTCACCAATAAATGATTTTTACAAAGATTTTCATTTGACATTGATGCTAATAGTATTTTTAGTCGACATGCTTTGGGCCCCTTTGCAGGCCAACTGTCTATTAGAAAATCCGCCACTGGAATTGTTGAAAAAGACAGTTCTTTTATGGATTATCACGACTGTTTCACAATTGTTTTTCATCTTAGTCATCTTACCTTTGTTAAAGATTTGTATTTGGCAAGATACCTAGGTTAACTCATTCTTACACAACCCTTTGTCTCCTTAAATTCAACAACTTTGTTGCAATTAAACAAGTAGATTAAAGCAGATTAGGTTAACAATAAATGGCCAAGATTCAACAATTTCTTGATTTGTGCCTTTGTAGAGATACGATTGTAACCGAAAATACATTGCAGCACTTACTTCATCAAGTCTTTACTAGTTCTGAAGCAACATTTTTAGATAATTTCTCATGATTTGCATTGAATTTACTCCAAAAACTTCAGCTTATAAAAAAAATGCCTTGCTAATTTTGATCTTTAATTCGTTTTGACTTTATTAAGGTTTTTAAAAAATTATTTTAAGATTTATATTACAACTCTAGCTTTAGTGGCAGTTAGGTTTAGCAAATAGATGCTTCCATAAATATGCATATATATCATTTTCAGAGCGATTACTCTCATTCTTTTTGTTTCTTCCCTTTTATTCATTTTTAAAATTAAGTTTTATCTGTTATTTGTCCAATTGGTAAATTCCAAATTTCACATTATAATTTTTATTCGGAATTTATCGAAAAAGTTTAATGAAGAAAGCATTTCTAAAGTTATGCTTAAGATTCAAAATTTTCATTTTTCTACTGTTTAGAATTTTTCTTTTATTAAAAAAACAAATTTCTAAAATTGTAATAGAGTTTTACATAAGCATTAAAAATCATTAATTTTTTAATTCTCCACTTTAAAAAGATGTGCCTTAGTGTAACTCTCTCTAATAATGCCAGTGCGCCAGCCTCCTCGCCAATCCAAAGTACGGCAGTACGATGCTACCTGCAAGACTGTGAGCTTTTGAACTTACCGACCTCGAGAATTAATTATGTTAAGCTGTAAATTTAAGTATTGGCTAAATGTAGAATTGTTGTTGTGTAACTGTAAGTGTAATGTATTATATAATTGGTTGTCCATTAAATTCTTTTAAATTGTTAGAACCCGTTTTCTTATACCCGTTTTCTTTCCCGTATTTCTTCCAATAGTAAATTAACTTGTCTCTCACTGAAGCTTCCACTGAAGGATTTTAATGATTATGAATTATTTTGAAACATTCGAAGTATAAGCTATTAATGACTCCAAAATATATTTTTAAATCCCATAGTTCCTTACCATGTACAAACTTAATGTTTATTCTCATCTCAGTATGTAATAAAAATAAAGGGAAGTTGTGTTTTCAAGATCTTCAGGACATGTCATTTGACTAGAGAAACCAAATTTGAAACAAATACATTTTGGAGAATGATAGGTGCATAGAATGGTGGCCACGAGATATTTTTTTAAAATTTTAAATAAATAAAAATTATGCGAGATTTTGATTTTTCTCCTCAATAATTCTTGAAAATATTATCATAGAAATTGATATTTTCAGTTTTTTAAAAAATAAAAAGAAGGTTTTGATGATGATACCTTCATAGAGGTTAGAAAAGCGCAGGTAATTTAAAATCAAAAAGAGCTACAAAATATAAGTTGTACTATATTGATATATCCTCGCTGCAGCATCAAAATGTCGTATGTCAAACTTGTCAAAATATTTTATTAATGCAAAAAAGTTTTTTAGATCAATGGCATTTGCTCTCATTTTTTTTTTTTTTTTAGTAATATGCTGTCGTTTTAAGTCGTTAAAAGTACCTTAAATCGCTACTTATGAAATTTTGATGTAACTGCTATCGTATGTTTTTCTGAGTGGTTTTTGCCTCGCAATAAATTGCTCAAATAGTGATGATATTTTAAAAGAAAAACAATTAAAGACAGTGATATCGAATAAGAGTGGCAAAGCAAATTCAGTATACAGTTTTTCAAATAAAGACGTTTTTTAAAAGAACTTGTGGTGGTATGTAGATTATTATGATCCATGCAGGAAGCAACAGGACGAATGTTTTAGGAACATTTCTTTTAATAAACACATTCACACACTAAACAAGCACAAACACAAAGACAAGACATTCACGCGCGCGGCTTCCCAGTTCAGCATCACCTCTCATTCTAATTACAATCGCAATGCACTATGGGATGACATATGGGATGGCCTAATCAGGCATCGCCATCTAGTATCCAAAAGAGAAGAAAAGAGTAATGCAACTGCTACAAACTTAATAAGTAAAATAAAGAAAAATGAAAGCGCGATATATTTTTGAGATCAACAAATTTTAGTTGTGAAAAGGAAGCCAAACTATTTTCATTTTTATATATACATTACTCAGTAAATGAAAATTGCAAAATTGATTATCCTGATTTCAAATGTTGACCTTATACTTAATTTTCGAATTGAATTTCGTACTTTTCTCAGAGAAATTTCGTGGCTTAAAAATATTAGAAAATTGTTTGATTTTTACAATTTTTCTTGAAAATAACATATTTCAAACTTCATAAACTCGCATAAAATTCCTAAATCAAACAATATAATGAAAACAACTATTCGAATTCCAATATAAAATAAATTTTTTGGATTATGGAAAAAAAAACATCTACAACCCTGCAGAGTCTTAGGAAAAAAATAGCTAAAACTAATGCATATTAAATTATTGACAATTTTTCAAATAATTTATAAGAAAAAATATTGCAACGCTAATATCTTTTCAATTATTAATCTGATTATAATGTGTATTAAATCGGTGAAATACATTTTCTGGCTTAAAAAAACTGCAACATATTTTCTTTTTCTTTTTTTAATACCCTGATTAATTTGTTTACTTATTTTTTTAGTGCAAATATTTTTTTTGCGAGTTTCAAAAATGGAGAGGGGGAGCTATTCTGCTTATTAAAGAAACTCAAAAAACTAAATATAAATAATATGGAAATTGAGTGAATATTCTGTATTCTAGACATTTATTTTATAAAATAAAAATTGTTTTTATTAAATTGGATTCCTAGAAAATAACATTTTATATTGAATTTATTTTGAGAAAAACATTCTATTTAGATTTATTTTTATAGAAGCTAATAACCTTTTTTTTTCAAGTCTAGGGAAACGGAAAGTGCTAAAAATAATTTTTGTTAGACTATTGATTTTAAGTAATAGATTTGTACAGTGCAAAGAGCCAAATAAATTTCATTAAAATATTCTTTTGAATCATTCATAAAAATTAGAAAATGTCGTTGAATTTTCAATTAAATTGCAAGACTTTGTGTACATAAATATATATATATATATATTTTAATAGAGTTTTGTTACAAAGTATCACTTTAATGAAAATTTACTACGAGTGAATTAAAATTTAAACTTTTCGAAATTAAATTCTTATATATTCTTTAATTTGAATAAATGCTTTAAATTCCGATAGTCCGTAAAAACGCTTTTAAAAATTTAAAACAATGTTTATTTTCTAAGTTTCTTAAAAAATGTCAACGTTTGAAATGTCCTTTGTAAACAGGAACTAATATCGTTGATTCTATTTTATTCTCAAAGTTATTCATTCTGTTTACTTGCGATTTTTCTTTTTGATTTTTTTTTTCTCAGATTAGAAATTAATTTCAGTTTAGTTCAATACTTAGACAATTGATTTTTTGTACACTAAATTTTTAGTAGTTCATTTACTTAGAAATTAAAATGTTGTTATTGAAAATCCGATTCCGTTAGGTATATGATGAAAGACACTGTAACAAAACACAGACAAAGTGTACACAAAATAACTCTTGCAAAAACCTGTAACATATATTCATCAAATTGCTATTAAACAGCTGTAATGGTACAAAGCGCTTAGAAAGACCCCGTAGGAACTCGATATCATCAACTAGAACTTTCGCTCAACTACTCGTTTGAGTTCAATTCAATTCAGTCTCTCCATTACTTCTTACTCGATTACTCATTTTTTGGGTTATTCTAATCTTCAAGGCCGGGCATCGATTGTTCTAGAACAAACTCGGAACTCGAGTCCTTACATGACTTATATCAAAATTCTCGACTTGTCATTAATTTCCTTTTGTTAAGGTGTATATACACACTTGAAACTTCGAAAATCGTTCAAAATATCGAATATTTTTTTATTGCTTAAAAATGTTCTCTGATCCTTTAGCTTTCAAATGATATCAAGATGTTGTCAATATCCGAAATATTTCTCGAGTTATAATTATTTTTTTTTGAGGTGCTTTCATTAAAAACTCTAGTTACGGTTTTCTTAAAACTCATTTTATGAAGAATGGTATTTTTCCACTATGTTGCTTCATTCAAACAATCATAATTCAACAAGAAATGAACCAAATACAATTATTTATATATTAAATTAATATTGTATGAAATGGCGGATGTTTTGTGCCTCAATCAAAGATATATTTATAGAAATAATTTTTTAATAGCTGTTTAAAAGTTAAAATGACAGGAAAGATCTCGCTTTTTCTATTCATCGTTGATGAAAAAATTGTTTTAAAAAAAACTATACATTTTTATAACTTGTTTGAGGCAGACAACATGAAGACTAATGTTAGGCATCATTTCCAACTAGAATTGTGTGTCTGTACAAATTAGAATTTAAGATATCATGTTCCAAAAAATAGGCTAATTAGCTCATTAAATATTATTTAATTAATTAATATTGAGTGTAATATGGTTTTTTCTCACTGAAATGAGTTTAAACATATATTAATAACCTACTGTAAAAAAACTGGATTTTTAAAGTTAAAATTTAAAAAAAAATCTTCAAGTTGTACGTACACCTTAATCCCCTTTGCGTACAATCTTCCTACTCGAGGCCACAAATGTACGAATAGCCAGCTTCCACGCATGACAAAGGAGGCTCTGCGCAACCTGAAAAGTTGATTCTGGCAGATAATCATCTGATAAAGTTACAAGATTAGGAATATCAGGTCTTCAGTTTAAAATATTGCTCCGAAATGAATAATTCAACATTACAACACCTAACTTCTGCATCTGGTTCTGGAAATTTTAATTTTTGCTGTTTAGTTGACGCAAATTCGACCCTCCAAACATATCAGACAATTATTTAAGAAACAATTAACTTTATACAGAAATGGGAATACGCATGTTTTGTTTGATTTATACACCTTATGGCAACGGATAAATATTAATGCATATGTATTATAAAAAGTTATTCACTTATCAAATATTCACATTTATTTCACACCATGACAGGACATAGTTATTAGAAGTGTGACATTCATATTTCTATCCCCATGATTAAAACTCTTCCTTAATCCAGAAATAATCCGATCCCTCAGCACTTTCATGTGTACATTATATCCTCTCAGTGCATCGTGTATTTTGCATACAGAACGAGAATATCCATTTTATCTGCAACGGATCCTGAGACTGTCATGGGCGTCGCCAAACTTCTTAATAAGAGTAAGTGCTGCTAAAACTTTCCTTTGTGCTGTGTGCGTCTGCGAGTAGATTTAAATCTTTCCGGGCGTTTCCTTTTACTTTTAAAAATTGCCAAACATAAAATTGGCTGCAGAGCTCTAAACAGAGCAGTGATACATCTTAGTTAGCCAAACCATATTTTAACCAGATTCAGAAAAGTTGATTGATACATCTTCTTGGAATAAAGGGTGTGTGGGAGAGATAAATATCTTGTATCGATATTGAGTTGAAAGTGAATTCTATCGAAAACTAACTGGTCTAGATATCAACTAGTCGAGAGTAGTGTTTGTGCTTTATTTCAGTTAAATATCTTATGCATAATTTGACGTTTAAAATTTGATAAACTTGACTTAATGTTCTTGAAGAATATATTTTTTCAAAATAAAAGTATTTTTCATATTTAAATTGTGATAGACTTTAAAGCCGTGTTATTTTAAACATAATTATGTCTTTTTTCTTTATAAAGGGTGTTCCAAAATTAACGCAAGATTTGAATTTGCCACTCTTCGTGCAGTAAAGTGTTAGCAACTCTATTAAAAAACTATTTGACAGCTGATAGTTTAGGGTTAGTAAAAGTGGAGTGATTCACAATAGAACAAGGTCTTGAAGCAAGTTTTGAATTAAATAAAAAACACTTCTTTTCCTTTAAATTATTATATTTTTATTCAATCGTAAATAGTTATATAAGGAATTAAACATATGACAAATGGCCTCCACGGCTTTGTTGGCACGTGCGCAATCTTTTGTCCAAATTTTCCGTGACCCTTTTGCTGACTGTATCTGAATTTCGTTAATGCAGTGTTTAATTTCCTCCTTCAATTCATGCATGTTTATATACTTGTTGTCAAAGACCTTTGTCTTCAAATAACCCCAAAAAAAGAAATCCATTGGCATTAAACCATTCGATGTAGGGAAAGAATTACCAAATTTCGAACTGTGGCCGGCAGACTGTCATTATTTTTGAAATATTGTTCTGAAATGTAAACACGTTATTCTATCGTATAACGCTCTATTTTTACTAACCCTAAACTATCAGCTGCCAAATGTTTTTTAACAGAGTTGCTAACCCTTTACTGCATGAACAGTGGCAAATTCAAATCTTGTGTTAATTTTGGGACACCATTTATACACATTTACTAATAGAATCGAATCCTGTACCATCATTGTACCATTAAAAAAGTAATTGCAGGAATAATCTATCTATAAAATCAACGTTTCTCAAACTATGTTAAGTTTATAATCAGAAGTACGTGAAATGGACTGAGGGGGAAAAAACGATGAAAGGTTACACGCCTTTTTTTAGATAAATATGCATTAAATATTTGTAATTAAACATAATAGGATTGGGTTGGTGTACGTGGAGTGATGATGATAGATCAAAAGGTGGGGAAGAAAAATAGTTTGGGAAATGCTGTCATAATTTGATGTTACCTTTCGCGATTCTACGGTTTCTCTTTCTTCATACAAAATGTATGGATAGTAAAAAGAATTCCTTTTGAGCTTTCAGCTACGGAAGAAAATCACGAGACCAAACATTTGATGAAACAATGAAAACGCTTTGAATTTTATTTCAAAAATAAAATTTATTGTACAGAATCATGCAAAAAAAAAAAAAAATCTTTTGGCATCATTTGAAAGAAGATATATTGGCGGTGTTAAAATCTACTTCATGTAATAATATTTCCGAAAGTTATAGTGGAAACACATTAAAAATACAGCTTAGTTTCCTATTAAAATTTAAAAAAGAATCTTCCAGATTCACATTCCGATCCTCTAAATTTCTGTGTCAAATATAGCGGCTGTAGGTCAAATGATATAGCCTATAGAATTCTAAAAACATGCATACTGTTTCTTTGTTATTATTAGAAGAAATGTGTACTTTTTTCCAAAATTTATCTATACATAGCATAAAATGAAGTCGCCTGAAAGCGTTTGTATGTTTGAAAGAGAAACTCGAGAAATCCTTAACTGATATTGGAGATATTTGTACCATTTTGTGAGGCATTTATTGGAGAAAGTTTTAGCATATTGAAGTGATATCAAAATAAAAAAAAAAAGAGTTTTATTATTGCGATTTTAATTATTTTCCTACTACGATTCGCGTATGTGTAAAACAGCAGTATGTGCTTTTCACTTATCCGCGCATGCGCAAATAGAAGAGCTGTGGAATGTATACGTGATACATTTCTTTGTTTACGTCTGATTTTAAACAGTGATTCAAATCTCATTATGCCACTACAAAAATTGTCTGATATTGGAGATATTTGTGCCATATTGCAGGGCATTTATTGGGGAAGATATGAACATATAATATTTTTACCTTTTAACAGTTTAAATATTTCTAAATATGTGCTATAAAAATTGTTTTGTAGTTATTTTTGATTATTTCTAAATATATGTTTGTCATATCGGGTGGAGGCGAGACAAGTTTAAAGCTAATTTTTTCTCTTGTATGTTGTGCCACGGGCAACGCAGTGTTGGTACTGCTAATTTTTTTAAAATATTAAGTCAGATCAGTTTTATGTTATCAGATTTTCATGAAAACAATACTGAAAAAGCAGTTGGTGTAATTTAATCATTTTTCAAGAATACTAACATATTGTGATGCTTTTTGTACTTCATAGGTTTAAGTAAATGGAATATGCATTTCGAACATTTGGGTCTAAAAATCAATATAATCCACAATTTAATGACAAAGTCACGTAACAAATTTGATTTTTTTCTGTCTTTAGAACATTCGAATAAAATGTCTTTCACAGGGTGAACTCGTATACGTATTTGATTCAAAGTTGGATACAGAATTGTAACAATAAAAACCAAGTGCGAACTTCCATAAATCGTACTTTTTGAAGGTTCAAATAACTGGGTTTAAATGTATACGGATGGGCAGATATACAACCTTTTTGTAAAGGGATACCGTCTGGAATTTGGACAAAAACTCTATAAATTTATACGTTATATTTTTATTATCATATTCATAAACCAGACAACTCATTCCAAAAATTGTTTGTTCGGACTTAAAAGATATTCACAAGAAAAACTTTGTCAGGATTTCGAAGGGGTTTTTTTTTCTACATTTGCAGTGTTTTCTCGTGTATGCTTTGTATATGAAAACACTGCAACTGCAGTATTTATTGTGCAGTTTATTAAAAACTATGTGCTGCTGAAATTGTGTAAGCTAGAAATAGATAAGGCAAATATGTGCCTTATCTTAATTTACTCAATTAAGTGATTCATATTTGCTTTCTTATGAATTTTTGCATTTCCATAATCAATTTCGAAGAATTTAATAATTAATTTTTTAAATGATTTTTTTTTGCTATTTTTTTATCTGACTGAAAGATTTAATTTGATTTTAACTTATTGTAATTACAAATTGAATTCCAACAGAAGTAAATAAGCTTTCATGCGGAATTTTAAAAAATCAATTCATATATTAAATGAACTATTTTTTTATATTTATTTAATGCCGCAAGATTTATTCCCTAATTCCCGAGAAATTTCAAAATTAGGATAATTTAAAGAAATTAATACAGAAACTAACGGAGAAACTTTTTTAAAATTGGCTGTTATTGAGTGAGATTAAATCTTAAATTTCTCATTTAATATTCATGTCGTAAACTAATGGAAAAAATTCAGATTCTTTTTACAAAGAGCAGTTTGTTTTATACCAATTTCTTTTTCCAATTTGCAAAACAAAGAACGTTCTGTGGGGAAAAGACGAGTGTTTCCATTAGCCTACAACCTATTTACTAAAAAAAGAGTTTAGTGCCCATTTCTAATTAGTTTCAATCGCTTTGCAATATATACTTGATAACTTGTCACGAATGCGCATTAGTGAATAATTGATCTTTTCGCAATGAGCTATATTTTTTAACTAACTCACGACATAATAACCAAATACGAAACCTGAAAAAAGTAAAACATTTTTTGGTTTGATGTGAAATAAATATGTGTATGTAGATTAGATAAGCTTTCGACAGAATACTTTAAGAGACTTTTTGTTCTAAAAGATGATTAATTATTTGAATACTTAGGTGATGACAGATTTAAAAAAAATCGTCACATGTATTATGACATTATTCTTATCTTTCTCGTATATTTTGGATTTAATTTTTATCAGATAGTAAATTTCGAACCTTGGACGACAGGTATGCTGTCCTTCAAAAAAACAATAAAATTATTTTTGAAAAAATAAGCATTGGAAATCTGAGTCATCATTTAAAAGAAATAGTTTATTTAAAATGATTTTCATGTAAATGCTTTGTTTTGTAAAATGATTTTCATGTAAATGTTTTGGTATGTAAAATGATTTTCATGTAAATACTTGGGAATATAAAATGATTTTCATGTAAATACTTGGGAATATAAAATGATTTTCATGTAAGTACTTGGGTATGTAAAATTATTTTCATATAAATACTTGGGTATGTAAAATGATTTTCATGTAAATACTTGGGTATGTAAAATGATTTTCATGTAAATACTTGGGTATGTAAAATGATTTTCATGTAAATACTTGGGTATGTAAAATGATTTTCATGTAAATACTTGGGTATGTAAAATGATTTTCATGTAAATACTTGGGTATGTAAAATGATTTTCATGTAAATGCTTTGGTATGTTATAGCATTCGAATATTGTATGTACAGTAACACGATTCACAAACATGCTGTTGATTGTGAATTTTTTTTATCTTTTATATATATATATAATTTTATGTGGGTGATTACGTGAGAAATTTGTATTTAACAAAAATATTGAATACTTTTTATTCAGTATTTTAAATTTATGAGCAGTTTTCTTTATAAACCGTTGGAAGTTAGTTTCTATTTCATTTTTGGGAAAGTTCCTATGATTTTTATATTCACATAATACAGGTTTTAGTTCTCAATTCTATTCTATATTTTAGTAAAATTCAAATTCTATATTTTAGTAAAATCTTTTTATAAAAATCCTTGAAAATATAATGCATATTTTTTTAAAAATTTGTTATAATATCTGAAAATGTTTCGCATTCCTATTATCCAGAATAAATAATATACTGATTTAAAAATATTTTGCAGTTATTTTAACTCTATATAAAGTGAGAAAAATTTATCAGACGGATCCTAATATTTAAATATCGGATCGAAATAGAGTTTTTTTTTCAATTCTTAGAAACTAGATAAGATATTTCTTAGTTTATTTGCAAAATGTTTAATAAATCATCTGATAAACTTAACTAGAAAGGTTTTGCGTTATATTTGATTTTTCACATAGCCAAAATAAATCTGCATTTCTTCCAACTTTCAAAACACTTTTGAATGTTGGCTCTCAGCGAATATATATTTTTTTCATGGATGTTTTTTCCATCTTTTTATAAAAAAATCAAAAAATATAAGTATTTTATAACGTTTTTACATAACAAAACATTGCATTTTTGTAACATAAAAAATTTCAAATACTGTCATCCAACATAAATCTTCTCATTAAATTATTTTATTCTCCAATGGAAAATCCAATTATCCATAAATAAAATTTCGTAGCAAATAAATTAATAAATTATTTGCTTTGCAATAATTCAATGGTCTGGAATTAATTCCGAACTGAGAAACAGAAAGTTGGAATGTCCTAAAAACTCATTTGAAAATCAATACGCCGGAGGCTGTTTGATTTAATTTCGTTTCAAACGCGAAGGAGGAGAGACCATGTCTATGTGCCCTTGCAAATTAATTTCTTTCAAATCTTTACGAAATTGATCCTTTCAAAAATAATCATATGCAGAAACATTTGTAAATAAAGAAAAAGGATATCTCTTGCATGATTTGAGTTGATAGAATTTTCTTAAAATTGAAGAAAGCAGAATTTTCTTTTTAAAAAAGTTCTTTTCGCAAGCATTTTTAAAAATTAAATGATTTTATTAAATGTTAGATTATATTTTTCGAAGCATTATCAACTAAATTCTTTTTATTATCAAACTAGCCGCCTTTGGCGATCAGCCGGTTCACCAATCTTAATGCTTGTTAAAATTTTCAATCAAATATTTCGTGTAACTTAACTTTCAAGAATTTTTTCATCAAAATATTTTTAAGCTACAAATTTTGATAGTCATATTATAAAGGCCTTAAACCAAAATGTGCTATGTATCTCTCTAATTTTCTATCAGCTCCCGTAAAATTTCTGCTTGAAATGAAAGTGGAAATGATTAAACTACCATTAATCTGAAGAAACATTTTTTTATTGAAATCAAGTATTTTTTAAAAAAAATATGAGTAATGAAAACAGAATCGCGCAGCATTTAAATCTTATCTGTACAATAGAATATCTTTCATAATTTATGTAAATTTATGCAATATCTCAAGAATAATTATGACGTGAATATTTTATTTGGTTTCGGTCTATAAATATACTTCAAAAAATTATGAAGTCTAAATTTTAAACAGTCCGTTGGTCCTAAGGAATCATTCTGCGAAATATTCTTAACACAAACATTTTAAGAAATAAAAGAACGTTTCTATCTTCTTCTATCAATTCTGATCGATTTATGAAGTTTTGAATAGAATAGTTTAGAGCAATCAATATTTTCACATTAAATTTCATATATAAACACATATTTTCACATTCACATTGCGCCATCTTAGGCCAATCAGTCTTGAGAAATCCTTTATGCTGATTGAAATATCATCTTTGAGACGATCGATGAAATGATCTAAAATCACCTGGTTTTATTGAATAGTGATATTCAAATATTCATAAATTAGTCAGTTTTAGAGACTGAGTTAATTGAAGTGCAACACTTTTTATTTAAAATATTAGAATCTTAAGAATTTTTTGTTAAATATGATTCACAGAGCAGAGGATCTAGATAAAAGCTAACATGCGTCATTTATTTAAGCATTTATAGACTCAAGTTGCTTATAATATAATTGTTTGCTTCATTTAAACCATTTTAATATATGTTTTTCTATTATTAAAGGCTTACGTTGGGCTCTGAATTAAAGATATATATACTAAATGTTTACCTTAAATAAAGTTGATTTATTGAATTAAGAATATAGATATGGCAAAAGATAATAGAAATATTTCCTTTGCATTTACTTTTTATTTATAAATTATTTTTAGAAATATTTTTGAGTTTTAGATTTTGATAGTTATATAATTCAGCCATATCATTATGTTGGCCTTAAATAGATCTGCTCATTGTACTCCTTAGAAAATTTCACTGTGGAAAGATAAGGTTTCAAGTGGAAAAAAATAAACATTTTTTTACTGAAATCAACCATGTCTTTTTTGAAAATATAAAAATTGAAGGCACAGTCGTTCGGCATTGAAGTTGTATGTGCACTGCAGAATAATTTTCGCAATTTACATAATATCTTAAAAAATCATCCAACAAAAATTTCTCTAATTCATCGTAAAATTCAAATTTTAGTTTTACTTTCAAAATATTTAAATATTGTAAATAAAAAAAAATTCAGTCAATAAATATACTTATGAAAAAAATTATGAAGTTTAAATTTTACACAATCCTTTTTCCTAAGGAATTATAATCTGCGAAATACTCTTGACACTTCCACTTTCAAATCGATAAATAAATGTTTTTGTCTTCTGCGATCATATCTGACCGATTTATGAAGTTTTTGTATATCAATTTTAGAACAATCAACATTTTTATAAAATCAGTCCAATCACTGTTGAGAAACCCTGGCAGAAATTGGCGTATCTTCTTTGAGACGATCGATGAAGTGGTCTAAATTCGACAGTTTTTATAGAAGAGTGATATTCAAATTTCATAAATGAGTCGATTTTAGTGACTGATTTAGATAATTGGAGCTCAACATTTTTGTATTTAAAATATTGGAGTCTCAAGAATATTTTATTAAATATGATTCAAAGGGCAGCAGACCTATATAAAAATTTTAAATTCGTATTTCATCGGAGCATTTATTGACTCAAGTTACATAAAATATAATTATTTACTTGATTTAGACCATTTTGTTAGCAGATGTAGGTCCTAAATTAGTTTATAGGAGCTAGTTAGAGTGATTATCTTATATGCATTGAACCATGTTTGCCTTAAATGAAACAGTTTTATTGAATTAATAATATTGTAAAAGATAATAGAAAACTTCTCCGTTTACTTTCTAGAATATCGTATTTCAAATTTTTTATTACAGTGACGTGCCGTAAATTAAACTTTTATATATTTAATTTGCAATAATTACATTTGCAGTAGTATTTAATTTGCAATATTATGATTTATTTTTTAATTTGAGCTTCTGTTAATATGATAGCAAAACGTTGATAAAAGCTAGTTTTTTGCCCATGCTCGCGGAACGTGCTCGTGCAGATTAAATTTTATTTTTTGAGAAATAAATTGCTAAAAAATATGGTTAAAATATTTATTTAAAAATTCATTAAAAATTGAAAATTAATTTGTATTTAAAAACATTGCTATCATTAAAAAGATAATTTTTTGGGATTCAGTTTGATCTAAAATTCATTTTTGTGCTGTAATATTTTAGAAAGTTATAGTCGAAAAAAAAAAAAAAACCGCCAAATTTTTACTTAATTTTTAATTAATTAAAAATTTAAAAAAAATCTCTCCGAGATGCACATTCTCGGCCTCCAAAGTATACACATGC